>NC_069499.1:1572484859-1572494859 GCF_027579735.1 Bombina bombina
CCACATCTAGATACTGGTCTATAGAAATGCAAATGTGGCTATACGCCCTAGTTTAAAATGTAATAAAAGCCCCATTCTTTTCTTACAGACACAAGTGCGTCGCAAGGAAACAGAAATTCAGAGCCTTCGCCACTTCACGAAGCATGGGTTACCATTACAAGGATTTACTTTTCTTGGAATACAAACAACCATGCACAACGTACTGTACAGTTAGGTTTTGACAACCAGAAAGAGCACAAAGATCATGAACTGGAATATAAACGCTAAATGTTTTAGACAAGTCTACAAGCAGAAAACCAAAAGCCCATGCAACCTGTCTGGTATAAGAGGACAAATGCCGGGGTAACCTGAGCGTTTTTTAAACTTTGTAAGTCAGTGTCTCTTCAGGTTCATCAGCATTAAAAATAATTTCACAATTATCTTACTGGGGGAAACGTCTAGAAAAGGTGATCCATTAAAATCTATGTTGGTTTTTTTGTTGTTGCAGAGGATACTCATTAAAATAACTTATTTTAAAGAAAATGTATTGTGCTGTATGGGGCCACATAATTGAAAATATTTTAGTCTATCGACCCTACACTACTGTGTGTTTAACCCATGCAAAGGGATTAAACACACAGTAGAAGTGCTGCGGAACACTGCTGTTCCCGAGAGAAAACCACCGCTGATCCAATCAGCAGCGCAAATCATGACTGGGGAATGCTGGGAGATGGTGTGGAGTTAAGCTCTGGTAGACAGGAAATATATCACATGTGATAACTTATGGACGCTCAACAATTTTGAAAGAAATCTACATGCCATCAAAAATAAAGATACGTGAAAACACTAGCAAATGAAGCAAAATTAGATGCTCTGAGCAGAGGGGGACGTTTGATGCTCAAAATGTCAAGTATGTAAAGAAAACAAACAAACAATTACCAACAACTGGATAAAATAAAAGAGAAATATGCTGCCAGTGTACTTTGGCTGTACCCAACCAAAGACTATGAAAATATGGGGCCCTTTTCCAGAAATAACATAGGGAATGTTTCAAGGCTAAACAGAAAAGCAGAGTTCAACTACTGTCTTCCTGTCAATCATAAGAGGATTACAGTGAGCAACCAACTAACCCCCTTGACCTCTCTGGATATCAATAAGAGAAAATAGTCAAATATTTAGGAAGCTCTGCAGCGGAAGTAGCCGCTTAATACGATTACTTGTTCCCAGAATGACTGACAACATCTTCTGTAGATTGACGTGTGCACTAATCATGTTGAGTATAAACAGGTTCGGTTTTAAGACCTTCTACATGAGTTATGCAAAGCTCTCTGGGTGTACAATACATCCCATGTACTCGAGCATTCTGAGCGGCGACATTTTGTTTCTATCGTGTTTAAACTAGGATGACGCTACTTCCCTTAGATTTACGGAACATATACGTAACTACTGTCAGATGCTCAGATTCACTAGAGATGACTTGACCAGCTAGATGTGCGTTCCCTGCAAGCTATAAAAACTCTTGCAGACCAAAGACCATCACGTTTTAGTAAATATCATTTAAACGGACATGAATGCGAAAATTGTGATGCAAATGGAGCAGCAAAGGGTTTTTTTTTTACTATCATAAAATTTACTTCATTCTCTTGGTATCCTTTGTTATTAAAGCACATCTAGGTATGCTCAGGGGCAGCAATGCAGTGCAGCTGCTGATTGGTGGATATACACATATGCCAGATGTGTTTACCTGGCTCGCAGTATTGTATTGCTACTCTGGAGCAGAATTTAACTTTGTGTTTAACCCCCATGGGAGCAATAATAAAATGCTTCACACATTATGCAATGAATGGGACAGAATATTAGATTTCACTTCACCATTTGTCAAAGGAAAGAGTAAAACTGAAAGCTCTTTGCCCTGGAAAACATCATTGAACTTCCTTCTCTACGCATCTGGATGAGACATAAATGCAGAACAATATAGCGCACGACAGATAGCGAGTATTTTCTATAAGCTCTGCATTTAGTAATATGATTTCAAGGGGCAGTAAAGTCCAAATTAAACATTCATGATTCAGATAGGACATGTCATTTTAAACAACTTTCCAATTTAGTTTTATCGTCAAATTTGCTTTGTTCTCTTGGTATTCTTTGTTGAAAGCTAAACGTAGGTAAGCTCATATGCTAATTTCTAAGCTATTGAAGGTCGCCTCTTATCTGAATGCATTTGACAGTTTTACACAGACAGTGCTAGTTCATGTGTGCCATATAGATAACAGTGTGCTAATTCCCCTGGAGTTACCTAGGAGTCAGCACTGATTGGCTAAAATGCAAGTCTGTCAAAATAACTGAAATAAGGGGGCAGTCTACAGAAGCTTAGATACAAGGTAATCACAGAGGTAAAAAGTATATTAATATCACAGTGTTGGTTATGCAAAACTGGGGACTGGGATATAATGGGATTATCTATCTTTTTAAACAATAACATTTGTGCTGTGTACTGTACCTTTAACAAATCCATATGTTTCATTTAATGTTGTATTCTATTGAATGTGCTAAACTCGGGGCTTACTAAGAGTGTAATTGTAGTTATCAGCTGTTTACTGGACGCTCGATCACTTAGCTCGTCATTTCTCAACTTACAAAACGTTCTCAATACTAAAGATACATTTGTTAATAAAATACATTTGTAGCAGCAATGCACTAGCTGCTGATTGGTGGCTGCACACACACACACCTCTTGTCATTGGCTCACCAGATGTGCTCAGCTAGCTGCCAGTAGTGCATTGCTGCTTTGTAGCTGAGTTTATCTATAGGTATAGCCGTTTGCACTATTGCTTCCATATAGCACAGAGTATTTTCTTATTGCACTATTTGTCGCTTTTTAGCCAATGTTTGTGACACTTTCTAATAATCCACCTTCTTTTCCAAACAAAGCCGGGTACTGGGAGTTCAGCTATTTATATGAAGGAATTCAACAAAGACTGTTGGATGCAAACTGTGTGAAGGCTAAAAACGTCTGGCACAATAAAGGAAAGGATAAGGTAGTGACTTTTCTGTTTTCCTGCAGTAAAATAACATTCCAGCATAGTATGAAAACTTTATGAATACATTAATACCAAGCTTGCTGAAGTTGCAGTGTCTTAAAATATCTGCTGAAGCAAATAATGGACAGATTTGTAGTAGGGTTAGCCTTGTGAAGTCTGCAGCATGCACTTCCATTCTCAAAATTGCAAACCCCACAATTTTCAGTCAGTTAAATTACAGGAAAATGGGGAAAATAAAGAATTACATTCTATACATTTTTTATACACAAAATTAACAATTTATATTACAATCTCAATGTGTTTAATGTCTCTTTAACAGCCTCCATCAAATAGACAGTCTCATAGTTCCTCATCAAATTCCGACGCCTCACTTAGTCACCTCTGCTGAGATAACGTTCCACAGATAAACTACTTTGTGTGTAAAGTAAAACACTTGTAGTCGTAGTCTGACGCTAGACATATAGCAGCCTTCATATCAGTGCTGGTCTCAAGTTGTGTCCCGCCCAGAGTGCAATGCCGGGACCGTGCGTCAAGCGTTTAGTGTTTTCCTATTTATGTCTGTGGTCGTACACAGAACCCTTCGGGCTGAAAACCTCTCATCTGCTAAATATTTTCCTCAGCCCTGCAGAGCACATTTCAGATACACAGGAGCTTCTGGTTTAACTATTTAATGCACTAAAATGTTCACCACAGGCAAAGAACAAAAGGCGAAGCAACAACTAACCCCATTCATTGCCAAAAAGGAAAGGAACTGAATGCATGAAAATGTCAGTTAAAAACAGATACTAAGCAAATCAAATATAATAAATAACCATAGTACTGTGCATACATACAACTGGTGTACAAAAAGGCCAAAAGTCATCAGATCACTGCAGTGATGCGCCATAAAACCCTGTATGATTATTTAGCACCTGCTAACATCACTTATAGCAATAGTCTACCAGTTATTATACTTAACGAATATACTCAGGTACCAGTTATTAGAATTACTGAATATACTCAGGTACCAGTTATTATACTTAACGAATATAATCAGGTACCAGTTATTATACTTACCGAATATACTCAGGTACCAGTTATTATACTTACCGAATATACTCAGGTACCAGTTATTATACTTACCGAATATACTCAGGTACCAGTTATTATACTTACCGAATATACTCAGGTACCAGTTATTATACTTACCGAATATACTCAGGTACCAGTTATTAGAATTACCGAATATACTCAGGTACCAGTTATTATACTTACCGAATATACTCAGGTACCAGTTATTATACTTACCGAATATACTCAGGTACCAGTTATTATACTTACCGAATATACTCAGGTACCAGTTATTATACTTACCGAATATACTCAGGTACCAGTTATTATACTTACAGAATATCCTCAGGGTCAATAAACCCCTCGTGGTTTTGTGTAAGACTGTTTTATCACCTGCCCCGTAGAGAGGCCAAACAGTAGAACCAGGGTTCTAATTTGCATCTGCAGGTTACAAATTATGCTTTTGGCGTTTCTAGGGACAAGTGCAATTTTACACAAAAGGATAAAGCCAACGCACATATTCTTATTTATGTAGAGAAAGGTATAGCCTTGAGTAGTACATATGTATAACTAAATTCTGCCATTTTTAAGTTAATATATATAGCTTCCCTATATGGACACCACTCACTATTTGTATTAGTACTAAAGAGGGGAAGAACTAACTAAAAAAAGATAGGCCTCGAAAGGGCCTGCAGGGAATGACATCTATGTAAAGCAGAAAAAGGAACATAGCATATTTACATAACAATGAAGTTGTTCTAAAACTTGTTTCATTTTAGGTAACAGCTGGAATGACCCCAGCCTGAATTATGGGGGTGGTGAGTAAATATTGTATAATAGATACCTTCACTTTGAGAAATATTAAGATGGTAGGAAGATGAGATGCATTAAAGAGAGAGAAAAAAAAAACACAATCAAAAAGGGTTGGCAGTTTAGGGCATTCCCACCAAATGTGGGTTACTATGCCACACTCTCTAGCGCAGAGAGGGGAGGCGGAATTAAATATTCTATAAAGGGTAGTAGGGACCCAGTGCCATCTTACTGTCAATTTGTAATCGAGTTCCCAAAGAGTGGTACAGTGTAAGGCTTTCTTGGCAAAAGCAAGCTCTCTGAACCAGTGTTACAGTTCACAGTGGACAGTGGACACCGCTTTCTCACAACAAATATTAACCTGCTGTAGTAATTAACACAGAATAATGGAAGGAGATGGATCCTTCGTCGCCTAAGAGTCCACTTCTAGGAAAACGCCAAGTCCTCAAAATACTAACCAAAAGTATTCAAAATAGAATGAAGTAGGTAAGGAAAATGTAACTTAAGCAATGACAAAATCCATCAATTCTTTGCCTTCATAGAGGTCCCTGATATGGAAAGTCTCAGACAATAAAAGATATATATATATATATATATATATATATATATAAAGATATACGAGTCTCAGAGAGTCTGAAAAGGACACTAAAAAGACTATGAATAGGTGAAGGATGTGGAAAAATAGCAGTTAAATGTCTTCTAGTGTCCCAGAACTTCAACAAAACCACAGAGACAGCAATTGTTACAGTTACCAACGAACTACTTACAGCAAAATCAAAAGGCCCCTTCTCTCTGCTTATCCTCCTTGATCTGTCCGCAGCCTTTGACACTGTTGACCACCCTCTTTTGTTCCAAACCCTCCAATCCTTCGTCATCTGTGACACAGCCCTCTCATGGCTCTCTTCCTACCTGTCAAACTGTACCTTTAGTGTAGCCTTCTCTGGGGCCTCCTCTGCCCCGTCACCACTTTCTGTCGAAGTACCACAAGGCTCTGTCCTCGGTCCCCTTCTCTTCTCAATCTACACATCATCACTAGGTTCCCTAATAAAGTCCCACTGTTTACAATATCATTTGTATGCCGACGACACCCAAATCTACTTCTCTGCACCAGAACTATCTCCTTCCTTGCTAACCTGTGTCACTAATCGTCTTTCTCACATCTCCAACTGGATGTCCTCTCACTACCTCAAGCTAAATCTCTCCAAAACTGAGCTCCTTATTTTCCCCCCTTCTTCAAAACTCTCCACCCCCAATCTCTCTATAACTGTCGACAACTCCATCATTACCAATAACCCGCATGCCCGATGTCTCGAGGTTACATTTGACTCAGATCTTTCTTTCACTCCTCACATTCAGTCATTGGCTAAAGCCTGCCGCTTCCACCTTAAAAACATCTCTAAAATTAGACACTTCCTTACACAAGACACAACTAAGATTTTAACCCACTCTCTCATTCTTTCCCGCCTCGATTACTGCAACTCTGTCCTCTCTGGTCTCCCCACCTACCGCCTAGCTCCTTTACAATCCTTAATGAATGCCTCTGCCAGACTCATCTTCCTTACAAGTCGCTCTTCATCTGCTGCACCTCTCTGCCAATCCCTTCACTGGCTTCCTCTTGCCTCTAGGATCAAACACAAAATTCTCATTCTGACATACAAAGCCCTCAACTGCACTGCTCCCCCCTACATCTCAGACCTCGTCTCCAGATACTCTCCTTCCCGTCCCCTTCGCTCTGCTCAAGACCTCCTACTCTCCTCCTCTCTTGTCACCTCATCACACTCCCGTTTACAGGACTTCTCCAGACTGGCTCCCATCTTGTGGAACTCTCTGCCTCGCTCCACAAGACTATCTTCTAGTCTTAAAAGCTTCAAGTGCTCCCTAAAGACTACTGTTCAGGGACGCATACAACCTACGCTAACCTTTCTTTATACCAGTTCCTCTCCTCCATTGCTATTCCCTGAACCCCCTTAGCATGTAAGCCTAAGAGTCCAGCTGTTTGTAGATCACCCTCTTAAGAGCTGACTACAACAGTGCAACTCTTGGCAGGGCCCTCTACCCATTTGATCCCTATAATTGTTTTGTTGTACTCTGCCTTTGTTTATAGCGCTGCGGAATCTGTTGGCGCTCTACAAATAACCGATAATAATAATGATGTGTGAGTCTTAAAACTTTTTGGGAATAAGATGTGATCCAAGGTAAGTCTATCAGATGAAGACCTAAGGGGAGCAGAGTCTCCCCTTGTAACTTGTAATACCCCAGCCAGAAATATGAGTCAACCAGGCCACGTTGACATTCGGATAAGCCAAACCACCTCTACACTAATGGTTTTTGTATGGTAGGCTGAGAGGTACTCAGCATCTTTACCTTCCACATATAAGAAGAGAGCATGCCCTGAAATGTATTACGTATAGTTCAAGGAAATGAAAGAGGGATACACTGAAATAGATTCATTAGTTTAGACAAATGGCAGCTATGCGGCAGTCATGATATCCTTTTAAAGGGACACTACTATTATTATTGTATTGCAAAACATCTGCCTATAAAATAAATGGCATTTAAAAACTGACATTTAGTTAGAAAAGTTTGTATTGTTTAGCAGTCTAGGGACACACCTCTTCAAAACACCCTTGAGTGTTATTATCTCTTTAGTTGTGGCCAATTAGGAATAGATATAAATGAAGTTGAGCATTTATTAAGAAATCACTGTGCAGCACTTGGAAAGATCAAGGATCTGAATTCCACAGAATGCACTCCAGCTTCTCTCAATTTTTAGATTTAAAGGGATACGAAACCCAAAAATGTTATTTTGTGATTCAAACAGAACATACAATTTTTTTAAAAAAAATTCCAATTTCTTTTATTATCAAATTTGCTTTGTTCCCATGCTATCTTGTGTTGAAGAGATACATAGATAGGCATCTGGTGCACTGCATGACAGGATGTTACCATCTAGTGCTCTTGCAAATCGATAACATTCTTGCAAAACTGCTGCCATATCGTGCTCCAGAAATGGGCAGGCTCCTAAGCTTATGGTCCTGCTTTTCAACAAAAGATACCAAGAGAACGAAGAAAAAAATGATAATGGAAGTAAATTAGCAAGTAGTTTAAAATTGTATGCTCTATCTGAAAATGTTGGGTTTCATATCCCTTTAAATTAGAGCAAAAAGCAAAATAACAAATACAATGCAAAGTAAAGATGACTTGGGAAATACATTTGTGAGTTTAATGTCCTTTTCTTCTTTAGGAGAGCGCGATGCTATGATCATATCGCATGCGTCTTTGCCTTTTCAGCTGGAACACTATGGGGGATATTTATCAAAGGTATGTCAGACCTGGTCCGACAGACCTCGCTGAATGCGGAGAGCAATACGCTCCCCGTATTCAGCATTGCACCAGCAGCTCTTGTGAGCCAATTGGCCGCTAGCAGGGGGATGTCAATCAACCCGATCGTACTCAGAGCAGGCAGACAGCGATCGTACTCAGAGCAGGCAGACAGCGTTATGGAGCAGCGGTCTTTAGACCACTGTTTCATAATTGCTGTTTCTGGCGAGTCTGAAGACTCGCCAGAAACACGGGCCCTCAAGATCTATTCGGAGCTTGATAAATGGGCCTCAATGATTTGATTGTGTTCTAAAATCAGACGTCCAATTGTTTCCTTTTAGCAAATATGTTTTAAATATTTTGCACCTAAACTTGATGAAATTCCTTAATGAATTTGAAGGTTTCTATTATATAAGCTGACTCTTCCGTGCTTGACATACTAAAGATATTCTAATAAAAGACTGTTAACTCTTCCGTGCTTGACATACTAAAGATATTCTAATAAAAGACTGTTAACTCTTCCGTGCTTGACATACTAAAGATATTCTAATAAAAGACTGTTAACTCTTCTGTGCTTGACATACTAAAGATATTCTAATAAAAGACTGTTAACTCTTCCGTGCTTGACATACTAAAGATATTCTAATAAAAGACTGTTAACTCTTCCGTGCTTGACATACTAAAGATATTCTAATAAAAGACTGTTAACTCTTCCGTGCTTGACATACTAAAGATATTCTAATAAAAGACTGTTAACTCTTCCGTGCTTGACATACTAAAGATATTCTAATAAAAGACTGTTAACTCTTCCGTGCTTGACATACTAAAGATATTCTAATAAAAGACTGTTAACTCTTCCGTGCTTTACATACTAAAGATATTCTAATAAAAGACTGTTAACTCTTCCGTGCTTGACATACTAAAGATATTCTAATAAAAGACTGTTAACTCTTCCGTGCTTGACATACTAAAGATATTCTAATAAAAGACTGTTAACTCTTCCGTGCTTGACATACTAAAGATATTCTAATAAAAGACTGTTAACTCTTCCGTGCTTGACATACTAAAGATATTCTAATAAAAGACTGTTAACTCTTCCGTGCTTGACATACTAAAGGTATTCTAATAAAAGACTGTTAACTCTTCCGTGCTTGACATACTAAAGATATTCTAATAAAAGACTGTTAACTCTTCCGTGCTTGACATACTAAAGATATTCTAATAAAAGACTGTTAACTCTTCTGTGCTTGACATACTAAAGATATTCTAATAAAAGACTGTTAACTCTTCCGTGCTTGACATACTAAAGATATTCTAATAAAAGACTGTTAACTCTTCCGTGCTTTACATACTAAAGATATTCTAATAAAAGACTGTTAACTCTTCCGTGCTTGACATACTAAAGATATTCTAATAAAAGACTGTTAACTCTTCCGTGCTTGACATACTAAAGATATTCTAATAAAAGACTGTTAACTCTTCCGTGCTTGACATACTAAAGGTATTCTAATAAAAGACTGTTAACTCTTCCGTGCTTGACATACTAAAGATATTCTAATAAAAGACTGTTAACTCTTCCGTGCTTGACATACTAAAGATATTCTAATAAAAGACTGTTAACTCTTCTGTGCTTGACATACTAAAGATATTCTAATAAAAGACTGTTAACTCTTCCGTGCTTGACATACTAAAGATATTCTAATAAAAGACTGTTAACTCTTCCGTGCTTGACATACTAAAGATATTCTAATAAAAGACTGTTAACTCTTCCGTGCTTGACATACTAAAGATATTCTAAT
>NC_069499.1:1572499859-1572674859 GCF_027579735.1 Bombina bombina
GAGGCGTAAAGATAGAGATCAAAACAACAATTTTGCGAATTTCTATGTAACAAGACCGTGTTATCATCTGTGAATTACATTATGGTGTGAGAAATGGCAATTTTCTATTTTCAAAAACCCCTTTAACATCATTGTGACAGCCAAATGTCAACATAGAAGGGGTGTCGAATCCCTTCAATGAACTGACAATCCCCCTTGATGGGCGTGAACACAACTTACTACCCACCAATGACTGCAATCAATGCTCCATGGGCGTGCCCAATCTCGTAACCAAAACAAAACATAGCGTGCTAGCCTATACCTAATATATAGAGTAGTAATATGATCTACATAAAGATAGAGATCAAAACAACAATTTAGCAAACTCCTATAAAGCAAGACCATGTTATAATCTATAAATTACATTATAGTGTAAAAAAAGTTTGTTTTCAATTTCCAAAGCCCCTTTGGCATCATTGTAACAACAACCCGTCAACATAGAAGTGTCGAATCCATTCAAGAAACTGACATGTAACCTTGATGGGCGTGAACCCAACCTACTATCCACCAATTACAACAGCCATTATTCTAAATCATCAGCCCACATGGGCGAGCCCAATCTCATAACCACAAAAAAACACAACATGCTAGTCTATATCGAATACATAGAGCAATTGTGTGATCTATTCTGATACATAATAAAGTGAGTCCCTGAAAGAATACATAGCATACTCGTATATGTGAAACACATAGAACAACAATGTGACATGTTCGAATACCTATCAACTTTTTGGACGATACCTAGAGTGATGCAACTAATCGTTCAGCAACCCATACATTTTAAGAGTTTTAAAATGGTACCTCATACCATCATATAGATCACCCTATATCGAGTACTATTCTGGGTCGATAACTGGACCCTACATCAACGTTAAGCATATCAACGTCACAATAATAAATTTGTTGAGTCACAGACGGCTGAAGACCAGTGAGTGCTTAATACCTGAACTTATATATATATATACAGTATATATATATATATATATATAATTATATATACTGTATATATATACACTGTGTGCAGAATTATTAGGCAAATGAGTATTTTGACCACATCATCCTCTTTATGCATGTTGTCTTACTCAAAGCTGTATAGGCTCGAAAGCCTACTACCAATTAAGCATATTAGGTGATGTGCATCTCTGTAATGAGAAGGCGTGTGGTCTAATGACATCAACACCCTATATCAGGTGTGCATAATTATTAGGCAACTTCCTTTCCTTTGGCAAAATGGGTCAAAAGAAGGACTTGACAGGCTCAAAAAAGTCAAAAATAGTGAGATATCTTGCAGAGGGATGCAGCACTCTTAAAATTGCAAAGCTTCTGAAGCGTGATCATCGAACAATCAAGCGTTTCATTCAAAATAGTCAACAGGGTCGCAAGAAGCGTGTGGAAAAACCAAGGGGCAAAATAACTGCCCATGAACTGAGAAAAGTCAAGCGTGCAGCTGCCAAGATGCCACTTGCCACCAGTTTGGCCATATTTCAGAGCTGCAACATCACTGGAGTACCCAAAAGCACAAGGTGTGCAATACTCAGAGACATGGCCAAGGTAAGAAAGGCTGAAAGACGACCACCACGGAACAAGACACACAAGCTGAAACGTCAAGACTGGGCCAAGAAATATCTCAAGACTGATTTTTCTAAGGTTTTATGGACTGATGAAATGAGAGTGAGTCTTGATGGGCCAGATGGATGGGCCCGTGGCTGGATTGGTAAAGGGCAGAGAGCTCCAGTCCGACTCCCACCAGCAAGGTGGAGGTGGAGTACTGGTTTGGGCTGGTATCATCAAAGATGAGCTTGTGGGGCCTTTTCGGTTTGAGGATGGAATCAAGCTCAACTCCCAGTCCTACTGCCAGTTTCTGGAAGACACCTTCTTCAAGCAGTGGTACAGGAAGAAGCCTGCATCCTTCAAGAAAAACATGATTTTCATGCAGGACAATGCTCCATCACACGCGTCCAAGTACTCCACAGCGTGGCTGGCAAGAAAGGGTATAAAAGAAGAAAATCTAATGACATGGCCTCCTTGTTCACCTGATCTGAACCCCATTGAGAACCTGTGGTCCATCATCAAATGTGAGACTTACAAGGAGGGAAAACAGTACACCTCTCTGAACAGTGTCTGGGAGGCTGTGGTTGCTGCTGCACGCAATGTTGATGGGGAACAGATCAAAACACTGACAGAATCCATGGATGGCAGGCTTTTGAGTGTCCTTGCAAAGAAAGGTGGCTATATTGGTCACTGATTTGTTTTTGTTTTGTTTTTGAATGTCAGAAATGTATATTTGTGAATGTTGAGATGTTATATTGGTTTCACTAGTAAAAATAAATAATTGAAATGGGTATATATTTGTTTTTTGTTAAGTTGCCTAATAATTATGCACAGTAATAGTCACCTGCACACACAGATATCCCCCTAAAATAGCTATAACTAAAAACAAACTAAAAACTACTTCCAAAACTATTCAGCTTTGATATTAATGAATTTTTTGGGTTCATTGAGAACATGGTTGTTGTTCAATAATAAAATTAATCCTCAAAAATACAACTTGCCTAATAATTCTGCACTCCCTGTATATATATGAATACAAAGAACATAGAACATATTGTGACGAACATTGGAATATGAAATATAAATATTTCCTAATGGGTTTAGCGCTTTTGAATATACACAGTTGCGTTAGCAAGTGAGTATGGGTGTTAGTGTTTTGTTTTTGCAGTTTTGGCGCTCCATTGAAATCTATGTCAGAAGAAGCTAACATAGTTGCAATATTTTTTTGCGAGCATCAGGTTTACGCTCATGCACAAACATTTTACTTTCAACTTGTAATACAAGTGCCATTCGATGTGCAAAAAGCCTCCGTCTAGCGAAGTTAAAGTGCAAGCATTAGATTGTGCTTCACTCGTAATCTAGCCCTAAAGTGTTACATATTTTAAAATAAGAGAATTAGAAATACACCTGCGTATTACTATTGGGTAAATATTTTAGTACATCATTAAGCCTAGCATGGTTTTAGTGTTCAGTGGCCCTTTAATCCAGGGATGGGGAATCTTGGCAATCCTTATGTTTCAGAACTACATTACCTATGATGTTTAGGCACTATGAAGTCCAGTTGAGCATCATTGGAAATGTAGTTCTGAAACATCTGGATGGCCAATATTCCCCATCGCTGCTTTAAGTTCATGACAAGTCTAACCTGGAATGCTTTATTTTAGAGACCATACTGTAATGTCGTAGACCATGCTGTAATTTTGTAGACCATGCTGTAATGTCGTAGACCATACTGTAATGTCATAGACCATGCTGTAATGTTGTAGGC
Source organism: Bombina bombina (assembly GCF_027579735.1). Taxonomy (NCBI): domain Eukaryota; kingdom Metazoa; phylum Chordata; class Amphibia; order Anura; family Bombinatoridae; genus Bombina; species Bombina bombina. Next base: position 1,572,503,218 of record NC_069499.1, read on the forward strand.
CATGCTTTAATGTCATAGACCATGCAGTAATGTCGTAGACCATGCTGTAATGTCTTAGACCATGCTGTAATGTCGTAGACCATGCTGTAATGTCGTAGACCATGCTGTAATGTCGTAGACCATGCTGTAATGTCGTAGACCATGCTGTAATGTCGTAGACCATGCAGTAATGTCGTAGACCATGCTGTAATGTCTTAGACCATGCTGTAATGTCATAGACCATGCTGTAATGTCATAGACCATGCTGTAATGTCATAGACCATGCTGTAATGCTGTAGAGCATGCTTTAATGACATAGATCATGCTGTAATGTTGTAGGCCATGCTGTAATGTCATAGACCATGCAGTAATGTCGTAGACCATGCTGTAATGTTATAGACCATGCTGTAATGTCATAGACCATGCTGTAATGTCATATACCATGCAGTAATGTTATAGACCATGCAGTAATGTCGTAGACCATGCTGTAATGTCGTAGGCCATGCTGTAATGTTGAAGGCCATGCTGTAATGTCATAGGCCATGCTGTAATGTTGTAGACCGTGCTGTAATGTCATGGACCATGCTGTAATGCAGTAGAGCATGCTGTAATCTCGTAGGCAATGCTGTAATGTTGTAGGCCATGCTGTAATGTTGTAGGCCATGCTGTAATGACATAGACCATGGTTTAATGTTGTAGGCCATGCTGTAATGTTGTAGGCCATGCTGTAATCTCGTAGGCCATGCTGTAATCTCGTAGACCATGCTGTAATGTTGTAGGCCATGCTGTAATGTCGTAGGCCATGCTGTAATGTTGTAGGCCATGCTGTAATGACATAGACCATGCTGTAATGTAGAGGGATATGGCTGTACCTCACTGCCTAGAGGGATATGGCTGCACCTCACTGACGAGGCCCACAATAGGCCGAAACGTATGTCTGGGGTTTTGCTGTTTCTCTCGTTCAGAGAGGGATTGCCTGGTATTTCGGGGAAGGACTGTACTGTGAAGTCAGGATCAGATTGATATGCTTCAGGAAAGTTCTTCTCTGTGAAAGGCACATGTTGAGCAAAAAGAGGCTGCTGCTTGGGTGGTAACTAGCCATAGAACAAGCTATTATGCTATTGTTCGTTCCCAGGTTGAGCGCTTCTCTCTTTTTATTCATGCTTTAATGTTGTAGGCCATGCTGTAATGTCGTAGGCCATGCTGTAATGTCGTAGACCATGCTGTAATGTCGTAGACCATGCTGTAATGTTGTAGACCATGCTGTAATGTCCTAACCTCTTTAAACTCTTTTTAGACTTATTTATACCCTTCTAGTAGCAGAATTAGCTGTTTTTATTGACCACCCGGATACAATTTAAACCAATATTAAGCTAAAATTACCAAATATTACATTTTGCTTCAACATGGGTTCCACACATTATCATTAAATCAATTTATTTTAAATCATGTAATTAATTTGTGCTTTAGACAGCTTAAGAAATATTTATAGATTGCAGGAAATTGTATAATATTGTATTACACAACACCACAGGCTACTTCATAATGCCACTTGATGGTAATTTGTTTTTTCTGCGGAGAACACTGTAAGGAATGACTAGAATAATTTGCATCTAATATCTGCCACTGCTTGTATACAGCAAAATATCATAATCTCACTTCCTGCTGTTTTGCTGCATTATTTGCCTACCTCCAGCTTTCTGAAATAATAATTAAGGAAAGCATTTCACTACTCAATTGCATATAACGTTTTTTAGCCCAGATGAATGTTTTATTATTTTGTCCAATGCAAAGCAACTATGCTAACTTTTCTATGAATACACTACTACTAAAAGCAGCATACTTTATATGGCTGCTGAAATGTACTAATAAGCATTCCGGAGTATATATAAAGATATTATTGCTTCCTGTAAAACAAACCAAGAATTGTGCAAGTGATCTCTGGGTGTTTAATACGTTTATCTGGTTATGATGGTGTATTCTTACTGAAAATAATAACAAAATACTTCACATTATGATTAAAAGAAGCCTGCAAACAAAGAGGCCAGCAAGCTGGAGAGGGAAAAAAACAGCATTTGTGTTCTCAGATCAGGTCCCCCCGAGAGATAATATATTGCAACAAAAGCTTGGTGTCCTTTGAAAATGAATTAAGACGTAGGCAGGAATTCAAAGGCAATTAGTCCTCTTTGATTCAACACACTCGTTGCTTTCTTATTTATAATGCTGCAGGGCGGGGGAGACGCACATTTAATGTGTATTGCTTTTTAGCAAACTCTACTGCGTGTGCTGTACAGAAAAAGCACAAAGAAAACCAACACCTTTTTCATTATTAGAAGCTTTTTTTTTCCCTGCGGAAATAGCCCCAGCGATCACCACTTGAGATCTTAGAGAAATCTAATTTCCCTGTTCCTGAGGCATCAGACGTTTGACAGTAAAGCTCTATGGCAGTGATTGTTAAAGGGACATTGTGCTTAATACTTTTATATCAATTGTATAAACGAGCAACATTTAGACGTTAAAATAGTTTTTTTGTTTTGTTTTTAGCCTAAAAAAGTGTGAAGTAAAAGTTGTGCACGTTCCATTGCTAAGTGTTTATCTGATTAGTACTTCCTGCTAATGCTTAAATGCTATCCTTTCATATCAATGATAAAAGATTCTCGTGCACAATGTCCCTTTAACCAAGGTATCACAACCGCAGCTAAGTGTGTCTGAGGAAGACAATATCCCAAAGAGCTTCTCTTTATTTCAGAGCAAACAATATCACTGTGAAATGTTACATATATATATTTATATCTCAACTCACAATATTCAAACTTATATCATTGCACTTTAAATACATGAGACAACTAGCCAAATACTAATTATCCCCTGTAACAGTGTATAAATACAAATAAAATACACTTTAATGACCAGTGGCATACTCTGGGTGTCGCTGGTCTTTCTATGGGGGAGGCGTTTTCAATAGCATGGTCTCGCGACCAGCAAGCCTTCAGGAGGGAAATGTTCATTTGCAGGTGACCTCAAAATAAAAAGGTAAGTGTAATACAGAAGTTCTGTGATTACGATATTAATTGCATATATTAGACCCGTACTCACACTCTAGAGAGCTAATGACCGAGCTCTCAGTAATATACGCCTTTGTGACTGCCACTCCACCACTGACAAGGTAACAGAAGACCAAAGGATCCAAAAATCACATTTATTAAAAGTATACTATAAAAAGAGCAATATTCAAGGAGTGGTAACAGTACAGACACGGTCTACAACTAAAAGAGCACCGCATGATTCTCGCCATTCTCAGCTGATTGTTGATCAGTTCAATTACGCCACTCACTAAGTTACATGTTGTGTCCCAAAAGGCATATATATATATTACACAGTTTTGTTTTCACTTTAAATAAATAAGCCACATGGTGCAGGTTTTTAGGACACAGCAAGCAAATCACTATATTTCTTTTGGTGTCATGAAGTCAATTAAAGGGCCATTAAATCGAGTAGAATTGTGTTATCAACAAGTGCATCATAAACATACAATGCAATAGCACTCATTCTGAGCAGGTTTTTGAGTGACAAATTTCAAATTTCTATTTCAATTTGCCAACTCCCTGTATCATATGACAGCCATCAGCCAATCACAGACTGGTATATGTATAAACTGTAAACTCTTGCACATGCTCAGTAGTAGCTGGTGCCTCAGACAGTGTGTATATAACTGAGTCTGTGATTGGCTGATGGCTGTCACTTGATGCATATACACTGTGAGCTCTTGCACATGCTCAGTAGTAGTTGGTGCCTCAGACAGTGTATTTAACTGTATCATGTGACAGCCATCAGCCAATCACAGACTTGTATATGTATATACTGTACTGTAAACTCTAGCACATGCTCAGTAGTAGCTGGCGCCTCAGACAGTGTGTATATAACTGTATCATGTAACAGCCATCAGCCAATCACAGACTCATATACAATGTGAGCTCATGCACATGCTCAGTAGTAGCTGGTGCCTCAGACAGTGTGCATAAAAAAAGTCTGAGCACAATCTGATTAAAGGGACACTGAACCCAAATGTTTTCTTTTTTGATTCAGATAGAGCAGCAATTTTAAGCAACTTTCTAATTTACTCCTATTATCAAATTTTCTTCATTCTCTTGGTATCTTTATTTGAAATGCAAGAATGTAAGTTTAGATGCCGGCCCATTTCTGGTGAACAACCTGGGTTGTCCTTGCTGATTGGTGGATAAATTCATCCACCAATAAAAAAAAGTGCTGTCCAGAGCATGAACCAAAAAAGAAGCTTAGATGCCTTCTTTTTCAAATAAAGATAGCAAGAGAATGAAGAAAAATTAATAATAGGAGTAAATTAGAAAGTTGCTTAAAATTGCTGCTCTATCTGAATCACAAAAGAAAAAAATTGGGTTCAGTGTCCCTTTAATAGAAGTCAACTGGAAAGTTTCATTAAAGTTTAATTTTGACAAGTGTTCCTTACATTTTTATATGAGCATGGTATATATCAGCGCTGGAGTATGCATGCAAAATAAAGGTTTTAAAAGCACGCACAACTTGCATCGTTTTTTCGCTGTGTGACACGTTTTGAAAAGCCTTTAGCATTTATATTGTACCTCTTCTTCTGTAACGGATATAAATGGACGCCTGCATTGATCTAACAATCACTGTGTAGTGTGCTGTATGGTCAGTAAAGGGGTTAACTACATAGCTAAAGTCATCTACAGGACATTAGCTAAAAAAACATCTGGTGAGCCTATGACAAGAGGCATATGTGTGTAACCACCAACTAGCACCCAGTAGTGCATTGCTGCTCCTGGGCATACTTATAGAAACAGATACAAGTGCGATTATAAAATGCATCTCTGGCAATTTAAATGTTAGCAAAAAAATAATCCTGAACAAGAATTCTGCAGGGTTTGGAGAGATCAGCTATTTAAAATTCCATCTGCAAAAACCTTCTGATTGTCCCCTAAAGGGACGTAGCTCATGAGGCGTCCACCTTTGCTGTCACTCCCTCCGGCAGATTTCCATCAGGCTTGGTGATTACGGTATAAAAGAAAAACTCAAGATTTACACAAAACATCAGAGAAAAATACCCAGTCCTTAAAAAGACAAGAAAATCATTACTGATCAAAAATTATATTCTATCCTTTATCTGTAGTTTGGCTCACTAAGGGCTGAAAAGGAGATCTCACATGGGATCAGTATGAGCGCGTATACAGGAACAAATCCATAAATCCAAAAATCCGAAATACAAACTTATTCTGAATCCAAACTTTTTAATTCATCTTTTTTTTTTTTTTTTTCTTCAAAAATTACTATTTCTCCCTGCCTTTAAAAGGGACAGTCAAGTCCAAAATAAACTTTCATGATTCAGATAGAGAATGTAATTTTAAACAATTTTCCAATTTACTTTTATAACCAATTTTGCTTTGTTCTCTTGGTATTCTTAGTTGAAAGCTAAACCTAGGAGGTTCATATGCTAAATTCTAAGCCATTGAAGGCCGCCTCTTCTCTCAGGTAATTTTAACAGTTTTTCACTACTAGAGGGTGTTAGTTCATGTGTGTCATATAGATAAAACTGTGCTCACGCACGTGGAGTTCAGCTGAGCCAGCTCTGATTGGCTAAAATGGATGTCTGTCAAAAGAACTGAAATAAGGGGGCAGTTTGCAGCGGCTTAGATACAAGGTAATCACAGAGGTAAAAAGTGTATTTATATAACTGTGTTATAGAAATACACTTTATATAAATAAAAATTCTGGTGTAGACTGTCCCTTTAAGTCACAAGCCTTTACCTGTGGTTTATTTTTTGGTTATAAAATACAATAATAGTCTATATTTATTTAAAACAACAAATATAACCTGAATGCAGTACTGTACTATCTTTCTGAGGTTACTATGTGTACAAAAGTATTACAAATGATATAAAACTACCTTTAGGTTACATTTATAAGCATAAGCTGTAAAATGGCATGTAAATATTGTCTAAATGACATAAAACATTATTTACACTTGGTTCCATTCCCTCTCCAAACTGTCCCATTTTACAGATACAAATATACAAATATTCCAAAATCCAAACCTTTTCCGGTCCCAAGCAGTTTGGATAAAGGGTTTTGTACCTGTATTACTTTTAATAATGATTTGTACATTTATTACAAATGAAGAGACCACTCCTACTATTGTTTTTCCTAGATGTCTACCACAATATCCATCTATCTACCTACCTAGCAGTGAGTGTAATGCAGAGAGCCCTGGCTCTATGAGCCCCATTTACCAAGGGAGCCCATCAGCATAAGCAAACCTGTACCCGAGATTTAAGAAGCAGCCGTCATCAGACCACTACCTTATAAACCACATCTCCACCTGTTATGTGAAGTCAATCCCCTCTGGACTTTTGCGACCAGGGATATTGGCTGCACGCAAGCAGGGCAGCATTGCACACTAGCCATAATGTGCAATGGTAAATGCAGGCACTGCCGGCTAGACACAAAGCTAGCGGACAGGGGCAAAGATGTACGCTCCTGTCTGCCTTAGTAACCTAAATCTGGCCCTATGTCTTTGGAGTCTAGTGAGAAAACACACACAACCAACATAAAAGAAAACAAAAACATGGCATTGAGAAAAAAATCAATTAGAAACATAATTTAAATGTAACATTAAATGAGTATGAAACTCCATATTTTAATAACCATAGACTATTTAATAATGAATTATTTAAAAAAAAAAAACATTTAAACACACTTTCATTACCTCACTTTTCCTTTAATAAAATCCAACTCTGAAAATGATAGTATACCCACTCCCCTCAGAGGGTGTGCAGTGCATTCTGTGTAATACAGAGAAATAACACAGTGATTGGCTGACATCTACAGGAGTTTGTTTTTATTTGTTCTCAACTGGCCTCAGGAAATGAAGTATGATAAATATCACTCAAGGGGTGTGTCCTAGGCCTGAAAAAAGTTGTATATTGTTCTAGCAAAGTAACAGTTTCAAATACTACTATATACTAAAACATTTATTTGAATACAAATCTCTTGCAATGTGGTGAAGAAGTTATGTATAAATAATAAAAAAAAATTATGCTTACCCGATACATTTCTTTCTTTCAGGATATAGTGAGTCCACGGCTTGAGTAATTACTGTTGGAAATATCACTCCTGGCCAGCTAAGTATCACTCCCTTACCTACAACCCCCAGTCATTCGACCGAAGGGAAATGGAGAAAAAGGAGTAACACAAGGTGTAGAGGTGCCTGAGGTTATAGTAAAAAAAAAAACTGTCTTAAAATAAAGGGTGGGGCCGTGGACTCACCATATCCAGAAAGAAATACATTTATCAGGTAAGCATACATTTTGTTTTTCTTTCCTAAGATATGGTGAGTCCACGGCTTGAGAAATTACTGTTGGGAACGAATACCCAAGCTAGAGGACACTGATAAATAGGGAGGGACAAGACAGGCAGTCCTAAACAGAAGGCACCACCGCTTGAAGAATCTTTCTCCCAAAAGAAGCCTCAGCCGAGGCAAAAATATCAAATTTGGAAAATTTGGAAAAAGTATGTAGAGAAGACCAAGTTGCAGCCTTGCAAATTTGTTCCACAGAAGCTTCATTTTTAAAAGCCCAAGAAGAGGAAACAGCTATTGTGGAATGAGCTAAAATTCTCTCAGGAGGCTGCTGTCCAGCAGTCTCATAAGCCAAACGAATTATATTTTGAAACCAAAAAGAAAGAGTAGTAGCAGTAGCTTTCTGACCTTTACGTTTTCCAGAGAAACAGACAAAGAGGGCAGAGCACTGGTGAAAATCCTGTCACCTGTAAGTAGAATTTAAGAGCACATACAACATCCAAATTGTGTAACAAACGTTCTTTGGAAGAAGAAGGATTAGGACACAGAGAGGCAACAGCAATTTCCTGATTTATATTTCTATTAGAAACAACCTTAGGAAGAAAACCTAACTTAGTACAAAGAACCTTCTTATTGGCATGAAAAATAAGATAAGGGGAATCACACTGCAGAGTTGAGAGTTCCGAGACTCTTCGAGCAGAAGAGATAGCAACAAGAAACAAAACCTTCCAAGATAACAACTTAATGTCTATGGAATGTAATGGCTCAAACGGAGCCAGCTGTAAAACTTTAAGAACAAGGTTAAGGCTCCAAGGAGGAGCAACAGACTTAAAGATAGGCCTGATTTTCACCAAGGCCTGACAAAAAGATTGCACATCTGGCACATCCGCCAAACATTTATGTAGTAAAACTGATAAAGCAGAAATCTGACCCTTCAGGGTACTGACTGACAATCCCTTCTCCAGGGCTTCCTGAAGAAAAGATAACATTTTAGGAATTCTAATTCTACTCCAAGAGTCACACCAATAAAGATATTTATGCCCTATCTTATGGCAAATCTTTCTAGTAACAGGCTTGCGAGCCTGAATCATGGTCTCAATGACAGACTCAGAAAAACCACGCTTAGATAGAATTAAGCGTTCAATCTCAGCTTCAGAGAAACGAGATTTGGATGAAGGAAGGGACCCTGAATCAGGAGGTTCTTCCTCAGAAGTAGTCTCCAAGGTGGGAGAGATGAAATCTCCACTAGGTCTGCAAACCAGATCCTGCAAGGCCATGTAGGGACTATAAGAATCACCAACGCCCCCTCCTGTTTGATACGAGCAATGACTCATGGAAGGAGAGCAAACAGAGGAAACAGGTATCCCAACCTGAAAACCCAATGAGCCGCCAGAGCATCTATCAGAACGGTCTGCGGATCTTTTGGGATCTCTATGAATCGTACCTTGGAAGCTTGGCGTTCTGACGGGACGCCATCAGATCTAACTCCGGCACCCCCCATTTGAGGACTAAGCTGGAAAACACCTCCGGATGGAGTTCCCACTGTCTGCTCAGAAAATCCGCTTCCCAGTTCTCTACTCCTGGAATGTGGAAAGCAGATAGTCAGCAATCTGCCCACTGAAGAATCTGAGTAACCTCCTTCATGGTTAAGGAACTCAGAGTTCCTCCCTGGTGATTGATGTAAGCCACAGAGGTTATGTTGTCTGACTGAAACCTGATAAACTAGGCTGAAGAAAACTGAGGCCAAGTCAATAGAGCATTGTAAATCGCCCTCAACTCCAAGATGTTGATGGAAATTGCAGACTCCTCCCGAGTCCAAAGGCCCTGAGCTTTTAACGAGTTCCAGACTGCTCCCCAGCCCAGCAGGCTGGTGTCCGTGGTCACGATCAGGAAGGTCTCTGAAAGCATGTGCCCTGAGACAGATGTTCCTGAGAAATCCACCACGGGAGAGAATCCCTTGACGACTAATCTAACTCTATTCTCTAAGATAGATCCACATGGTCGCAATTCCATTGTCTGAGCATGCACAACTGGAGAGCTCTCAAATGGAATCGAGCTAAAGGGAATGATGTCCATGGAAACCACCATCAGATCGATTACCTCCATACATTGAGCCACTGAAGGATGATCAGTAGCCTGAAGAGAGAGGCAAAAGGAAATTATTCTGTTTTTCCTGACCTCTGTCAGAAAAATCTTCATCAATAGAGAAGATCCCTAAGAACACTACTCTTCTAGCAAGGTAAAGGGAGCGTTTTTCCAGATTCACATTCTATCTGTGGGAACGAAGAAAAGACAACAATATCTCTGTGTGAGATTTTGCTTGTTGAAAAGATAGCACCTGAACCAATATGTCGTCCAGGTAGGGTGCCACAGCAATTCCACGTGAACGGATAACTGCCAAAAAAAACCCAGAACCTTTGAAAAAATTCTGGTAGACGTGGCTAGACCAAATGGAAGGGCCACGAACTGGAAATGTTTGTCCAGAAAGGCAAATCTCAGGAATCTGTGATGGTCCCTGTGAATAGGAACATGAAGATACGCATTCTTTAGATCTATGGTTGTCATGAACTGACCCTCTTGTACTAAAGAATGAATGTAGCGTATAGTCTCCATCTTGAAGGATGGAACTTTGAGAAACTTGTTTAGACACTTCAAGTCTAGAATGGGACGGAAAGTTCCCTCTTTTTTGGGAACCACAAATAGGTTGGAGTAGAACCCGAGACCCTGTTCCTGCACTTGAACTATCACTCCCAGGAAGGAAAGAGGTTGTATACATTTCAAGAACGCCGCTGTCTTTATCTGGTCTGCAGATAATCTTGAGAGAAGGAATCTGCCTCTGGGAGGAAAAGTCTTGAATTCCAATTTGTAACCCTGGGATACTATGTTCACAGTCCAGGGATCTGGGACATCTCGTATCCAGGCTTGAGAGAACAGAGAAAGTCTGCCCCCCCACCTGATCTGATCCTGGATCGGGGGCAAACCCTTCATGCTGATTTGGAATCAACTGCAGGTTTCTTTGATTGTTTCCCCTTGTTCCAAGACTGGGTTTCCAAAAAAGACTTGGATTGTTCCTGCTTGGAAGAAGGGGAAGGCTTTCCTCTGAAGTTACGAAAGTTATGAAAATAACTCTGACATTCTTTAGGCCTTATCTTGAGGTAGAAAAGACCCTTTTCCACCCATAATATCAGAGATAATTTCTGCCAAACCGGGTCCAAACAAGGTTTTGCCCTTGTAAGCTATCGCCAGAAGCTTGAATTTAGAGGTAACATCCGCAGACCAGGATTTCAACCATGACGCCCTGTGGGTTAGGACAGCGAAACTAGAAGTTTTAGCCCTTGTCTAACAACCTGTAACATGGCATCTGCAATAAAGGAATTGGCCAATTTAAGAGCTTAAATCCTATCCTGAATTTAATCCAAGTAAGTCTCTACTTGAAGAGAATCAGGCAAGGCCGCACTAGTCACGGTCGCAATACACACCGCAGGTTGCCATTGGGGACCTTTATGAACATAAATCTTTTTCAGATAAGCCTCCAGCTTCTTGTCCATCGGATCCTTAAAAGAGCAGCTGTCATGATTTTGTCCGTTCATCGCCGTGTCACCGCGGCTCCCGGATCTTCTCTGAGTAAATGACGTCACGTTGCTTAGCAACGTGACGCTTCCTCCGACACACCCCTCTGATGACGTCGCCGCTCCTGCCTTTAAACCACGGCGGGAGATCTTACTCGGGGCCCGTTTGTTTGTTCCCCTTGGAGTTTGTGAGTACCATACCAAATTCTGTTTTATATTCTTGTGTACCGACTTCTGCCTGCCTGACCAAGCCTTTTGCCTTAACCCTTCTACTGATGTTTGGATACCGACTTCTGCCTGCCTGACCTTGCTTTTGCCTTATTCTACTACTGATGTTTGGATGCCGACTACTGCCTGCCTGACCTTGCTTATGCCTTTCTGTTTGTTATAAGCTTGCTTAAAGGGACATTTACTTTCACAAGCTGCAAAAGAGAGCTTAGCCTTTGTGTTTGTTATAAGCCTGCTTAAAGGGACATTTACTTTCAAGCTGCAAAAGAGAACTTTGTCTTTCTGTTTGTTACAAACCTGCTTAAAGGGTCTTTTACTTTTTCAAGCTGCAAGAGAGAACTTTGCCTTTTTGTTACAAGCCTGCTTAAAGGGACATTTTCAAAACTGCAAATAAGAGCATTATCTTTGTATTTTTCTAACCTGCTTAAAGGGACGTTTTTTCCTTTGTGGCTTCCTTGCATACTGGAACAATTATTATTTTTGTTATCATTCTCATCTGTTTCCTGAGTGGGTCACGTCCTGGTTATTTCTCAGTGTGCTAGCGTGTGCTTTCTATTCACGCTAGCAGTTGGGTTGCATCCCGGACTGATTCCTAAACGGCTGACAGCAGCTATCCTCAATAGGAATAGTGGTTCTCTTAGCCAGAGTAAAAACGGCCCCTTCAACTTTGGGTACAGTATACCAAGGGTCTTTAATGGAGTCCTCAACAGGAAATATTTTCTTAAAAATGGGAGACGGGGAAAAAGACACCCCTGGTTTCTTCCATTCCTGTGACATAATCTCCCTAGCACGGTCTGGCACAGGAAAAACCTCCGAAGTGGAAGGTTCATCAAAGAAACTATTAAGTTTACTAGATTTCTTAGGAGTGACAATGACAGGGGTATCGGGGGCATCTAAAGTAGCTAAAACCTCCTATAACAATACACGAAGTTGTTCAAGCTTAAATCTGAAGGATACCACCTCAGTCTCAGAAGAAGGATTTATACTGTCCGAATCTGAGATTTCACCCTCAGAAAGTCCCGATGTATCTTCCTCATCAGACTTATGAGAAAGGGCAACTTGGGAAGCAGAACTGAGGACAGGAACCTTACTTTCTGAATTTCCTCTTGTGTTTTCCCTGTAATCTGGGAATGGCAGCTAATGCTGCAGATACCACTGAATATAACTGGGTAGCAATTTCTGCTTTTAAATAAACTCCACTAGGAGTTATAGAAGAACCACAGGGCACTGCACGTGACGCTGTTGAGGCTTGGGACGTAGCAGGAGAAAGCTGAGGTATTATTTTAACAGCATCATTGCATCATTGATTCCTGAGAGACATTAGGCTCAAAAATTTTACCTTTATTTTGCAAGGTTTTCTTGACACATGAAGAACAAAATTGCATAGGAGCTGCAATTTGTGCATCTAAACATAATAAGCATGAATTAATGAGAGCAGGCTCTTGCTCCATATCAGACATGTTGTGAAACAGTAAATAATCTTGTACAGATACGTTTCAAAGATTTTAATATTCAATTAAAATAAGCCAAGGAAAAAATACACTTTAAATGTTATCCCAAATTAGGATCGATCCCCAGCTAAAATTATGTGAGAAAAGTTAAGAAAAAACATTTAATAAACATCAAATAAACTTCTAATATACCCCTCAGGCAACCACACACCTCAATTAGCTTCATGGTGCACTAAGTACCAGAAATAACCATTTTTTCAAACCGGACAGTTTAAAACGTTGCATCATTTTATTTTAAAGCAAAGTGGAAATGAATAAGCTGCTGAAATAGAAAATTCAGCCTTACTTTCAGTTTAAACTTGTATTGTTTTATAAATATGTGTCAGAAAATAAAGCCTAATAAAAACATTTTACCCTTTCTGTTTAATAGAGTTTAAATGTTAGTCTCACACATGCTACAGTGCCTGCTTCATGCCCCAGTGTAACCCATACAACAGGATTATCTATGTCCCAATAAAAAAGCAGTGTCTTTTAATTTGTTAAGTGCATGGTCTCCCCAACTGGAAGAAAAAGCACTTACCTGCTCCGCTGCCCGGCATGTAGACCGTTACAAGGTATGAGAGGACACAGTTCTTCACAGAGACCTTTGAAAAAGAAACAACAGAGTAGCCAACTCTGGCTTTCTAAACTAGGGCAGCAGTAAGCACCTCTTTACAAGTTCCTAACTGCTTTAAAGCCACCACTACCGACTGCAAGGAATGACGTGGAATACGGCTATATTATTAGGGTTCTACATAAAAATAAAGAAGGACATAGATATTTAATCAGATGACACAGTCACTGCATAATCCTCGTTGCTAAATGCTCTGTTTAGCTTGAAATGTGTCATATCTTGTGCATGGTCTCAGCCATATGACTTTATGTTTTTATTTTCTATTTCTACAGTGGGAAGCACGTATGGCATTTGTAGTTTTTTTCTATCCCACCCCAGGTAGTATTTGGAGCGTGTAGTGCTGGATTTCTTCTTCTTTATTACATTATTGCTTAAAAATACTATCCTCCTTTGTGTCGTAATAGGAAGTAATTTAAAGGGACAGTAAAGTAACAAAAGTAACTAATTTGCTTAATTCTCTTTGTATCCTTTGTTGAAAAGCATACCAAGGTAGGCTCAGGAGCAGCAATGCTCTAATGGGAGCTAGCTGCTGATTGGTGGCTGCAGATTTATGCCTCTTGTCATTGGCTCACCAAATGTGTACAGCTAGCTCCCAGTATTGCATTACTGCTCCTTCAACAAAGGATACCAAAAGAATTAAGCAAAGTTGATACAAAAATTATGTTTTTAGTAGCCAGGTCAATGATACTAGTGTTTCCAGGTGCCCTACATTAGTGTTTCTCAACCGTGGTCCTCAAGTATCCCCCAACATTCCAGATTTTAACCCTTTGAGTGCTAACAACGGCATGGAGCCGTCGCTAAGTTTCACCCTCAGGTGGCAACGACGGCTCCATGCGGTCACTTGGACTCACTAACCCAAATTTGTTTCTTTCATGATTCAGATAGAGCACCAATTTTAAGCAACTTTCTAATTTACTCCTATTATCACATTTTCTTAATTCTCTTGGTATCTTTACTTGAAAAGCAAGAATGTAAGTTTAGATGCTGGCCCATTCTTGGTGAACAACCTGGGTTGTTCTTGCTGATTGGTGGATAAATCCACCCACCAATAAACAAGTGCTGTCCAGGGTCTGAACCAGAAAATATCTGGCTCCTTAGCTTATATGCCTTCTTTTTCAAATAAAGATAGCAAGAGAACAAAGAAAAATTGATAATAGGAGTAAATTAGAAAGTTGCTTAAAATGGTCCCTTTAATATTTCTCTAAGATGTCATACACAAACTTCTGAGATCCATCATTATTCATACTGGTTTCTTTAAGAGACAGACTTCCAAATTAAACTTTGTGCAGATTTGTTGCATATTCTGCCATGAAGACTTTTACTAGCTACAGTCTAGATATGACCAGGACCGCCATGTAATGCCAATATATGGTCCCTGAGGAGAGTTATATAGAGCCATATCCTCCCGTCTTAAGTTATAAACCGAGAAACTCTAGGGTGAAGCCCACATGTATTCACCATTTTCATTTGGTTGCCCACCAGGACAGCAATAGAATGTGCCGATTACACTGGGATAATGCAATGCTCTGGGGAAAACAAGGAGAAAGATTATGACTCTAACTATTAGACTGATGACTAAAATGCTGCCATTTGATTGGGCTGACATCCCCTTTGATATGTGATATTCTCTCGAGTTGTGAGCATTCAAACCAACTTCACTCCAAAAACTGTTACTCTGCTCTGAAGAAACAAGAAGCCTTTTCTGATCATGTACGATTAGTCAAGTGATGCTGCAAACCTATATGTTTAACCCTTGCAAAGGGTTTTCCACATAGTTAAAGTACCATTAGAAAACCGCAGAGCACTGCTGGTTCACAGAGGAAACTGTAGCTGATCCAATCAGCAGAGGTAGTAGCACAACTAAGCTGTGGGACTAACACTGCTGATTAGATCAGCAGCAGTTTCCACTTGGGATCAGCAGTACTCTGTGGGTTTCATGCAGTACTCAATGCATTAGATTTGCATAAACAACAACTGCATGATAAAAAAACATAATTTATGTAAGAACTTACCTGATAAATTCATTTCTTTCATATTAACAAGAGTCCATGAGCTAGTGACGTATGGGATATACATTCCTACCAGGAGGGGCAAAGTTTCCCAAACCTTAAAATGCCTATAAATACACCCCTCACCACACCCACAAATCAGTTTAACGAATAGCCAAGAAGTGGGGTGATAAGAAAAAAAGTGCGAAGCATATAAAATAAGGAATTGGAATAATTGTGCTTTATACAAAAAAATCATAACCACCACAAAAAAGGGTGGGCCTCATGGACTCTTGTTAATATGAAAGAAATGAATTTATCAGGTAAGTTCTTACATAAATTATGTTTTCTTTCATGTAATTAACAAGAGTCCATGAGCTAGTGACGTATGGGATAATGACTACCCAAGATGTGGATCTTTCCACACAAGAGTCACTAGAGAGGGAGGGATAAAATAAAGACAGCCAATTCCTGCTGAAAATAATCCACACCCAAAATAAAGTTTAACAAAAAACATAAGCAGAAGATTCAAACTGAAACCGCTGCCTGAAGAACTTTTCTACCAAAAACTGCTTCAGAAGAAGAAAATACATCAAAATGGTAGAATTTAGTAAAAGTATGCAAAGAGGACCAAGTTGCTGCTTTGCAGATCTGGTCAACCGAAGCTTCATTCCTAAACGCCCAGGAAGTAGATACTGACCTAGTAGAATGAGCTGTAATTCTCTGAGGCGGAATTTTACCCGACTCAACATAGGCAAGAAGAATTAAAGATTTCAACCAAGATGCCAAAGAAATGGCAGAAGCTTTCTGGCCTTTCCTAGAACCGGAAAAGATAACAAATAGACTAGAAGTCTTACGGAAAGATTTCGTAGCTTCAACATAATATTTCAAAGCTCTAACAACATCCAAAAAATGCAATGATTTCTCCTTAGAATTCTTAGGATTAGGACATAATGAAGGAACCACAATTTCTCTACTAATGTTGTTGGAATTCACAACTTTAGGTAAAAATTCAAAAGAAGTTCGCAACACCGCCTTATCCTGATGAAAAATCAGAAAAGGAGACTCACACGAAAGAGCAGATAATTCAGAAACTCTTCTAGCAGAAGAGATGGCCAAAAGGAACAAAACTTTCCAAGAAAGTAATTTAATGTCCAATGAATGCATAGGTTCAAACGGAGGAGCTTGAAGAGCTCCCAGAACCAAATTCAAACTCCAAGGAGGAGAAATTGACTTAATGACAGGTTTTATACGAACCAAAGCTTGTACAAAACAATGAATATCAGGAAGAATAGCAATCTTTCTGTGAAAAAGAACAGAAAGAGCAGAGATTTGACCTTTCAAGGAATTTGCGGACAAACCCTTATCTAAACCATCCTGAAGAAATTGTAATATTCTCTGTATTCTAAAAAAAATGCCAAGAAAAAAGATGAGAAAGACACCAAGAAATATAAGTCTTCCAGACTCTATAATATATCTCTCTGGATACAGATTTACGAGCCTGTAACATAGTATTAATCACAGAGTCAGAGAAACCTCTTTGACCAAGAATCAAGCGTTCAATCTCCATACCTTTAAATTTAAGGATTTCAGATCCTGATGGAAAAAAGGACCTTGAGACAAAAGGTCTGGTCTTAACGGAAGAGTCCACGGTTGGCAAGAGGCCATCCGGACAAGATCCGCATACCAAAACCTGTGAGGCCATGCCGGAGCTACCAGCAGAACAAACGAGCATTCCTTCAGAATCTTGGAGATTACTCTTGGAAGAAGAACTAGAGGCGGAAAGATATAGGCAGGATGATACTTCCAAGGAAGTGAAAATGCATCCA
The DNA here is from genome assembly GCF_027579735.1 of Bombina bombina. Lineage (NCBI taxonomy): Eukaryota > Metazoa > Chordata > Amphibia > Anura > Bombinatoridae > Bombina > Bombina bombina. Next base: position 1,572,520,286 of record NC_069499.1, read on the forward strand.
CTGCCTCCGCCTGAGGATCCCGGGATCTGGACAGATACCTGGGAAGTTTCTTGTTTAGATGAGAAGCCATCAGATCTATTTCTGGAAGTTCCCACATTTGAACAATCTGAAGAAATACCTCTGGGTGAAGAGACCATTCGCCCGGATGCAACGTTTGGCGACTGAGATAATCCGCTTTCCAATTGTCCATACCTGGGATATAAACCGCAGAGATTAGACAGGAGCTGGATTCCGCCCAAACCAAAATTCGAGATACTTCTTTCATAGCCAGAGGACTGTGAGTCCCTCCTTGATGATTGATGTATGCCACAGTTGTGACATTGTCTTATCTGAAAACAATGAACAACTCTCTCTTCAGAAGAGGCCAAGACTGAAGAGCTCTGAAAATTGCACGGAGTTCCAAATTGATCGGAAATCTCACCTCCTGAGATTCCCAAACCCCTTGTGCCGTCAGATACCCCCACACAGCTCCCCAACCTGTAAGACTTGTATCTGTTGAGATTATAGTCCAGGTCGGAAGAACAAAGAAGCCCCCTGAACTGAACGATGGTGATCTGTCCACCATGTCAGAGAGTGTCGTAAAATCGGTTTAAAGATATTAATTGAGATATCTTTGAGTAATCCCTGCACCATTTGTTCAGCATACAGAGCTGAAGAGGTCGCATGTGAAAACGAGCAAAGGAGATCGCATCTGATGCGGCAGTCCTAAGACCCAACATTTCCATGCATAAGGCTACCAAAGGGAATGATTGTGACTGAAGGTTTTGACAAGCTGATAACAATGTTAAACTTCTCTTGTCTGACAAGGACAGAGTCATAGACACTGAATTTATCTAGAAACCTAAAAAGGTTACCCTTGTCTGAGGAATCAATGAACTGATGAATTGATCCTCCAACCATGAACTTGAAGAAACAACACAAGTCGATTCGTATGAGATTCTTCGAAAATGAGAAGACTGAGCAAGTACCAAGATATCGTCCAAATAAGGAAATACCAAAACCCTATTCTCTGATTACAGAAAGAAGGGCACCGAGAACCTTTGAAAAAAATTCTTGGAACTGAGGCTAGGCCAAACAGTAGAGCCACAAAACTGGTAATGCTTGTCTAAAAAGAGAATCTCAGACACTAAAAGTGATCTGGATGAATCGGAATATGCAGATACACATCCTGTAAATCTATTGTAGACATATAATGCCCTTGCTAAACAAAAGGCAGGATAGTCCTATAGTAACCATCTTGAATGTTGGTATCCTAACATAACGATTCAATAATGATAGATCCAGAACTGGTCTGAAGGAATTGACCTTCTTTGGTACAATGAAGAGATAAAATCAAACCCCAGCCCCTGTTCCAGAACTGGAACTGGCATAAATACTCCAGCCAACTCTAGATCTGAAACACATTTCAGAAATGCTGAGCCTTGCTGTGTCGACTGGGACACGGGAAAGAAAAGAATCTCTTAGCCGGAGGCCTTAACTTGAAGCCAATTCTGTACCTTTCTGAAACAATGTTTCTGAAACCAGAGATTAAGAACGGAATTGATCCAAATTGATTTGAAGAAAACGTAATCTGCCCCATACCAGCTGAGCTGGAATAAGGGCCGCACCTTCATAGGTACTTAGGAGCTGGCTATAGGTTTCTATAAGGCTTGGATATATTCCAAACTGGAAATAGTTTCCAAACTGATACCGCTCCTGAGGATGAAGGATCAGGCTTTTGTTCCTTGTTGTGAGGAAAGGAACGAAATGATTATTTACCCTGGAAAGAAAGGGAAAGCAAAGTTGACTTTGAAGACATGTCAGCATTCCAAGTTTAATCCATAAAGCTTTTCTAGCTAAAATAGCTAGAGACATATACCTGACATCAACTCTAATGATATCAAAAGATGGTATCACCAATAAAATTATTAGCATGTTATAGAATAATAATAATGCTATCAAATTATGATCTGTTACTTGTTGCGCTAAAGCTTCTAACCAAAAAGTTGAAGCTGCAGCAACAACCGCTAAAAATATAGCAGGTCTAAGAAGATTACCTGAACATAAGTAAGCTTTTCTTAGAAAGGATTCAATTTTCCTATCTAAAGGATCCTTAAATGAAGTACTATCTGCCATAGGAATAGTAGTACATTAGCAGGAGTAGAGACAGCCCCATAACCTTAGGGATTTTTGTCCCAAAAAACTCTAATCTGTCAGATGGCACAGGATATAATTTGCTTAAACGTCTAGAAGGAGTAAATAAATTACCCAAATTATTCCATTCCCTGGAAATTATTTCAGAAATAGCATCAGGGAGATAAAACACTTCTGGAATAACTACAGGAGATTTAAAAACCTTATTTAAACGTTTACATTTAGTATCAAGAGGACCAGAATCCTCTATTTCTAATGCAAATAACACTTCTTTAAGTAAAGAACGAATAAATTCCATCTTGAACAAATACAAAGATTTATCAGCATCAACCTCTGAGACAGAAACCTCTGAACCAGAAGAACCATTATCAGTATCAGAATGATGATGTTCATTTAAAAATTCATCTGAAAAAAAGAGAAGTTTTAAAAGACTTTTATGTATACTAGAAGGAGAAATAACAGACATAGCCTTCTTAATGGATTTAAAAAATAAAATCTCTTATGTTATTAGGAACACTCTGAAAATTAGATGTTGACGGACAGCAACAGGTAATGTAACAGTACTAAAGGAAATTTTATCTGCATTAATAAGTTTGACATGACATGCAATACAAATAACAGCTGGAGAAACAGATACCAAAAGTTTATAGCAGACTTAGCTTGGTAGCTCCAGCACTGTGCAGTGATTTTCCTGTAGTATCTTCTGACTCAGTTGCAACGTGGAACATCTTGCAATATGTAAAAGAAAAAAACAACATATAAAGCAAAATTGATCAAATTCCTTAAATGACAGTTTCAGGAATGGGAAAAAAATGCCAGTGAACAAGCTTCTAGCAACCAGAAGCAATAAATAATGAGACTTAAATAATGTGGAGACAAAAATGACGCCCATATTTTTTAGCGCCAAAAAAGACGCCCACATTATTTGGCGCCTAAATGCTTTTGGCGCCAAAAATGACGCCACATCCGGAACGCCGACATCTTTGACGCAAAATAACGTCAAAAAATGACGCAACTTCCGGCGACACGTATGACGCCGGAAACGGATTTTTGCGCCAAAAAAGTCTGCGCCAAGAATGACGCAATAAAATGAAGCATTTTCAGCCCCCGCGAGCCTAACAGCCCACAGGGAAAAAAGTCAAATTTTTGAGGTAAGAAAAAATATGATAATTCAATGCATAATCCCAAATATGAAACTGACTGTCTGGAAATAAGGAAAGTTGAACATTCTGAGTCAAGGCAAATAAATGTTTGAATACATATATTTAGAACTTTATAAATAAAGTGCCCAACCATAGCTTAGAGTGTCACAGAAAATAAGACTTACTTACCCCAGGACACTCATCTACATGTTTGTAGAAAGCCAAACCAGTACTGAAACGAGAATCAGTAGAGGTAATGGTATATATAAGAGTATATCGTCGATCTGAAAAGGGAGGTAAGAGATGAATCTCTACGACCGATAACAGAGAACCTTATGAAATAGACCCCGTAGAAGGAGATCACTGCATTCAATAGGCAATACTCTCTTCACATCCCTCTGACATTCACTGCACGCTGAGAGGAAAACCGGGCTCCAACTTGCTGCGGAGCGCATATCAACGTAGAATCTAGCACAAACTTACTTCACCACCTCCCTTGGAGGCAAAGTTTGTAAAAACTGATTTGTGGGTGTGGTGAGGGGTGTATTTATAGGCATTTTAAGGTTTGGGAAACTTTGCCCCTCCTGGTAGGAATGTATATCCCATACGTCACTAGCTCATGGACTCTTGTTAATTACATGAAAGAAAAGACAATGCAATAGCACTTAGTCTGAACTTCAAATGAGTAGTAGATTTTGTTCTGACACATGTCAGTTATGTATATTTCCACTCCTCCTGTATCATGTGACAGTTATCAGCCAATCACAAGTGCATATAACTATATTCTGTGAATTCTTGCACATGCTCAGTAGGAGCTGGTGACTCAAAAAGTGTAAATATAAAAATACTGTGCACATTTTATTAATGGAAGTAAATTGGAAAGTTGTATAAAATTTCTGCTATCCCTTGAACCCCTTAGCATGTAAGCCTATGAGCCCAGCTGTTTCCTTGTATACCGACAATATGTTTATAGCGCTGCAGAATCTGTTGGCGCTCTATAAATACCTGATAACGATAATAATAATTGCTGCTGTATCTGAATCCGAGTTTAAATGTCGACTTGAGAGTCCCTTTAACCGCTTTGCAGAGGTTAAACACATTGTTTTGCAAGGCTGCTAGTGATAAAATGACATGCTGTTAATGAATTAGAGCATATCATTTTATTACTATAATGATCCCCTTAAGTCCAGTAATGCATATTACCAAATAAAACTCCAACTAAAGAGCAGTTTAGCTATATACCAAGGAAAATATACAGCAGATATTCCCACACATGACAGCAATAAACTATGTGCAGAAAACACCTCTCAGCTGTATGGATCAGTCCTACGGTTGAGCACAATTTGTACAAATAGCGTTAGAGTGGTAATATGAAGTGACACGTTCTGTTGTAGCATGTGTATTACAAATAGCGTTGCGGTATAATGAAGTGACACGTTCTGTTGTAGCATGTGTATTACAAATAGCGTTAGAGCGGTAATATGAAGTGACACGTTCTGTTGTAGCATGTGTATTACAAATAGCGTTAGAGCGGTAATATGAAGTGACACGTTCTGTTGTAGCATGTGTATTACAAATAGCGTTAGAGCGGTAATATGAAGTGACACGTTCTGTTGTAGCATGTGTATTACAAATAGCGTTAGAGCGGTAATATGAAGTGACACATTCTGTTGTAGCATGTGTATTACAAATAGCGTTAGAGCGGTAGAGCGGTAATATGAAGTGACACGTTCTGTTGTAGCATGTGTATTACAAATAGCGTTAGAGCGGTAATATGAAGTGACACGTTCTGTTGTAGCATGTGTATTACAAATAGCGTTAGAGCGGTAATATGAAGTGACACGTTCTGTTGTAGCATGTGTATTACAAATAGCGTTAGAGCGGTAATATGAAGTGACAAGTTCTGTTGTAGCATGTGTATTACAAATAACGTTAGAGCGGTAATATGAAGTGACACGTTCTGTTGTAGCATGTGTATTACAAATAGCGTTAGAGCGGTAATATGAAGTGACACGTTCTGTTGTAGCATGTGCATTACAAATAGCGTTAGAGCGGTAATATGAAGTGACACGTTCTGTTGTAGCATGTGTATTACAAATAGCGTTAGAGCGGTAATATGAAGTGACACGTTCTGTTGTAGCATGTGTATTACAAATAGCGTTAGAGCGGTAATATGAAGTGACACGTTCTGTTGTAGCATGTGTATTACAAATAGCGTTAGAGCGGTAATATGAAGTGACACGTTCTGTTGTAGCATGTGTATTACAAATAGCGTTAGAGCGGTAATATGAAGTGATACGTTCTGTTGTAGCATGTGTATTACAAATAGCGTTAGAGCGGTAATATGAAGTGACACGTTCTGTTGTAGCATGTGTATTAGAAATAGCGTTAGAGCGGTAATATGAAGTGATACGTTCTGTTGTAGCATGTGTATTACAAATAGCATTAGAGAAGTAATATGAAGTGACACGTTCTGTTGTAGCATGTGTATTACAAATAGCGTTAGAGCGGTATAATGAAGTGACACATTCTGTTGTAGCATGTGTATTACAAATAGCGTTAGAGCGGTAATATGAAGTGACACGTTCTGTTGTAGCATGTGTATTACAAATAGCGTTAGAGCGGTAATATGAAGTGACACGTTCTGTTGTAGCATGTGTATTACAAATAGCGTTAGAGCGGTAATATGAAGTGACACGTTCTGTTGTAGCATGTGTATTACAAATAGCGTTAGAGCGGTAATATGAAGTGACAAGTTCTGTTGTAGCATGTGTATTACAAATAACGTTAGAGCGGTAATATGAAGTGACACGTTCTGTTGTAGCATGTGTATTACAAATAGCGTTAGAGCGGTAATATGAAGTGACACGTTCTGTTGTAGCATGTGCATTACAAATAGCGTTAGAGCGGTAATATGAAGTGACACGTTCTGTTGTAGCATGTGTATTACAAATAGCGTTAGAGCGGTAATATGAAGTGACACGTTCTGTTGTAGCATGTGTATTACAAATAGCGTTAGAGCGGTAATATGAAGTGACACGTTCTGTTGTAGCATGTGTATTACAAATAGCGTTAGAGCGGTAATATGAAGTGACACGTTCTGTTGTAGCATGTGTATTACAAATAGCGTTAGAGCGGTAATATGAAGTGATACGTTCTGTTGTAGCATGTGTATTACAAATAGCGTTAGAGCGGTAATATGAAGTGACACGTTCTGTTGTAGCATGTGTATTAGAAATAGCGTTAGAGCGGTAATATGAAGTGATACGTTCTGTTGTAGCATGTGTATTACAAATAGCATTAGAGAAGTAATATGAAGTGACACGTTCTGTTGTAGCATGTGTATTACAAATAGCGTTAGAGCGGTATAATGAAGTGACACATTCTGTTGTAGCATGTGTATTACAAATAGCGTTAGAGCGGTAATATGAAGTGACACGTTCTGTTGTAGCATGTGTATTACAAATAGCATTAGAGAAGTAATATGAAGTGACACGTTCTGTTGTAGCATGTGTATTACAAATAGCGTTAGAGCGGTATAATGAAGTGACACATTCTGTTGTAGCATGTGTATTACAAATAGCGTTAGAGCGGTATAATGAAGTGACACATTCTGTTGTAGCATGTGTATTACAAATAGCGTTAGAGCGGTATAATGAAGTGACACATTCTGTTGTAGCATGTGTATTACAAATAGCGTTAGAGCGGTAATATGAAGTGACACGTTCTGTTGTACAATGTGTATTACAAATAGCGTTAGAGCGGTAATATGAAGTGACACGTTCTGTTGTAGCATGTGTATTACAAATAGCGTTAGAGCGGTAATATGAAGTGATACGTTCTGTTGCACAATGTGTATTACAAATAGCGTTAGAGCGGTAATATGAAGTGACACGTTCTGTTGTAGCATGTGTATTACAAATAGCGTTAGAGCAGTAATATGAAGTGACACGTTCTGTTGTAGCATGTGTATTACAAATAGCGTTAGAGTGGTAATATGAAGTGACACGTTCTGTTGTAGCATGTGTATTACAAATAGCGTTAGAGCGGTAATATGAAGTGACACGTTCTGTTGTAGCATGTGTATTACAAATAGCGTTAGAGTGGTAATATGAAGTGACATGTTCTGTTGTAGCATGTGTATTACAAATAGCGTTAGAGCGGTAATATGAAGTGACACGTTCTGTTGTAGCATGACTAACGGCCGATGCTGTACTGGAACGCAGTGAAATTGCTGCAATAATAAAACCTTTGGCTCCCAGGACCGGCTCAAGATATTGTGCTGCCTGGGTCAGAGAATGCAATGACGCCCACCACCCCCAGTATTAACATTTTCTACTAGCCATGCCAGTAACCTTACTAAGCCTGCCTACCTGCATGCAACCAATGCTTCTGCACAAGTGTGCAATAAGGGGAAGGAAGTCATGGAATAGATGCACTTGTCCCACCTTGAATGTCGCCCCTGACTGGTTCTGTTTCTTTGCATTATGAGGTTAATCTGTTGGGAGCCTGTGACTTCTCCCATGGAGTGATCTGATTTACTTCTAGTATCAAATTTGCTTTATTCTCTTGGTATCCTTTGTTGAAGGAGGATCCATGCACTACCAAGAGCTAGTTGAGCACATACGGTGAGCCAATGACAAGAAGCATATATGTGTGCTCTATCTAAACCATTTTTGTTTTTATTATGACTTTGCTGACAGAAGGGCTAACTTTTATTTTGGGGGTGCACAAGAATATATGTTTTTAAGATGGCTTTAACGATTTCCCTGCTTTTTTTTCCAATTTTAGGTGAGAACTTTTAACTTTAACATACTTTTTAATGACGTGATTTATGATAAATAAAAATGTCTATTTCTTCTGGCACCTAAATGTAGGACAAATCAATCATTTCCCCCCAAATATATTGTCAGTAAGTTCCAGGTTTCTAACTACATCAAGTAGCAGTTTGTGATTGTTAAGACTAGGACTGAATGACGGAACAGAACTAACATTACAAGGATTAAATCATGGATGAGTCAAGAGGTTTTACACTGAAAACATTCTGAGCCAAGTACAAACTCACAGAAATAAGCAGTGATGTATTCAAGTCTTTTACTCCATGGGGTTGATTTATCATGCTGAGGCGAGAGGGGCGCACATGCGCGCCCCTGTACGCCGCAGCTCACCTCTGGCGGGCTGAATTCCGCTGCCGAAATTCAGCATTGCACACAAGAGCTATTTTGCACTCATGTGCAACGACACCCATGCCCGTGCACAGCCAATCACACGCAGGCAGGAACTGTCAATCTCCCCGGGTGGATGAAACTGGAGAGATTGAAATTCACCACCTAAGAGGTGGCGAAAAGGGTAGGGAAGAAGCGGTCTGATGACCGCTGCTTTTTAAATACGGACTGCAGGTTCTCTTGTGAGAACCTACAGTCGTAGGCAGGCAAAGCCTGCCGAAGGGTTTAATAAATCAACCCACAAGTCTCAAATTAAGTCTCAAGTCCTTGCAAGATACTTTCAAGTCAAGTCTCAAGCCTGGGAGCAAACTTTAACAGAAAAAAGAGGTGTTGGGGTGTGTGTGCATTGGTTGGGGGTTTCAATAACTACAAAAATCAAGAAGAGGTGCACAAAGTTAGGTAAAGTGGAGTTATTGAAGCAACTTAAGTCCAATCGACTTGAGTCTATATCACTGGAAATAGGTACAACATAATACAAAACTAGCAAAGAAGTATTGTTTAAAATGGCCAAAACACAAGCAGTAATTTAAATGAGTGCAACTTCAGATCACTTTCAGAAAATACAGAAGAAGATCTTAATTTTAAATCATTCTACACACGATTCAAATGTGGTCACAACAAAACACCCTCGTCATACACTTAATCACTGATGAGACGGCATGCCACAGGTGATGTAATAAATAGTATAGAACCCACTAATTATATCCAACAAACCAATCTTTGAAAGAAATGCCAGAATGAAATAACTGAATACAGAATACTTGAGCAATGTATGTGAAAAAATGATAAAGTATAAATTATAATCAAATAATTATATAAAGATGTATAATCAATAAAGTTTTAAAAAAAATTCAGTATCCACATCCCAATCTTTGTTCACCAGAAGGCTGATGGTTATTCAAAGTAAAAAAATCCACATGACCACAATGCAAACAAGACAACTACACCACAGAGGAAAACTGTCCCTCTGCAGTTCAGGTTTACTATGAAATCTCTCATGATAATGGTGAAATAATAAATCTGTCATGATAATGGTGAAATAATAAATCTGTCATGATAATGGTGAAATAATAAATCTCATGATAATGGTGAAATAATAAATCTGTCATGATAATGGTGAAATAATAAATCTCTCCTGATAATGGTGAAATAATAAATCTGTCATGATAATGGTGAAATAAGAAATCTCTCCTGATAATGGTGAAATAAGAAATCTCTCCTGATAATGGTGAAATAAGAAATCTCTCCTGATAATGGTGAAATAATAAATCTCTCCTGATAATGGTGAAATAATAAATCTCTCATGATAATGGTGAAATAATAAATCTCTCCTGATAATGGTGAAATAAGAAATCTCTCATGATAATGGTGAAATAATAAATCTCTCCTGATAATGGTGAAATAAGAAATCTCTCATGATAATGGTGAAATAAGAAATCTCTCATGATAATGGTGAAATAAGAAATCTCTCATGATAATGGTGAAATAAGAAATCTCTCATGATAATGGTGAAATAAGAAATCTCTCATGATAATGGTGAAATAAGAAATCTCTCATGATAATGGTGAAATAAGAAATCTCTCATGATAATGGTGAAAACCCATTATCATGCGATAGGGTTCCATTTATTACCTGTCGGGAGGATGAGGTTTGCGTATGATCGGGATGATGGAAATCTGCAACACTTTAGGTGCAGGAGAGGTTAAGTATCAGCGTTCTGTAGGCCACTGCTACTTAAACTCTCCCCTTTTTAAAATCAGATGCGGAATGTTAGTGATATTTTAGATGGAGATTAATTCATCACTTGTAATAAAGATGCTATAACTTTCTTTTCAATATAAAATTCAAATTCCCCGTAAAGCATCGCCCACTTCAAAAGTAACATTTTCTGTGACCTAAAGGTTTGAATTGTTCTCCAGCACTCTAGCTACAACAAAAATGCCATATGGGGAGAGCGCTGATTGGAAAACAAAATCATTAGCTCACAGAAAAATGTACTTTTAAAGTGGGCGGCGTGTTATAGCGCATCTTTATTACAACTGATGAATAATATCACTAACATTATGGATCTGGTTTTATAAAAGGGAGAGTTTACCATCACTTTAACTAGCATTTCAGGCTCGGGGGTCTCCGGAGGTGCTCTCGCAGCTTGCTAAATAGAGCCCATAGTGTGACCTGTGCTCTGATAATGCTGACTGGCTGTTCAGTTTGTTTTAAAAGCAGACTAAAGGAAAACGAATAGCTGAATGTTAACGGCTCACAGAGCAGTAACTCCAGTGCATTGAATTATTTTTTTAAATAAACATCATAAAACTTTTTCTTTCTTTCTCACAGTGTTGCATAAAGGATTAGATCATTTCTGCTGGGTAACATTAAATAATCTGTTCTCTCAATGCTACTCCTCTGCTTGCTCTGCATAGAGCACTGGGCATGTAGAAATGGCACTAGCTTGTAAATACAACCCACTCTTGAGAATAGCGGGGTACTACACAGATCAATAGGAGCATAGCTGCTCTCTAGAATTACCACTAAGGAAGAGAAAAAAAAGATACAACCCAGTTATGTGTAGCTACATGTGCTGATATCAGAATGTGATTTATATAATGTGATAGATTCCCTGCTACCCCGACTGGGAAGCTCAGCTAAGGGATCCTCCCGATACCTGGAACCTGCCGCTATGTAGCGGGAAAAGTGATTTTAGCACAAATCACCAAAATAACTAGACATACTAGCATTCAGGTGAAAACATGAAGTAACCTTTATTGGAAAACACACACAATTCATACAGAAACTCATCTTGATAAGAGCCTTATCAGTCCCCCAAATCTCCCGCCATTCCCGCTCCTCCAGACAGGATGGCGCCTCCACAGAGACAAGAGGCCGCTAGAGTGACCTGGGTTAAAAGAAAACCTAGAAACCATGATGCTGTTGCCGGCCGGCAGTTTCAGGAGTCCGGCCAGCCAAAGGGGTCTCAGGTGCAGTAGGGTCCGGAACCCCTGGTTCCCAAGGGAGCTTGCCTCCGGAAATTGGCTCACGTCCTGTCCCCTCTAAGGGGTACCAATCCCCAGAAGAGCGGGGCTCTGGGGCAAGGGGCCACTGGAGCGGCTGGAGGTAAAGTTCCTTGGGAGCGTGAGGGGAGGCGGCCGACTAGTAGTTCCAGGGGTCCAGCCGGCTGCTGAAGGATGTGTCGGTCAGGAACCAGCTCTTCCAGGATGAGGTTCAAACACAAAAATACCACAAAGCAAAGGTCTGGGAAATTGCGAATGCTCCCATTCGCTCGAATCCGGGGAGAAACAAAAGGGGGGTAGGGGGGTAGAGGTTTAACCCCTGCAGATCGGTATCCGTGACATAATATATATATATATATATATATATATATACATACACACACACATATATATATTAATGTTAATATTATAATGACACATTCATTCTCCGAGCTGCAGAGTTATACAAACAAGAGTATTTTTGCCTTGCTAACCTCACTATTACACAACATTAGCAAGCTGTGGCGAGGTTAAGAATGTACCTGGGATACAATAATAATATTACTAATATTTCCCAGCAGCTCAGCCGCTGTGCAGGGCAGACGTCATATCCCTGAGTGTTCTGTTTCCCACTATAGCCGATGATAGATGTGAGCACATGAATGCGGCGTGATTGACTGGCAGCGTACGGCCCATCTATTCTTCCCCATGTTACTGTTGTGCCAATGGCCCCCACCCAGAGACTGTATTATTTAAACTAGTGTTGTCCTTGGTGCTCAGATTACACTTGCTTGATAGCTAGATTGATAGCAGACCTCCCCCTTGTAACTACAATCTGCTGGAACGAGTTAAATATGTCTGTCACAGCAGCTGTGCATTTCATTTTGCTCTAAAAGAGACACTGTTATGACAGATCCAGTGTTGGAAAAGTCTGAGATACAGAACTTGAATAATCTTTTTTTCACCCTTTTCTGGCAAATATTTATCCATCTATCTCTCTCAATAATTATGTGTAAAACTACTCACTGTAGGGGGCTCAATGCAGGGAATTTATAGCTAACTCTGGAGAGTCCCCAAACCACATGCTGTATATTATAATGTAATACAGTGTGCGCATAATTAGCCACCAAAGCTTTGTGTGAAAGACTGCAGGTATTTTAGGGAAGTGTCTAACCCTCATAAATCTAAACGAACAAACTGCCCTGATTTTCCCAGGACATTCTAGGTTTTTTGACATCCTGTCCCATGGTATAATTGTACCACCTTGTGAAAGTGTGCCCTGAGGTGTGGGCATGAATCAGACATGAGGTCTTGTTGGTCTTATTTATATAGGTTTTTTTCATATTGTGACAGCGGAGTCTCCTGCGCTTTACATTAGAGCAACAAAATAAAAAAATAATACAGGCATACCTCATTTTATTGCGCTTTGCTTTATTGTGCTTCGCAGATATTACTCTTTTTACAAATTGAAGATTTGTGTCAAACAAGTCTATCAGCACAATTTCTCCAACATATATATATATCACATATATACACATCAATACACATATAAACACATATATACACATATAAACACGTAAATACACATCAATACACATATAAACACGTAAATACACATCAATACACATATAAACACGTAAATACACATCAATACACATATAAACACGTAAATACACATCAATACACATCAATACACATATAAACACATCAATACACATATAAACACATATATACACATCAATACACATATAAACACATATATACACATCAATACACATATAAACACGTAAATACACATCAATACACATATAAACACGTAAATACACATCAATACACATATAAACACATATATACACATATATACACATCAATACACATATATACACATCAATACACATATAAACACATATATACACATCAATACACATATAAACACATATAAACACGTAAATACACATCAATACACATATATACACATCAATACACATATATACACATCAATACACATATAAACACATATATACACATCAATACACATATAAACACATATATACACATCAATACACATATAAACACATATATACACACATATACACATATAAACACATATATACACATCGATACACATATATACACATATAAACACATATATACACATCAATACACATATAAACACATATATACACATCAATACACATATATACACATCAATACACATATAAATACATATATACACATAAATACACATCAATACACATATAAACACGTAAATACACATCAATACACATATAAACACGTAAATACACATCAATACACATATATACACATATATACACATCAATACACATATATACACATCAATACACATATAAACACATATATACACATATAAACACGTAAATACACATCAATAGACATATAAACACATATATACACATCGATACACATCAATACACATATAAACACATATATACACATCAATACACATATAAACACATATATACACATCAATACACATATAAACACATATATACACATCAATACACATATAAACACATATATACACATATAAACACATATATACACATCAATACACATATATACACATCAATACACATATAAACACATATATACACATATAAACACATATATACACATCAATACACATATAAACACATATATACACATCAATACACATATATACCCACCAATTTATACACACCACCAGCAAAAAGATTATGATTCACTGAAGACTTTATTGCGATAGTTTGGTATGGTTTATCTTCTCATGTGAATTGATACAAACCCTTTGGCATAAAGAACAAAGATGGAGGGGTCGGGTCATGGGTTTTGTAATGTGCAATGGCAGATATTGTAAGGAAAGTTTAGTCTGGTGATTATTAATTACTTATCTATTCCCAGAATCCTCAGCTACATCAGAGGCTCAGTACATGGGATGTTTTAGAGAAAGCAGGTTATTTAGATGAATGATGCTGAAGTGCTGTAAAGACTGTTCTGTTCCTTTTTCTTTCTATTTGGGCATTTAATGATATATGAATAGCCATTAATGTATGACAGCACAACATGACAGCATGTAGCCTGCATATATGGAGTGAATTTCATGGAGCTGTGCCAAGACCACCAAATTATGGGCAAGTCACAGCATCACTCAAAATACAGAATCATTAACCCAGTGCCAACATATGCAATAAATTAGATGCAAAGTTATACACGTAGTATTTGAACTGTTTTCCTTTTAGACCTGGGAATAAATTAATATTCATATGCAGGTTACAGATACATCAAGTTAAAAAATTTACAGCTTGCGTGTACCACACTAGTCTCATAATGATTCAAATAAAATAGAAATAATGTGTAACCTTTCCTTAACTGTTCCACAGCAGAGAGGCCGGTATTCTGAGCAAGTCCACCTGACTTTTAATCCACACTTGTTAGTTTAAGATTAAAAGAAAATGACCCAGGTCTGGCCCTCAGTGAATGACATAGGGTAACAAAGTCTAGAACTGTATCAAGAAATGAACTAAACAACAAAGCCTACGACCTTGAAACTGTTCTTTAGTGATTTGACAGAACATACAATTTTAAAAAAAAGTTTCCAATTTACTGCTATTATCAAATTTGTTTCGTAACCATGGTAGCCGTCTGGAGTATTACATGATAGGAATAGTGCTGCCATATTGTGCTCTTGCCATATAGTGTTCCAGAGCTCACGTCCCTGCTTTTCAACAAAAGATATCAAGAGTACAAAGAACATTTGTTAATAGAAGTAAAATAGAAAGTTATTTAAAAATTGCATGCCCGGTCTGAAACATGAAAGACAAATTTTGAGTTTTACTTTAGGACATCGTGTACTTAAAGTAAAGGTAAACTTTAGCGGTATTGAAAGCCTCTAAGCATTCTAATAGTCAATACCAACGTAGTCGCTAACTTTATTTTTATGCTATAATTTAGATGCAAGCTAATCTTTATTTTTCCTACAGTTTATTTGCCAGCTCCGCCCCATGCCACTTCCGTGTTTCTCTGTTTCATGTCAGAGAGCGGTCCCACCCGCTCTCTACGTCAGGTAAAAGTGCGTTCACAAAGTAGATTTTGTCTGCGCATGCGCAACTTGCCGACAATACAAAGTATTAATTGATCAAAAGTATTGATGCAATGCTTATTCTGAGATTCACAACTGAATAGTAAGACAGGTCGCACAGAGCATGCGCGTCTCACGAACGAGCACGGGTGGAACTACGATGATTCTAGTAAAACGCATGCGCTCAGGAATCTAGTGACGTAGGAATGGATGGGCTGACCCCCCCCCCCGGGGGGAAAAAGCTAATTGGACGTTAATATAAATCTACACTGTCAATCAACTAATCCAAAATGGCGGGCGGAGGAAAGATTTGTGTTGGGCGAGTACTTGGTAAGGTAGGAATAGAAGCAATTACGACAATTAGGATAATAACTATGAATGAAACTTATGCTTATTTTTTATTCTATGTAAGATAGTGTTAACTAGTGGGCTCAACTTTACATTACCTTTAATGTCTAGGAGACTATTATATCAGTCTCACACTTACTGGAGTTATTTGTGACTGGCACGCAATAGGCCACGCAGCCTGGTTTGTTCTGATGATAATAATAGCTGCCCCTTATCCATTTGGCATGGTCATATATTTCCTGAAGCCATGGAAAATATAGCAGTCATATTAATTCTTTTATTTCATAGTGTCTACTAAATATGTTTATTGTATACATAAGAGAGAATAAAAACAAAATAATGTAATATTTCTACTGCAGCGAAGAAGTGAGTAAAGCTTTAGAAAAGTGCATGAACGTCAATGAAGTTGTGTTTCTCTAGATATCTGTAAGACTGATTAGACTACCTAGTTATCAAAGACTCATTTTAGGGTCATGTCAGTTCATTTAATTATATGAAGCAAGTTGATCCACATGAAAAAAGAAATTTTGATTTTGGAGTCGGTAAGGAATGCATTTTTTCTCTTCTAAGATAAATATTGGATATTGTGTCACTAGCGGTTGCTGGTTTGTTGGCTTCCTCTGGAACATCAATATAAGATGAAGACCACAGGAGATGAATTGTAAGATTAAAAAATTCTTCTTATTTCAAGGAGGAAATGCTGGGTCTATCAGGAGCTTGTATCACAAAACTCTTCAAATTAAAACCTCAACACCTCCCATTATAAGAGTGTAGCTTATCCCAAGCTCCAGAGCTGGAATTGTTCCAGATTCTATTATCATTACTATAGATGGGTACAACCATGGTGCAGTGACAATCAGGTTTGGTGTTGGGTGGTAGACTGGAGAGAAGTCCTCAACTGGGCATGGACAGGGCTCGGCAGCCTATCTTATGGGATGGTACCCCCCTCTTTTTACACATAATGTGCCTTTCACAGGAGAGAACTTTCCTACAGTATATCAGTCTGACTCCACCAATAAGGGCAGTCCAACCCCAAAATACCAGGCAAATAATTTCTGATCAACATATTTTTTTCAGTTAAAATACCAGTAGGTTTATACAGAGTAAACATCTCTTTATTAAACATAATCTGGTTTAAAACCCACCGTTATGTACAGACTCGCACACAGAAACACGTATGTGTTTCATGTGTATATTTCGACCTATTTGGATGTGCAGCTACATTCATCTAGGTACAGTGGGCAACGAGTAAGCATGGACACCTGAGATTATGGGTTTATGATTCCACCAAATACTAGAAACCATCCAAGCCTATCTAAATGTCATTCTCTTAGTTATTCCTAAAGAAGCTGGGGTAACTCAAGCTATAAGGTTTAGCACTAAAAATGCCCTTGACACTGGGTTAAGCCTATCAATGACTGGCACATACCAAGCAGCTCTAGTTCACCCAAACATATGTCTTACAAATGACAGCACCTAACTTAAAGGGTCATGAAACACCACACTTTTCTTTTAGGATTTAGACAGAGCATGTCATTTTAAACAGCTTTCTAATTTACTTCTATTATCACATTTTCTATGTTCTCTTGGTATCTTTTGTTGGAAAGCTTGGTAGTGTGCACGTGTCTGGAGCAGTTTTGCAAGAACACTAGAGGGTAGCACTATTCCCTGCCATGTAGTGCTGCAGATGCCCACCTAGGTATCTCTTAAACAAATAATTAGATGGGAATGAAGCAACTTTGATAATAGAAGTAAATTATAAAGTTTTTTCTATCCTCTTTCTAAACCACAACATAGATTTTGAGGGTTTCTTATCCCATTCTTGCCATGAAGCGGAGGTAAATATTCAAATGATAAAGAGAGAAGAACAATAGCACAATAGCTTCAGTGCTGCGGAATCTGTTGGCGCTCTACAAATACCTGACAATAATAACAATAGCTTGTTCTATGTCTAGGAATTGCTCAGATCCAAATGAAACTAAGCTGTATCTTTCTGAGGATACACACACATATAAATAAAATATTGTTAGAATCAAGGCCAAGGGCTGAGCGTGCTTGGTCCACCAGTGACTTGGCCATATGGTAGTGACCCTTTGACTAGTGAGTAATGCAGATCTACTGTTATGTAGTAAGCTAAATCATCTCTTGTCTAATAACATCATTATGTTACATGTACAGTCAGGGGCGAAACTACAGGGGGTGCAGAGGTTGCAGGTGCGACTGGGCCCCTGAGAGTGGGGGCCCAGCTTTAAAAAAAACTAAAAAAAAAATGTATTATTAAAAACGTTAACCTACCACTGCCTGCACTGATATCATGTGAGTGTGACATGACTACAGGGGTTAGTGTTTCTGTTTTACCCATTGGTGTTTATGTGTGTGTATGGTATGTGTGTGTGTGTGTGTGTGTGTATGTATGTGACTGTGTGTGTATTTATGCATGTATGTGTGTTTGTGTATGTTTGTGGAACCAGCAAATTACAGGCCTTGTTACTACAGCATGGGGGGGCAGGGGGTAAACAGTGTCACTATACAGTACCACTATATATAGTATGGGGGGTGGACCATGTCACTGACTACTGTGGTCACTTTATAAAGTACTGGGCGGGTAGGGTGAGGCCGGCCATCTCACCGGCAGATTACAGACTGTGTCACTAACTTACTATATACAGTACTGAGGGGTTAAATAGTGTCACTATATATATATATATATACTGTATACAGTAATAGGGGGTCAGACCATCTCAGAGACTGTGGGCACAGGGTACCTCCTTTTGCAGACATGTAATCTGATTCACATTTTTTTTTCTGTGTAATGTAAAAAAAATAAAAAAAATGATATGTATTAAATTCACCCTTTTTTGGAGGGGGGAGGGGCGGTCCTTCTTAGATTCTTGCACCTGGGCCCTGTGGTTTCTAGTTACGCCTCTGTGTAAAGTAGTGTATGATTCTGCTCATTTGCCGACATGTCACCAGGTTTTGTCACGACATCTTGCTTTTAAGTAACCACAGTGGAAGTCAGACAATTCCTGTGTAGCCAAGTATTTCTGTGCACTGCTCACTGAAGTTTTAATCTGACTGCTCATTCAAGCCTCATCCTGACGGGGGTTAAATTTTAACCATATTTAATTGAATGATTTCTCGAGGGAATAGTTCAGGGAGAGTTTAAGGGTTTCCAAGAGCTATTACCAATTGGCATATCCCTCTGTGTCACTGTGCCAACTCAAATACTAGCCTTTAATGTCTTTGGAACGCTTTTCCTTCCAGATGTGGTCAGAAGTCCCGATAATACAACACAGGCAAGAGCTATATTTATAGGGAGAAGTATTTGGAATATCCTCTTGCAGATATCTGGCTCGGGATAACAGATCCTGTAATTGGAATCATGTGCAATTCTAGGCAGATAAGAGGATACAAGGAGGGACCAATAGCTTGTTTTACATGCAGAGCTGGACACTAACAGTGTCAACTGACACCGCTATCTGTCTGGGTATTTATGGCTTTTGAAAGAAGGCACTGACATAAGTTACTCAAGGCCAGAGAGGAAATGTGCGCTATTACTGGGCCGCACTTGCTAAGGTGTTTAAAAAAGCCAACATACAATAATCTGCCTTTCATCTGCATTAGAAGATTTACTTTATTGTGAATTGAACCTGGATTTCCATCACTAAGCACTCAGCTATTCTGCTAACATTGCTAATCCTTTCCATAACAAGTAGACAAAGCATTATATAGAGCACTACAAAATGACACCTGGATACTGATTATTAAAGGGATAACTCATTATGTTTTGTTTTTGTGTGTTTAAAGCCTGGGTCAAATACTAAACCAGTGTAATACAATATCAGATAAACACAAAATACTGAAATGCAGAAGAATACAGAAGCAAGAACAATGTCTGTTACTGTTTGATGGGAGAATTACACTATTAGCAACCTGTTTTTTTCAGCCTCCCTAGTCCTAAATCTGCAAAACCCCACAGTATTCAAAGACTCACAGATTTAAAGGGACATAATACTCATATGCTAAATCACTTGACTGTGGTTACTTAAAAGCAAGACGTAGATGGTAGATGTATCGTGACAAAACCTGGGTGTATGTAAAAAAGGAGGATATTTTACCTCAAAATTTCTTCAACTCACCAAAGTGTTCTGGTAACAAAATAAAAAATAGCATCAGCAGTGTGAGGTCATGCTACACTTTGCTATGATCTCATGAGATTTTACAGAAAGAGATTTGATAGTAAACTTCCTTAAAGTGAAGGTCAACTTTGATGAATGAAAGCCCGGTTTTTAAAAATACTATTAAAAACAGGGGCACTCTCATTCATCAAAGTTTACAAAGCAGCTGTTTTGTTTAAAAACTTAGCTCTCTCCTCTTCACAGCCGGAGCAGCTTCCCCCGCCTCTCTTCATACGTCAGCTATGAAGAATCCGGCTTCTTCTAATCACGGCATGGCCTCAGGCAATGTTTGCTCTGGGGGGGAAGCTGTTATTGGAGGAAGCCGGATTCGTCATTGCTGACGTATGAAAAGAGGATCTGTGTGCGGGGGAAGCTGCTCCGGCTGTGAAGAGGAGAGAGGTACGTTTTTAAACAAAATGGCTGCTTTATAAACTTTGATGAATGAGAGTGCCCCTGTTTTTAAATAGTATTTTTAAAAACCGGGCTTTCATTCATCAAAATTGACCTTCACTTTAAACTGAACTGGGAAATAACATGACTGTGCCTGCACATACCAGATGCACACTCACTTGCAAGTCCTGGGACTGGCATCCTAATTGGCTAAAGTCCCTTTACAATGGGGTGTGAATATTTAGGAAATTTTGAGGTAAATATCTTCCTTTTTTACATAGAGATTCTTCAGGTGATATTTTCTAGTCAGCTTTTTACAGCTATGCTGCATCACTTTCAAGTGCTTCAACATTTGGGTATCATGGGCCTTTAAAGGGACATTTTAAAATCCAATTTGTTAGGGCATTGTGTTCTGCACAAGAGCGGCTCTATTGCTGGCCCTGAGCACCATATCTGTGTTACATATAAAATACTTTATCCAATTAAAGGGATATTAAACTGCTTGGCACTACTACAATAGAACAGTTACTACGCAATATGCTATTGCTTGTTCTTGCAGCTCTTTTCAGAGTCATTCTTTTATTTTAACACCTTAAAGGGACATAAAACCCCAAATTTTTATTTCATGATTCAGACAGAACATACAATTTTAAACAACTTTCAAATTTACTTCTATTATCACATTTTCTTTGTTTTCTTATCCTTTGTTGAAAAGCAGGGATATAAGCTCAGGCATGTGCACATGTCTGCAGCACTATATGGCAGCAGTTTTGCAATACTGAGCACTATTCCCTGTCATGTAGTACTTCAGGTGTGTGCATGCTCCCTACTTAGGTATCTCTTCAACAAAGAATAGCATCATTTTTAAAATTATATTCTCTATCTAAATAATGAAAAAAAAAAATTGGGTTTAATGTCCCTTTAAAGTTTCCAGCTCTAGCTCTTCCCCACATCTTGGTATTGGGGGCTGCAAAGCTACTCTCACACCTTGTAACAGCCATGTGCATTACAGACAGTGAGGCTGCAGACTGTATAATGTGCATTACAGACAGTGAGGCTGCAGACTGTATAATGTGCATTACAGACAGGGAGGCTGCAGACTGTATAATGTGCATTACAGACAGTGAGGCTGCAGACTGTATAATGTGCATTACAGACAGGGAGGCTGCAGACTGTATAATGTGCATTACAGACAGTGAGGCTGCAGACTGTATAATGTGCATTACAGACACTGAGGCTGCAGACTGTATAATGTGCATTACAGACAGTGAGGCTGCAGACTGTATAATGTGTATTACAGACAGGGAGGCTGCAGACTGTATAATGTGCATTACAGACAGTGAGGCTGCAGACTGTATAATGTGCATTACAGACAGGGAGGCTGCAGACTGTATAATGTGCATTACAGACAGTGAGGCTGAAGACTGTATAATGTGCATTACAGACAGTGAGGCCGCAGACTGTATAATATGCATTACAGACAGTGAGGCTGCAGACTGTATAGTGTGCATTACAGACAGTGAGGCTGCAGACTGTATAATGTGCATTACAGACAGTGAGGCTGCAGACTGTATAATGTGCATTACAGACAGTGAGGCTGCAGACTGTATAATGTGCATTACAGACAGTGAGGTCACAGACTGTATAATGTGCATTACAGACAGTGAGGCTGCAGACTGTATAGTGTGCATTACAGACAGTGAGGCTGCAGACTGTATAATGTGCATTACAGACAGTGAGGCTGCAGACTGTATAATGTGCATTACAGACAGTGAGGCTGCAGACTGTATAATGTGCATTACAGACAGTGAGGCTGCAGACTGTATAATGTGCATTACAGACAGGGAGGCTGCAGACTGTATAGTGTGCATTACAGACAGTGAGGCTGCAGACTGTATAATGTGCATTACAGACAGTGAGGCTGCAGACTGTATAATGTGCATTACAGACAGTGAGGCCGCAGACTGTATAATATGCATTACAGACACTGAGGCTGCAGACTGTATAATGTGCATTACAGACAGGGAGGCTGCAGACTGTATAATGTGCATTACAGACAGGGAGGCTGCAGACTGTATAACGTGCATTACAGACAGTGAGGCTGCAGACTGTATAACATGCATT
Organism: Bombina bombina; assembly: GCF_027579735.1. Lineage (NCBI taxonomy): Eukaryota > Metazoa > Chordata > Amphibia > Anura > Bombinatoridae > Bombina > Bombina bombina. The sequence continues at coordinate 1,572,542,912 of NC_069499.1, forward strand.
ACAGACAGTGAGGCTGCAGACTGTATAATGTGCATTACAGACAGTGAGGCTGCAGACTGTATAATGTGCATTACAGACAGTGAGGCTGCAGACTGTATAATGTGCATTACAGACAGTGAGGCCGCAGACTGTATAATGTGCATTACAGACAGTGAGGCTGCAGACTGTATAATGTGCATTACAGACAGTGAGGCTGCAGACTGTATAATGTGCATTACAGACAGTGAGGCTGCAGACTGTATAATGTGCATTACAGACAGTAAGGCTGCAGACTGTATAATGTGCACTACAGACAGTGAGGCTGCAGACTGTATAATGTGCACTACAGACAGTGAGGCTGCAGACTGTATAATGTGCATTACAGACAGTGAGGCTGCAGACTGTATAATGTGCATTACAGACAGTGAGGCTGCAGACTGTATAATGTGCACTACAGACAGTGAGGCTGCAGACTGTATAATGTGCATTACAGACAGTGAGACTGCAGACTGTATAATGTGCATTACAGACAGTGAGGCTGCAGACTGTATAATGTGCATTACAGACACTGAGGCTGCAGACTGTATAATATGCATTACAGACACTGAGGCTGCAGACTGTATAATGTGCATTACAGACAGTGAGGCTGCAGATTGTATAATGTGCATTACAGACAGGGAGGCTGCAGACTGTATAATGTGCATTACAGACAGGGAGGCTGCAGACTGTATAATGTGCACTACAGACAGTGAGGCTGCAGACTGTATAATGTGCACTACAGACAGTGAGGCTGCAGACTGTATAATGTGCATTACAGACAGTGAGACATTACAATGTGCATTAATGTGCATTACAGACAGTGAGGCCGAAGACTGTATAATGTGCATTACAGACAGTGAGGCTGCAGACTGTATAATGTGCATTACACACAGTGAGGCTGCAGACTGTATAATGTGCATTACAGACAGTGAGGCTGCAGACTGTATAATGTGCATTACAGACAGTGAGGCTGCAGACTGTATAGTGTGCATTACAGACAGTGAGGCTGCAGACTGTATAATGTGCATTACAGACAGTGAGACATTACAATGTGCATTAATGTGCATTACAGACAGTGAGGCCGAAGACTGTATAATGTGCATTACAGACAGTGAGGCTGCAGACTGTATAATGTGCATTACAGACAGTGAGGCTGCAGACTGTATAATGTGCATTACAGACAGTGAGGCTGCAGACTGTATAATGTGCATTACAGACAGTGAGGCTGCAGACTGTATAATGTGCAGTCAAGTGTTTAATGTCCCTTTAATAATAGAAAAATAATAAAAAAGTAGATTTGTTAGTGTCAATCTCTGATGAAGAAAATTTCTGAAAGAGAAAAAACATCATCAGATTACTGTCTGTAATGTGCATTACAGACAGTGAGGCTGCAGACTGTATAATGTGTATTACAGACAGGGAGGCTGCAGACTGTATAATGTGCATTACAGACAGTGAGGCTGCAGACTGTATAATGTGCATTACAGACAGGGAGGCTGCAGACTGTATAATGTGCATTACAGACAGTGAGGCTGAAGACTGTATAATGTGCATTACAGACAGTGAGGCCGCAGACTGTATAATATGCATTACAGACAGTGAGGCCGCAGACTGTATAGTGTGCATTACAGACAGTGAGGCTGCAGACTGTATAATGTGCATTACAGACAGTGAGGCTGCAGACTGTATAATGTGCATTACAGACAGTGAGGCTGCAGACTGTATAATGTGCATTACAGACAGTGAGGCTGCAGACTGTATAATGTGCATTACAGACAGTGAGGCTGCAGACTGTATAATGTTCATTACAGACAGTGAGGCTGCAGACTGTATAATGTGCATTACAGACAGTGAGGCTGCAGACTGTATAACATGCATTACAGACAGTGAGGCCGCAGATTGTATAATGTGCATTACAGACAGTGAGGCTGCAGACTGTATAATGTGCATTACAGACAGTGAGGCTGCAGACTGTATAATGTGCATTACAGACAGTGAGGCTGCAGACTGTATAACATGCATTACAGACAGTGAGGCCGCAGACTATATAATGTGCATTACAGACAGTGAGGCTGCAGACTGTATAATGTGCATTACAGACAGTGAGGCTGCAGACTGTATAATGTGCATTACAGACAGTGAGGCTGCAGACTGTATAATGTGCATTACAGACAGTGAGGCTGCAGACTGTATAATGTGCATTACAGACAGTGAGGCTGCAGACTGTATAGTGTGCATTACAGACAGTGAGGCTGCAGACTGTATAATGTGCATTACAGACAGTGAGGCTGCAGACTGTATAATGTGCATTACAGACAGTGAGGCTGCAGACTGTATAATGTGCATTACAGACAGTGAGGCTGCAGACTGTATAATGTGCATTACAGACAGTGAGGCTGCAGACTGTATAATGTGCATTACAGACAGTGAGGCTGCAGACTGTATAATGTGCAGTCAAGTGTTTAATGTCCCTTTAATAATAGAAAAATAATAAAAAAGTAGATTTGTTAGTGTCAATCTCTGATGAAGAAAATTTCTGAAAGAGAAAAAACATCATCAGATTACTGTCTGTAATGTGCATTACAGACAGTGAGGCTGCAGACTGTATAATGTGTATTACAGACAGGGAGGCTGCAGACTGTATAATGTGCATTACAGACAGTGAGGCTGCAGACTGTATAATGTGCATTACAGACAGGGAGGCTGCAGACTGTATAATGTGCATTACAGACAGTGAGGCTGAAGACTGTATAATGTGCATTACAGACAGTGAGGCCGCAGACTGTATAATATGCATTACAGACAGTGAGGCCGCAGACTGTATAGTGTGCATTACAGACAGTGAGGCTGCAGACTGTATAATGTGCATTACAGACAGTGAGGCTGCAGACTGTATAATGTGCATTACAGACAGTGAGGCTGCAGACTGTATAATGTGCATTACAGACAGTGAGGCTGCAGACTGTATAATGTGCATTACAGACAGTGAGGCTGCAGACTGTATAATGTTCATTACAGACAGTGAGGCTGCAGACTGTATAATGTGCATTACAGACAGTGAGGCTGCAGACTGTATAACATGCATTACAGACAGTGAGGCCGCAGATTGTATAATGTGCATTACAGACAGTGAGGCTGCAGACTGTATAATGTGCATTACAGACAGTGAGGCTGCAGACTGTATAATGTGCATTACAGACAGTGAGGCTGCAGACTGTATAACATGCATTACAGACAGTGAGGCCGCAGACTATATAATGTGCATTACAGACAGTGAGGCTGCAGACTGTATAATGTGCATTACAGACAGTGAGGCTGCAGACTGTATAATGTGCATTACAGACAGTGAGGCTGCAGACTGTATAATGTTCATTACAAACAGTGAGGCTGCAGACTGTATAATGTGCATTACAGACAGTGAGGCTGCAGACTGTATAATGTGCATTACAGACAGTGAGGCTGCAGACTGTATAACATGCATTACAGACAGTGAGGCTGCAGACTGTATAATGTGCATTACAGACAGTGAGGCTGCAGACTGTATAATGTGCATTACAGACAGTGAGGCCGCAGACTATATAATGTGCATTACAGACAGTGAGGCTGCAGACTGTATAATGTGCATTACAGACAGTGAGGCTGCAGACTGTATAATGTGCATTACAGACAGTGAGGCTGCAGACTGTATAATGTTCATTACAAACAGTGAGGCTGCAGACTGTATAATGTGCATTACAGACAGGGAGGCTGCAGACTGTATAATGTGCATTACAGACAGTGAGGCTGTAGACTGTATAATGTGCATTACAGACAGTGAGGCTGCAGACTGTATAATGTGCATTACAGACAGTGAGGCCGCAGACTGTATAATGTGCATTACAGACAGTGAGGCCGCAGACTGTATAATATGCATTACAGACAGTGAGGCCGCAGACTGTATAATGTGCATTACAGACAGCGAGGCTGCAGACTGTATAATGTGCATTACAGACAGTGAGGCCGCAGACTGTATAATGTGCATTACAGACAGTGAGGCCGCAGACTGTATAATGTGCATTACAGACAGTGAGGCTGCAGACTGTATAATGTGCATTACAGACAGTGAGGCTGCAGACTGTATAATGTGCATTACAGACAGTGAGGCTGCAGACTGTATAATGTGCATTACAGACACTGAGGCTGCAGACTGTATAATGTGCATTACAGACAGTGAGGCCGCAGACTATATAATGTGCATTACAGACAGTGAGGCTGCAGACTGTATAATGTGCATTACAGACAGTGAGGCTGCAGACTGTATAATGTGCATTACAGACAGTGAGGCTGCAGACTGTATAATGTTCATTACAAACAGTGAGGCTGCAGACTGTATAATGTGCATTACAGACAGGGAGGCTGCAGACTGTATAATGTGCATTACAGACAGTGAGGCTGTAGACTGTATAATGTGCATTACAGACAGTGAGGCTGCAGACTGTATAATGTGCATTACAGACAGTGAGGCCGCAGACTGTATAATGTGCATTACAGACAGTGAGGCCGCAGACTGTATAATATGCATTACAGACAGTGAGGCCGCAGACTGTATAATGTGCATTACAGACAGTGAGGCTGCAGACTGTATAATGTGCATTACAGACAGTGAGGCTGCAGACTGTATAATGTGCATTACAGACAGTGAGGCCGCAGACTGTATAATGTGCATTACAGACAGTGAGGCTGCAGACTGTATAATGTGCATTACAGACAGTGAGGCTGCAGACTGTATAATGTGCATTACAGACAGTGAGGCTGCAGACTGTATAATGTGCATTACAGACACTGAGGCTGCAGACTGTATAATGTGCATTACAGACAGTGAGGCTGCAGACTGTATAATGTGCATTACAGACACTGAGGCTGCAGACTGTATAATGTGCATTACAGACAGTGAGGCTGCAGACTGTATAATGTGCATTACAGACAGTGAGGCTGCAGACTGTATAATGTGCCTTACAGACAGTGAGGCTGCAGACTGTATAATGTGCCTTACAGACAGTGAGGTCGCAGACTGTATAATGTGCATTACAGACAGTGAGGTCACAGACTGTATAATGTGCATTACAGACAGTGAGGCTGCAGACTGTATAATGTGCATTACAGACAGTGAGGCTGCAGACTGTATAATGTGCATTACAGACAGTGAGGCTGCAGACTGTATAATGTGCATTACAGACAGTGAGGCTGCAGATTGTATAATGTGCATTACAGACAGTGAGGCTGTAGACTGTATAATGTGCATTACAGACAGTGAGGCTGAAGACTGTATAATGTGCATTACAGACAGTGAGGCTGCAGACTGTATAATGTGCCTTACAGACAGTGAGGCTGCAGACTGTATAATGTGCATTACAGACAGTGAGGCTGCAGACTGTATAATGTGCATTACAGACAGTGAGGCTGAAGACTGTATAATGTGCATTACAGACAGTGAGGCTGCAGACTGTATAATGTGCATTACAGGCATCTTTAAAGGGACATGAAACCCATTTTTTTTCTTTAAGTATTTAGAAAGAGCTTGCAATGTTAAACAACTTTCTAATTTACTTCAATTATCTTCATATCCTTTGTTGAAAAGCATATCTAGATAGGCTGATTGATGGATGCCTCGTGTGATTGGCTCCCCATGTGTATTGTTATTTATTTAACGAAGGATATCTAAATAATTATGCAAATTAGATAATATAAGTAAACTGGAATGTTAAAAATAGTTTTCTCTCAATCATGAAAGAAAAATTTTGGGGTTCATGTCCCTTTAAGCTATTGAAATAGTAATACTGTTTTGAAAAGAGTTGGTGAACAGTAGCCATTCTTTTATAAATGTGCGCAGCAGATTAATGTCCCTTTAATGCATTTTATTATTCAATTAAAAATAACTTTTAAAGAGCCATTGAATACTTTGAGATTGTAAAAGATCTTAGTTATTAACTGTAAAAAAAAACTAAAAAACTAAAAACGCTGCAATATACACTCATTATTTTGCCCCCTTTTTCTGTAATTTATTTCTAACAATTGTGGGTTTTCCAATGCTGAGAACCGGAAATGCACCCGTCAGACTTCATAAGCCTAACTCTGCTACATACTCTGTCTGTAATTGAGCTCGCCAGAGGAGATACATAAGATACTACAAAACAGTGCAAGTCTACTCCAGTAGGCTCCTCCAAATAAGTCATCTGTAAACCAATGACAAGAGGTATGTACTGTATTTTCAGCCACCATTCAGCATATAGCTACCAGCTTCTGAGCCTATCTAGATACCCGTTTCAACAAAGGATACCAAAAGAACAAAGCAAATTATATAATAGACATAAATTGGAAAGTTGTTTAAAATTGTATGCTGTATCTGAATCATTAAAGAAACTTCTTGGGTTTCATGTCCCTTTAAGGAAAGAAGATCTGCAATGTGCGAGGACAATGCTTTGAAAAACCCAGTGCAAAAAAAAGAGATATGTTTAAGATTTCAGAAGATCTCTCTATAAAGCCACAACCCTCCCTTTATCATTTTTTAATTAAATTGCATTCTCCAATGTGGGGGCTTTTTAGTACTGAAATGTTGCAATACAATAACACAGCAAACAGGCTGTTCAGATAAACGCTTTTCTCGAGCGCAGTTATCTAGGAATGCGAGGAACAGATTTGCAAGGTCTGCTGAAGTCAGATGTGCCGGAGCACTGATGGAGCTGTTCCACCGTTAACCAGGGAAGTTGCTCAATTCCAGCTTGGCGATAGAAGAAAGAGACAGAAAAGCAAGGAGGGGGTGAGGGAGGGAGAAAATGACAGGCCTTGCTCTCCTGTGTTGTGGGTCTACTCTCTTGTTATGGACACTACAGGACAACCTAACCAAGCTCAAGTAGGACATGGGGAGCCAGGAGACCTGCATGAGTTATACAAAGATGCAAGTGTATATATGGACGAGCCTCCCAACAGATGTGGTACAACCCCACATCCAATAAAAAACAGAGTTAATGGAAAAACTAGATACACAGTTTGAATACTTCACTCTCTCTTTAAAGTGAAAGTTTAAAGTGAAAGTAAATTTTGATGCTAAAGTGCCTGGTTTTTAAAAATTCGATTAAAAACAGGGGCACTTTAATTCATCCAAATTTACATTTTACTCGTGTTGTGAAAAAAAAACTTACCTTTTAAACTTGACAGCTGCTCCAACATCCTCCGGTCTTCGCAAGCCATTTCAGAAATGATGGATAGGTCATCCTCCAATCATGGCTTCCCCCCCGGGGGAATCAGTGTCTGATTCAATGCTGTGATTGGAGGAAGCCGGATTCCTCATTTTAGACCCAGGAAGAGGATTTGCGAAGGGTGGAGGAAGCAGGATCAGCTGTCAAGTTTGAAAGGTAATTTTTTTTCACAACAGGAGTGAAATGTAAATTTTGATGAATTAAAGTGCCCCTGTTTTTAATCGAATTTTAAAAAACCGGGCACTTTAGCATCAAAATTTACATTCACTTTAATAATTTCTTAATTTCTTCATTCACAATACAGTACACATATGTGCAAGCGCCTCTGTGTTCAGCTGCAGAGATAGAGGTATATAATGGTCTCATCATGTGATGATTATTGCACACCAAAACGGTAATGTAGAGGGGTCCCCGGGAACCATATATAGGGAGACCATCTAATGAAATATCAAAGCAGTCATCAATAAGTGTGCGTGTGTGTGTATGTATATATGATGATACAAACATCACCTTGCCACGTAAATAGTGAGTTTCCAACAAGTCAACTTGTTGTACCTTAAAAAGCCACCCCTATATACATGCTGCATCAGATCAGACCCAACTACCCTGCACCCCATAGGACAGCAGATAATTAACCATGTTGTTACTTGTTTTGAGTAGGATCTGCAGTTGAAGGGTATTGTGTTACAAAACTGCTGTTTTAGTGGAATATACATTGAATGGCTTCTCAGCAGCCGATGAATACAGCAATAGTATTAGTTACACCTTGAAAAAGAACACACTGGGTTTTAACTGGCAGCAGAACTTACATTCCTAGACTTATCTGTATAGCATTTCCCTTTCTAACACTATCTCTGCTGGTGTGATATACCTTAAAGGATAGGAACGTCAAAATATAACTTGCATGATGCAGATAGAACATGTCATTTTAATTTCACTTGTATTTTTAAATTGTTTTTGTTCTCTTGGTATCCCTTATTGAAAAAGAATGTGCACATATGATACACTAGTGGGAGCTAGCTGCTGATTGGTGCCTGCACACATTTGTCTCTTGTGATTGGCTAACTAGATGTGTTCAGCTAGCTGGCAGTTGTGCAGTGATGTTACTTCAGCAAAGGATAACAAGAGAATGAAGCAAATTCGATAATAGAAGTAAATTGCAAAGGTGTTTAAAATTGTATGCTCTATCCAAATCATGAAAGAAAATGTTGGGATTTCCTGTCCCTTTAAATCCACTTCTCAAATTTCATCATGTGAACATGGCTGCGCAATCATGCACTTTATAGTTCTTGGTTTCCTTTGTTGCAAGTAAAAACGAGTATTTTACAATACATTAGACTGTGGGATGTATCAGTGCCCACCAATAAAGCAGTTATATCTGCTTAATACACTTCCTGTTAGATTCAAAGTACAAATGAACAGCAAGGGTTTTGTAACATATTTAAATAGTGCTCTTCTTTAACCCCTTAATGACCGACGACATACGCCATACGTCCTCAGAAAAAATACAGTTAACGCCTGAGGACGTATGGCGTACGTCCTCGGTTTGGAAAGCAGCTGGAAGCGATCCTGATCGCTTCCAGCTGCTTTCCGGTTATTGCAGGATGCCTCGATATCGAGGCATCCTGCAATAACAATTCTGGCCCTCTCTACACCGGACATCGATGGCCACATTCGTTGGTGGGTGGGCGGCCATCGATGGGTTCTGAGCCTGAGAGGGGGGCGGGACAGTCGGGGGCGCGCACGGACGCGCGCGCGCGCGCGTGCACGGGGGGTGGTGGGCAGGTGCGTGCACGGGGAGGGAGCGGGTGGGAACCGCTACACTACAGAAAACAAAGTATAAGTGGGAGAAAGGGGGGAGGGGGGGAGGGAATGCCCCAAAAAGTAATCTAAGGGATCTGGGAGGGGGTGGGGGTTGGTCTTGGGGGGGGGGGGGGGGACCGCTACACTACAGAAAACATAAAGTATAAGTGGGAGAAAGGGGGTAGGGGGGGAGGGAATGCCCCAAAAAGTAATCTAAGGGATCTGGGAGGGGGTGGGGGTTGGTCTTGGGGGGGGGGGGACCGCTACACTACAGAAAACATAAAGTATAAGTGGGAGAAAGGGGGGGGGAGGGAATGCCCCAAAAAGTAATCTAAGGGATCTGGGAGGGGGTGGGGGTTGGTCTTGGGGGGGGGGGGACCGCTACACTACAGAAAACATAAAGTATAAGTGGGAGAAAGGGGGGGGGAGGGAATGCCCCAAAAAGTAATCTAAGGGATCTGGGAGGAAGCTACACTACAGAAAAAAAAAGACAAAAAGATACTATATATTGTAAACTGGGTACTGGCAGACAGCTGCCAGTACCCAAGATGGCTGCCAAGAAGGTAGAGAGGGAGGTTAGAGAGCTGTTGGGGGGGGTAGGGAGGTTGGGGGCTAAGGTGGGATCCTACACAGCAGCATATGTAAATATGCAAAGAAAAAAAAAAGAAAGCCTTTTATTTTAGTACTGGCAGACTTTCTGCCAGTACTTAAGATGGCGGGGACAATTGTGAGGTGGGGGAGGTAAGAGAGCTGTTGGGAGGGATCAGGGGGGGTGATGTGTCAGGTGGGAGGCTGATCTCTACACTAAAGCTAAAATTAACCCTGCAAGCTACCTAATTAACCCCTTCACTGCTAGCCATAATACACGTGTGATGTGCAGCGGCATTTAGCGGCCTTCTAAATACCAAAAAGCATTGCCAAAGCCATATATGTCTGCTATTTCTGAACAAAGGGGATACCAGAGAAGCATTTACAACCATTTGTGCCATAATTACTCAAGCTGTTTGTAAATGATTTCAGTGAGAAACCTAAAATTTGGAAAAATGTAACGTTTTTTTTTAATTTTATCGCATTTGGCGGTGAAATGGTGGTATGAAATATAACAAAATTGGCCTAGATCAATACTTGGGGTTGTCTACTACACTACACTAAAGCTAAAATTACCCCAAAAAGCTCCCTACATGCTCCCTAATTAACCCCTTCACTGCTGGGCATAATACACGTGTGGTGCGCAATGGCATTTAGCGGCCTTCTAATTACTAAAAAGCAACGCCAAAGCCATATATGTCTGCTATTTCTGAACAAAGGGGATCCCAGAGAAAAATTTACAACCATTTATGTCATAATTGCACAAGCTATTTGTAAATAATTTCAGTGAGAAACCTAAAGTTTGTAAAAAAAAAAAAATGTGAAAAAGTGAACGTTTTTTTTTATTTGATTGCATTTGGTGGTGAAATGGTGGCATAAAATATACCAAAATTGGCCTAGATCAATACTTTGGGATGTCTTCTAAAAAACAAATATATACATGTCATGGGATATTCAGGGATTCTTGAAAGATATCAGTGTTCCAATGTAACTAGCGCTAATTTTTTTAAAAAAAAAAGTGGTTTGGAAATAGCAAACTGCTACTTGTATTTATGGCCCTATAACTTGCAAAAAAAGCAAAGAACATGTAAACATTGGGTATTTCTAAACTCTGGACAAAATGTAGAAACTATTTAGCATGGGTGTTTTTTGGTGGTTGTAGTTGTGTAACAGATTTTGGGGGTCAAAGTTAGAAAAAGTGTGTTTTTTCAATTTTTTCATCATATTTTATAAATTTTTTTATAGTAAATTATAAGATATGATAAAAAAAATGTTATCTTTAGAAAGTCCATTTAATGGCGAGAAAAACGGTATATAATATGTGTGGGTACAGTAAATGAGTTGGAGGAAAATTACAGCTAAACACAAACACCGCAAAAATGTAAAAATAGCCTTGGTCCCAAACGGACAGAAAATGGAAAAGTGCTGTGGTCATTAAGGGGTTAAGCATATTAAAGGGACATTAAACACCTCGAGATAAAAATGTAAATGGTTTAATTTCATGTAGTAAAACAAGTTTGCAATATACTTTCCTTATTTATTTTGTTCTCATTTCCTGCAATTTAATTCTGAATATTGTGGGCTTTCCAATTTTCATGTTAACCATGAGAGTGCAGACACAGCTCTATTCTACACAGTAATTGGTTGCACACTCTAGTAAGCTGTTTATACCCATTCCTAACTGGCCTCATGTTAACCATGAGAGTGCAGACACAGCTCTATTCTACACAGTCATTGGTTGCACACTCTAGTAAGCTGTTTATATCCATTCCTAACTGGCCTCATGTTAACCATGAGAGTGCAGACACAGCTCTATTCTACACAGTGATTGGTTGCACACTCTAGTAAGCTGTTTATATCCATTCCTAACTGGCCTCATGTTAACCATGAGAGTGCAGACACAGCTCTATTCTACCCAGTGATTGGTTGCACACTCTAGTAAGCTGTTTATACCCATTCCTAACTGACCTCATGTTAACCATGAGAGTGCAGACACAGCTCTATTCTACACAGTCATTGGTTGCACACTCTAGTAAGCTGTTTATATCCATTCCTAACTGGCCTCATGTTAACCATGAGAGTGCAGACACAGCTCTATTCTACCCAGTGATTGGTTGCACACTCTAGTAAGCTGTTTATACCCATTCCTGACTGGCCTCATGTTAACCACGAGAGTGCAGACACAGCTCTATTCTACACAGTCATTGGTTGCACACTCTAGTAAGCTGTTTATACCCATTCCTGACTGGCCTCATGTTAACCACGAGAGTGCAGACACAGCTCTATTCTACACAGTGATTGGTTGCACACTCTAGTAAGCTGTTTATATCCATTCCTAACTGGCCTCATGTTAACCATGAGAGTGCAGACACAGCTCTATTCTACACAGTGATTGGTTGCACACTCTAGTAAGCTGTTTATATCCATTCCTAACTGGCCTCATGTTAACCATGAGAGTGCAGACACAGCTCTATTCTACACAGTGATTGGTTGCACACTCTAGTAAGCTGTTTATACCCATTCCTAACTGGCCTCATGTTAACCACGAGAGTGCAGACACAGCACTATTCTACACAGTCATTAGTTGCACACTCTAGTAAGCTGTTTATACCCATTCCTAACTGGCCTCGTGTTAACCATGAGAGTGCAGACACAGCTCTATTCTACACAGTGATTGGTTGCACACTCTAGTAAGCTGTTTATACCCATTCCTAACTGGCCTCATGTTAACCATGAGAGTGCAGACACAGCACTATTCTACACAGTCATTAGTTGCACACTCTAGTAAGCTGTTTATACCCATTCCTAACTGGCCTTGTGTTAACCATGAGAGTGCAGACACAGCTATATTCTACACAGTCATTGGTTGGAGACTCTAGTAAGCTGCTTATACCCATTCCTAACTGGCCTCATGTTAACCATGAGAGTGCAGACACAGCTCTATTCTACCCAGTGATTGGTTGCACACTCTAGTAAGCTGTTTATACCCATTCCTGACTGGTCTCATGTTAACCACGAGAGTGCAGACACAGCTCTATTCTACACAGTCATTGGTTGCACACTCTAGTAAGCTGTTTATACCCATTCCTAACTGGCCTCATGTTAAAGGGACAGTCTAGGCCAAAATAAACTTTCATGATTCAGATAGAGCATGTAATTTTAAACAATTTTCCAATTTACTTTTATCACCAATTTTGCTTTGTTCTCTTGGTATTCTTAGTTGAAAGCTTAACCTAGGAGGTTCATATGCTAATTTCTTAGACCTTGAAGCCCACCTCTTTCAGATTGCATTTTAACCGTTTTTCACCACTAGAGGGTGTTAGTTCACATATTTCATATAGATAACACTGTGCTCGTGCACGTGAAGTAATCTGGGAGCAGGCACTGATTGGCTAGACTGCAAGTCTGTGATTATGTTGTATCTAAGCCTCAGCAAACTGCCCCTTTTTTCAGTTCTTTTGACAGACTTGCAGTCTAGCCAATCAGTGCCTGCTCCCAGATTACTTCACGTGCACGAGCACAGTGTTATCTATATGAAATATGTGAACTAACACCCTCTAGTGGTGAAAAACGGTTAAAATGCAATCTGAAAGAGGTGGGCTTCAAGGTCTAAGAAATTAGCATATGAACCTCCTAGGTTAAGCTTTCAACTAAGAATACCAAGAGAACAAAGCAAAATTGGTGATAAAAGTAAATTGGAAAATTGTTTAAAATTACATGCTCTATCTGAATCATGAAAGTTTATTTTGGCCTAGACTGTCCCTTTAACATGAGGCCAGTTAGGAATGGGTATAAGCAGCTTACTAGAGTCTCCAACCAATGACTGTGTAGAATATAGCTGTGTCTGCACTCTCATGGTTAACATGAGGCCAGTTATGAATGGGTATAAACAGCTTACTAGAGTGTGCAACCAATGACTGTATAAAATAGAGCTGTGTCTGCACTCTCATGGTTAACATGAGGCCAGTTAGGAATGGGTATAAACAGCTTACTAGAGTGTGCAACCAATGACACTGTAGAATAGAGCTGTGTCTGCACTCTCATGGTTAAAGGGACAGTCTACACCAGAATTTTTATTGTTATAAAAGATAGATAATCCCTTTATTACCCATTTCCCAGTTTTGCATAACCAACACAGTTATAATAATATACTTTTAACCTCTGTGATTATGTTGTATCTAAGCCTCAGCAAACTGCCCCTTTTTTCAGTTCTTTTGACAGAGGTTAAAAGTATATTATTATAACTGTGTTGGTTATGCAAAACTGGGAAATGGGTAATAAAGGGATTATCTATCTTTTATAACAATAAAAATTCTGGTGTAGACTGTCCCTTTAACCATGAGAGTGCAGACACAGCTCTATTCTACAGTGTCATTGGTTGCACACTCTAGTAAGCTGTTTATACCCATTCATAACTGGCCTCATGTTAACCATGAGAGTGCAGACACAGCTCTATTTTATACAGTCATTGGTTGCACACTCTAGTAAGCTGTTTATACCCATTCCTAACTGGCCTCATGTTAACCATGAGAGTGCAGACACAGCTCTATTTTATACAGTCATTGGTTGCACACTCTAGTAAGCTGTTTATACCCATTCCTAACTGGCCTCATGTTAACCACGAGAGTGCAGACACAGCTCTATTCTACACAGTGATTGGTTGCACACTCTAGTAAGCTGTTTATACCCATTCCTAACTGGCCTCGTGTTAACCATGAGAGTGCAGACACAGCACTATTCTACACAGTCATTGGTTGCACACTCTAGTAAGCTGTTTATACCCATTCCTAACTGGCCTCATGTTAACCACGAGAGTGCAGACACAGCTCTATTCTATACAGTCATTGGTTGCACACTCTAGTAAGCTGTTTATACCCATTCCTAACTGGCCTCATGTTAACCATGAGAGTGCAGACACAGCTCTATTCTATAAAGTGATTGGTTGCACACTCTAGTAAGCTGTTTATACCCATTCCTAACTGGCCTCGTGTTAACCATGAGAGTGCAGACACAGCTCTATTCTACACAGTCATTGGTTGCACACTCTAGTAAGCTGTTTATACCCATTCCTAACTGGCCTCATGTTAACCATGAGAGTGCAGACACAGCTCTATTCTATAAAGTGATTGGTTGCACACTCTAGTAAGCTGTTTATACCCATTCCTAACTGGCCTCGTGTTAACCATGAGAGTGCAGACACAGCACTATTCTACACAGTCATTGGTTGCACACTCTAGTAAGCTGTTTATACCCATTCCTAACTGGCCTCATGTTAACCATGAGAGTGCAGACACAGCACTATTCTACACAGTCATTGGTTGCACACTCTAGTAAGCTGTTTATACCCATTCCTAACTGGCCTCGTGTTAACCATGAGAGTGCAGACACAGCACTATTCTACACAGTCATTGGTTGCACACTCTAGTAAGCTGTTTATACCCATTCCTAACTGGCCTCATGTTAACCATGAGAGTGCAGACACAGCTCTATTCTATACAGTGATTGGTTGCACACTCTAGTAAGCTGTTTATACCCATTCCTAACTGGCCTCAGCAGAAAAGGTAACCTAAAGGTACAGTATACTCCAAAATTGTTATTGTGTAAAAAGATAGCTAACGCCTTCACTACCCATTCCCCAGCTTTGCACAACCAACATTGTTAGATTAATATACTTTATAACCTTTCAACCTCTAAATCTCTGCCTGTTTCCAAGCCCCTTCAGGCCGCCTTTATGTAAGTGCATTTTATTAGCTTTTCACAGCAAGACAGCGCTACTTCATGTGTGTTAGATAGATAACATTGTACTCACTCCTGTGGAGTTACCTAGGAGTCAGCACTGATTGGCTAAAATGCAAGTCTGTAAATAGCACTGAATTAAGGGGCAGTCTGCAGAGGCTTAGACCATAGAGGTAAAAAGTATATTTATATAATTGTGTTGGTTGTGCAAAACTGGGGAATGGGTAATAAAGGGATTATCTATCTTTTTATACAATGAAAATTCTGGAGCAGACCGTCCCTATACCCTTACTATTTTCAATATTTAAACTAATATAATTTTTCAAAATACATGTACAAATTGTTCTCATAATTCAAGCAATGCTTTATTTAGTGTTTAATATATGTTTCAAGATAAATAGAGCTTCCTGCCCAAACTACAGGTTTGTTACTGTATTACTGTGCAAGGTGTCTCAGTTGCAGTACAAATATAGAGGGGCATTGCCTCTGAGTGTGCCCCGCTACAGTACCATTCCCCCAATGTCTGGCAGGCACCACCTGCCTAGATGGGGTCAGGCATCGTTCCTCTAATCAGATGACATACAACCTAAAGGAATCCCTAATAGGAGTTGTGAAACCTTTACACATATAACACAAATATTTGTGCACCAGAAATACAGGTGCATAACGGCAGTAATTAAACAAAAATATATATATATCAGACTTAAAACAACACCATATGTGTTTGTGCACTGGGCAATGTAAGGTGCAGGCATGACAACATGCAATGAGCACACTGCAGGCTGCACATGGTTCTGGTTTCAATAGTGTGTGTCAAATACACTGTGCCACAGGAAAAGTAAAGCCGTTGTACTTTCTTCAGCAAGTTAAATGGCCCATTTTATAGTTTAAAGAAACCCTGAACTGTGAGAATGTTTGTGTGAACTTATAAAAGCAGTTTTTAAACATCTGGATTCCAAAGGGGCCAGCAACACATTGCATAGAAATGCATTTCAGACTAATCTAGCAGGCAAGGGGTTAAATGAAGCAATGGAGGGGGAGAAAGAAAGACCGATGACTAGGAGATGTTTCAGTTATTTACAAAATTGTATAAAATATCAGAGAAACACATTCCTGAGAACACAATGAGTCTGAAAGGCTTTACACCTATGGTGACAACTGCTGCCTATGTGACTTTACTGTGCAGATGTTCTCACTGAAGAAGGGATGGAAATAACAAATTATGCTTACCTGATAATTTTATTTCCATCGAGGGGAGGAGAGTCCACGGCTTCATTCATTACTTGTGGTAATTAAGAACCTGGCCACCAGGAGGAGGCAAAGACACCCCAGCCAAATACCTTCCCCACTCCCCTCATCCCCCAGTCATTCTGCCGAGGGAACAAGGAACAGTAGGAGAAACATTAGGGTATAAACGTTGCCAGAAGAGAAAATAAAATTTAGGTCTGCCCATCGGAGATACGGGCGGGGGCCATAGACTCTCCTCCCCTCGATGGAAATAAAATTATCAGGTAAGCATAATTTATGTTTTCCATCTAAAGGGGAGGAGAGTCCACGGCTTCATTCATTATTAGTGGGAACAAATACCCAAGCTCTAGATGACACTGAATGAAACCGGGAGGGTAAAAGACGGACCCTTAATCTGAGGGCACCACAGCCTGTAGAACCTTTCCTCCAAAAACCGCTTCGGCAGAAGCAAAAACGTCAAATTTGTAAAACTTAGTGAAGGTATGCAAGGAGGACTAGGTAGCCGCCTTGCATATCTGCTCCATAGAAGCCTCATTCTTGAAGGCCCAAGATGAAGCTACCGCTCTAGTTGAATGAGCCGTAATCCTCTGAGGAGGCTTATGTCCCACTGTCTCATAGGCCAAGCGAATCAAGCTCCTCAACCAAAAAGAAAGAGAAGTCGCAGAGGTCCTCTGACCCCTGCGCTTCCCTGAATACACGACAAACAGAGAGTTAGACTGTCTGAAATCCTTTGTGGCCTGAAGATAAAATTTCAAGGCACGAACCACGTCTAGATTATGAAGTAATCTCTATTTAGGAGAAGTATTAGGACATAAAGAAGGAAGGAATATCTCCTGATTGATGTTGCGGTTAGACCCACCTTGGGGAGAAACCCCACACCAGTGCGAAGAACAGCCTTATCCGCATGAAACACCAGATAAGGGGGCTCATATTGCAAGGCCGCCAGCTTGTGCCGATGCAATGGCCAACAGAAAGAGAACCTTAGTTCCATGATAGAATCTTTATGTCAAGAGAATGCATAGGTTCAAACTGAACCCTCTGCAAGACCCTAAGTACCAAGTTTAAGCTCCAAGGGGGAGCAGACTGCTTAAAGACAGTCCTGATTTGAGATAGAGCCTGAACAAAGGATTGTATGTCAGGGAGATCAGCGAGTCTCCTGTGTAACAGAACAAATAAAGCCAAAATTTGCCCCTTTAGGGAACTAGCGGCAAGACCCTTCTCCAATCCTTCTTGAAGAAAATACAAAATTCTGGATACCCTCACCCTGTGCCAAGGGTAGCCATGAGTCTCACACCAGGACAAGTAAGTCCTCCACACCTTATGATAGATGCGATGAGTGACCGGCTTTCTTGCCTGAACCAGAGTGTCAATCACATTTTCCACAAAACCCCTTTTTGCCAAGACTAAGCGTTCAATCTCCATGCAGTCAGCCTCAGAGAATCAAGATTTTGATGTTGAAAAGGACCCTGTTCCAGCAGATCCCTGCAACAGGGTAACCTCCACGGCGGAGAGGATGACATCCCCACCAGATCCACGGACCACATCCTCCTTGGCCACGAAGGAGCAATCAGAATGGAAGACACTCTCTCCTGCTTTATACGCGCCACTACACGAGGAAGAAGCGGTAATGGAGGGAATATGTATACTAGACCGAACCCCCAAGGCATCTCCAACGCATCTATTAGTTCCACCCGGGGGTCCCTTGACCTCGATCCGTATCAGGGAAGCTTGCAGTTTAATCTGGACGCCATGAGATTGATCTCCGGCGTCCCCCATCTGAGACAGATCTCCGCAAACACCTAGGGGTGAATAGAACATTCCCTCGGGTGAAAAGTCTGCCTGCTGAGAAAATCCGCCTCCCAGTTGTCCACACCCGGGATGTGGATCACAGAGAGCAAACAGTTGTGGGTCTCCGCCCACTCCAGTATCCGAGATACCTCCCTCATTGCCAGGGAGCTCCTCGTGCCTCCCTGGTGGTTGATGTAAGCCACCAAGGTTATATTGTCCGTCTGGAACCTGATAAAGCTGAAGTCTCTCAGACGAGGACACGCCTCCAGAGCGTTGTAGATCGCTCGAAGCTCCCTTGTGCCATCCTGGCACCCCAGACAGCTCCCCATCCCGCCAGACTTGCGTCCGTAGTCACTATCTCCCAGGACGGTCTCAGGAAGGATGTCCCCATGGATGGGTGATCCGGCCGGCTCCACCAGGAGAGGGAAAACCGAGTCCGCGCATCCATGTATATCTGCTGCGACAGATCGGAATGATCGCCGTTCCACTGTCTTAACATGCACAATTGAAGAGGTCTGAGATGAAACCTTGCAAATGGAATGATGTCCATGCTGGAGACCATGAGCCCAATCATCTCCATGCACTGAGCTACAAATGGTCTCACTGTAGACTGGAGGGCAAGACAGGTAGACACCATAT
Source organism: Bombina bombina (assembly GCF_027579735.1). Taxonomy (NCBI): domain Eukaryota; kingdom Metazoa; phylum Chordata; class Amphibia; order Anura; family Bombinatoridae; genus Bombina; species Bombina bombina. The sequence goes on from NC_069499.1 coordinate 1,572,561,967, forward strand.
TTGTGCGTCGCTTGTCCGTGAGAAAGATCTTCATGGACACAGAGTCCAAGAACTCCACCCTGGTACTGGGAACCAGAGAACTCTTCTCTAGATTGATCTTCCAACCGTGAGATTAACGTAACTGCAGCAGGACCCTGGTGTGGGCCTCTGCCAGATGGGATGACGGCTCCTGAACCAAAATGTCGTCCAGGTACGGCGCCACTGTGATGCCCTGGGATCTGGCTACTGCTAGAAGGACCCCCTCGGGCCGTTGCCAAACCGAAGGAAAGAGCCACGAACTGGAAGTGTTGAGCCAGAAAGGCAAATCCGAGGTACATGAAATGGTCCCTGTGAATCGGAACATGAAGGTAGGCATCCTTCAAGTCTATAGAGGTCATTCACTGCCCCTCTTGAACTAGGGGCAGAATGGATCTGATCGCTTCCATTTTGAACGATGAAACGGACAGGAATTTGTTTAAACATTTGAGGTCCAGAATCGGGCAGAACGTGCCCTCCTTCTTTGGGACCACAAACAAATTGGAGTAATACCCTAGACCCCTTTCTGCCTGGGGTACTGGTACAATAACCCCTAGAGCGGAGAGATCCCGCACGCAACCCAGAAAGGCCTCTCTTTTTTCCGGCCTTGAAGACAGGTTTGACAGCAGGAATCTGCCCCTGGGTGGAGAGGACTTGAACCCTATCCAGTAACCCTGGGCAACTATCTCCAGAACCCAGGGGTCCTGAACATCCTGCAACCAGGCGTCTAAGAACAGAGACAATCTGCCCCCCACTCGGTCCGCAGACCAGTTGGGGGCTGCCCCTTCATGCGGAATTTAGTCTCGGTGGGCTTCTTGTGCTGCTTAGACTTGTTCCAAGCTTGAGCAGGCTTCCAGGCACCCTTGAATTGGTCTGCTTTCGCGGTGGGCTGAGCGCGGTGTGCCTTATCCCTGTGAAGGGTACGAAAATTAGCACTCTTAGGCTTTGCCTTCTTATCCTGGGGAAGGAAGGCACCCTTGCCTCCTGTAACCGTGGAAATGATAGAGTCCAGACCCAGACCAAACAGGATCTTGCCCTTGAAAGGCAAAGACAACAGCCCCGTCTTAGAGGTCATGTCTGCCGACCAAGATTTTAGCCACAGAGCTCTGTGTGCTTGAACCGAAAAACCGGACACCATGGCATGCAGGCGGATAATCTGCATATTAGCGTCACCTTTAGGGCCTTAATCTTTTCCTGCACTTCCTCGAAAGAGGGTTCACCCTCAATCATATCAAATAATGCATTGCACCAATATGACGCAGCTCCAGCAACCGTGGCTACCGCCGCTGCCAGTTGAAAGACAAACCCAACTTCTAATCCAAAGGCTCCTTGAACGAAGAACTATCCTCTAAAGGAATCGTTGCTCACTTAACGAGCGTGGAGATGGCCCCATCCACCTAGGGAATGGTCCCCCACAACTCTAGCTGGGCCTCCGGGACGTGGAAAAGCTTTTAAAATTGAGAAGGAGAAAAGGAAGAACCTAATCGTTTCCACTCATTCTTAATAATTTTCGCAATCTTGACAGGAACCGGGAAGGTCTGGGGAACCACCCTGTCCTCGTAAACCTTATCCAACTTAGGAATGGAGAGCTCCTCTGGTAGTTTGGGTTCCGGAACCTCTAAGGTAGCCAGCACTTGCTTTAACAAAAAATGCAAGTTCTCCATTTTAAACCGAAAACCGGGTTCCTCCGCTGTCGGATGTTTAGATGACGCGGACTCCGACCCCGAAAAGGCCTCTTCCGACGCATCGGATTGGGCCTTGTTATCATACCATCCCACTGGGGCGTCCGACAGACACAACTCCTGGGTCGGGCCACTATGAAAAGCTCTACGCTTGCGCTTAGCAGAACGCGGCAAAGCATGGATCACCTTAGCGACTGCCGTTTCAAGCTGGTCCGCAAAGTCTGGTGGCCAAGCAATTTCCCCCGAAGGGGTAACAGTCGAACTCTGCGGCGCTGCATGTGGTATAGGGGACGCCAGTGGGGAATGCACCTCACGGGATGGAGACCCCTCAAAGGTGGACGGCTCAGTAGTGCTAGACATTCTCTTATGTTTGGAAGTCGTAGCCTTCTCAAGGCACGTGGAACACAGTTGCGCAGGCTGGTCTACCAAAACCTCACAATAAACAAAGGTATAAGACTTAGCTAAAGAGGGAGTACCCTCTAACGCGTCAGAATCCTCCATAGCTTTTTAGAAAAAAGACTAGAACAGGCACTTATAACCACCAATGGCCAGGGCACTCGCCACCCCCTATTAACAGGACTCAGAAACCGCTTCGTCTCCACCGTCGCAGATCAGACCGGAAGTGAAGAAGCCCCACCCGGTCGCAAGGGTGACTACGCAGGACCGCCCCTGCCGATGAGAATACGCGCCAAAAAAGGCCACGCAAAACTCCCGGAAGAGAATCTGTCAGTTACAAAAAATGCCAGAGCCGCGTCCTTGCACATAACGCAGCAATCACATAATAAACTTATCATGTACATACCCCCCATAGGAATATTACCCCTTGATTCTATAAAGATAAAGGTGCCACACTGTGGCCCTGGTTCTGTGTTATCATTATGCAACAATTAAACGATCTTACCAGAATCTACGCCGTGGTACAGGAACACGGTCCTTCAAGTGTGACAAGTAGTAGAAGCGCTCTTAACATGGACTTGAGAGAAGAAGAAATCTGCAAAACTCGTCAACACCGATTGCTAAAGAAGCTGTTAATATGAGTCGGGATGGTGTCACAAAGGGAAGCTCCCCCTGCATCTACGAACTCTAACGTTCACCCAGGCCCTCAAGTTGAGAAGCTTAAAGTGCTACTTAAACTCCTGTCCCATAGCGAAGGGTAGAACCTCCTGTGTCGAAAGGCAAAGAATGACTGGGGGATGAGGGGAGTGAGGGAGGTATTTAAGCCTTTGGCTGGGGTATCTTTGCTTCCTCCTGGTGGCCAGGTTCTTAATTCCTACTACTAATGAATGAAGCCGTGGACTCTCCTCTTCTTTAGATGGAAATATGTCCGGTGTCCCCTGGTGTCCTTCCTTAACCTAAGCATGGGCACAGAGAGGCAAGATGCAGGATTTCCATACTTGCCTGTATCTGTGCCCCAGACATATGGCTGGAAAGTCATTAATCTCCAGAGTGAAGCATGGATGTTTCCCAATAGACCTGTCTTGGACATATCTTTGTACAACGAAATTGCACAACCTCATATATTTAATGGAAGATCCATTCATCCTTATGACACATATTGTGTCTGATCCACATGTCTGAAATTCCCTTGGAAGTGTCTCTAGGGATAGAGCAGGGAGCAATTGAAGGTAAAGTACCTTCAACTAATTGGGATTTGCCTACATCCTAAACTACCATTAGTTCTGCTGTCAACAAAACTGTTAATCAGGGGGTAAGATCTGATCTGTATCCCAGAGGGCTGATAACTGTGTCACAACATTGTAAACTGTATTTGCTTGTCCCATATGCAAGCAGTGAGCTGGAGGGCAGAACAAATTTCCGGTAAACTAATGTAAACCAACTGGGGTCTACACATAATTATTTTACGGTTGGTTACTGGTCTTATAATAAAAATCTATACTATAATCGTTTGTGAAGCGTCTGTCGCCAGTTGCGCACGCATCTTTAAAGGAATGTTGGCAGTGCGAGGCAGCCAACAGAATGTTGCCTGCCCGCGCAGCCAAAATAATTCACCTGGATACAGCAAAGCTGCATACTGGTGGATTCTGAAAATGCCAGGGTGGTAAAAGAATCCACCGGGATGCAGCGAAGGCAAACGGAACATTACAACAAAAAAAAAAAAAAATAACCGTCCGCAGTAAATTATATTTAAAAAAATGAACCGCCTGCAATAAGTATTTAAAAAAAAAAAAGAACCGCCCGTACAAACTATTAAGAAGAAAAAAAAAAATACCCAATAAAATTATTAACCCCTAAATCCACCAACCACATTGCAAACTGCCTAATAAATCTATTAACCCCTAATCCGCCAACCCCCACAACACATTAAACCTAATTTACCTATTAACTCCTAAACCGCCAACCCCCACAACGCAAAAAACTAATTTAATGACTAAGCCCACTAACCTAACACCCCCTAAATTAACCCCTTAATTACATTAAAAAAATACATTACAATTAAAATAATTTTAAAAAATTACATTAGGCTAACATTGCAAAAAATAATAAACAACACTATCCAAAATAAAAAAATTAAACCTAATCCCTATGAAAATAAAAAAGTCCCCCAAATTAAAAACACCCCCTAATCTAAGAATAAACTACCAATAGCCCTTAAAAGGGATTTTTGAGGGCATTGCCCTAAAGAAATCAGCTCTTTTACAATAAAAATAAACAGTTCTAACAGTAAACCCCCCCACCCACCAAACCTCCCAAAATAAAAAAAACCTAACATTAATAAACCTAAACTACCCATTGCCCCTAAAGGGGCATTTGTAAGGGCATTCCGCTCTTTTTGACTGCCCTTAAAAGGGCATTCAGCTCTTTTTGAAATTGCCCAATTAACCCTAATCTAAAAAAATTAAAAATAAATAAAAACCAACACTAAAGCCCCAAATAGGTACTCACAGTTTCAGAAGTCCGGCGGAGAAGGTCTTCTTCCAGTTGGGTCCATCATCTACATCCACAGCGAAGGTGGCGCGGAGTGGAGGTCTGGAGCGTTCTTCCCAGATGTGGCGATCCTTGGTGGTGCTCTTCTGTGGCGGCGTCGGCGGTATGGAGGCTCCTCTTCAGCCGATGTCCGTCGTATACTGAATATTAAATGCAAGGCACCGCAATCAATTTGGGGTACCTTGCATTCCTATTGGCTGAATTTTTCAAAACAGCCAATAGGATTAGAGCTACTGAAATCCTATTGGCTGATCAAATCATCCAATAATATTTCAGTAGCTCTCATCCTATTTCAAAATCAGCCAATAGGATGAGAGCTACTGAAACCTTATTGGCTGATTTGAACAGCCAATAGGATTTCAGTAGCTCTAATAATATTGGCTGTTTTGAAAAATTCAGCCAATAGGGATGCAAGGTACCCCAAATTGATTGCGGTACCTTGCATTAAATATTCAGTATAAGACGGACATCGGATGAAAAAAAGCCTCTTTGGGGCTTTTTAGTGTTAGTTTTTTTTTTTTTTTAAGATTAGGGTTCATTGGACAATTTCAAAAAGAGCTGAATGCCCTTTTAAGGGCAATGCCCATACAAATGCCCCTTTAGGGGCATTGGGTAGTTTAGGTTTATTAGTGTTAGGTTTTTTTATTTTGGGGGGTTTGGTGGGTGGGGGGTTTTACTGTTAGGGGGGACTTTGTTTATTTTTAATGTAAAAGAGCTGATTTCTTTAGGGCAATGCCCTACAAAAAGCCCTTTTAAGGGCTATTGGTAGTTCAGTATTAGATTAGGGGGTGTTTTTATTTTATAGGGGTATTAGTTTAGGTTTAATTTTATTATATTGGATAGCTTTGTTTTTCTGTATTTTTTTTTCTGTATTTTTACAGCTTGGGGAGTTGCATTTTTAACACATATACTGCTCTCTGGGCAGGCTTATCAACTAATATATAATAAAATGGTAGATAGAAATTCTTAGCCCATCTTTTCTTTCTGTTTAGACCTACAAACCTCATTATGTCCTTGTCATGAGTTCTATGGGTGAACCACCCACCGCCATTACTATAAAGTCACTCCTTATCACATCTTTCATGTCCCTTTAAAGAGCATATCATCTTGTTCTACCACTTGTCTTCTAATGGAAGTTGCTTTCCCCCTGTAAACCCTCAGTTCTACCATCATGCCCCAATTACCCTAAAAACATGCAGCAGTAGTCAGGACACCAGTCATAAGCATGCTATACTGAATCCTATACTTTATATACTTTACTACCTGTAAGATAATGACCCCTTGCTCTGGCATTGCTGCTTTTGTGATGTTTTCATCCTCTGCTTTATTAAAGGGACATGAACCAAAAAAATGTTCTTTAATGATTCAGACAGAATAAAAAAAGGTTCTAATTTAGAGCTATTATCAAATTGAAATAGTGATGGACAAGAGAGGAGAGAGAGAGAGAGAGAGAGAGAGAGAAGAGAGAGGAGAAAGAGAGAGAGAGGAGAAAGAGAGAGAGAGAGAGAGAGGAGAAAGAGAGGAGAGAGGAGAGAGAGAGGAGAGAGAGAGGAGAGAGGAGAGGAGAGAGAAGAGAGAGAGAGAAGAGAGAGAGGAGAGAGAGAGAAGGAGAGAGAGATGAGAGAGAGAGAAGAGAGAAGGAGAGAGAGATGAGCGAGAAGAGAGAGAGGGAGAAGAGAGGAGAGAGAGAGAGAGAGGAGAGAGAGAGGGAGAAGAGAGGAGAGAGGAGAGAGAGAGAGGAGAGAGAAAGGGAGAAGAGAGGGGAGAGAAGACAGAGAGAAGACAGAGAACAGAGAGAGAGTGAGAACAGAGAGAAGAGAGAGAGGGAGAAGAGAGTGAGAGGAGAGAGAGTGAGAGTGAGAGGAGAGAGTGAGAGAGAGTGAGAGAGAGAGAGAGAGTGAGAGAGAAGAGAGAGGGAGAAGAGAGCAGAGTGAGAGAGAGGAGACAGAAGAGAGAGAAGAGAGAGAGGGAGAAGAGAGGAGAGGAGGAGAGAGAGAGGAGAGAGAAGGAGAGAGAGAGAAGGAGAGAGGAGAGAGAGAGAGAAGAGAGAAGGAGAGAGAGATGAGCGAGAAGAGAGAGAGGGAGAAGAGAGAGAGGGAGAAGAGAGGAGAGAGGGAGAAGAGAGGAGAGAGGAGAGAGAAAGGGAGGAGAGAGAAAGGGAGAAGAGAGGGGAGAGAAGACAGAGAGAAGACAGAGAACAGAGAGAGGAGAGAGAGTGAAAAGAGAGAGAAGAGAGAGAGGGAGAAGAGAGAGAGAGGAGAGAGGGAGAAGAGAGAGAGAGAGGAGAGAGAGAGAGAGAGAGAGAGAGAGGAGAGAGTGAGAGGAGAGAGAGAGAGAGAGGAGAGAGAGGAGAGAGAGGGAGAGAGAGGAGAGAGAGGAGAGAGAGGGAGAGAGAGTGAGAGAGAGTGAGAGAGAGGAGAGAGAGTGAGAGAGGGAGAAGAGAGCAGAGTGAGAGAGAGGAGACAGAAGAGAGAGAAGAGAGAGAGGAGAGAGAAGGAGAGAGAGAGGAGGAGAGAGGAGAGAGAAGAGAGAAGGAGAGAGAAGAGAAAGAGAAGAGCGAGAAGAGAGAGAGGGAGAAGAGAGAGAGGGAGAAGAGAGGAGAGAGGGAGAAGAGAGGAGAGAGAGAGGGAGAAGAGAGGAGAGAGAGAGGGAGAAGAGAGGAGAGAGAGAGGGAGAAGAGAGGAGAGAGAAGACAGGAGAGAGAAGACAGAGAACAGAGAGGAGAGAGAGTGAGAGGAGCGAGAAGAGAGAGAAGAGAGAGAGGGAGAAGAGAGAAGAGAGAGGAGGAGAGAGGGAGGAGAGAGAGGAGAGAAAAAAGAGAGAAGAGAGAGGAGAGAAAAAAGAGAGAAGAGAGAGGAGAGAGATGAGAGAGAGAGAGAGAGAGAGAGGAGAGAGAGAAGAGAGAGATGAGAAGAGAGGATAGAGAAGAGAGGATAGAGAAGAGAGAGAAAGAGAGAGGAAAGAGAGAGAAAAGATAGAGAAGAGAGAGCGAAAGAGAGCGAGAGAGAAGAGAGAGCGAGAGAGAAGAGAGAGCGAGAGAGAGCGAGAGAGAGGAGAGAGAGATCAGTGAGTGGAGCGTTGGGAGTGTGTGCAACAGCCCACAAGGTGCATCACTACTGCAGTGTATCACTGACCCATAGGATTGGAGCAATTTGGAGGCAGAGTTTTGTAAGCTTGAAAATTGTATTTGTTGCTATATATGCTACGGCTTAAACTTACACTACCTAAAGAAAACAGAATTTATGCTTACCTGATAAATTTCTTTCTTTTGCGATCTACAGAGTCCACGGATTCATCCTAACTTGTGGGATATTGTCCTTCCTGACAGGAAGTAGCAAAGAGAGCACCACAGCAGAGCTGTCTATATAGCTCCCCCCTTAACTCCACCCCCTAGTCATTCGACCAAAGGCCAAGGAAGAAAAGGAGAAACTATAGGGTGCAGAGGTGCCTGAAGTTTACATAAAAAAAACATAATTTATGCTTACCTGATAAATTTATTTCTCTTGTAGTGTGTTCAGTCCACGGGTCATCCATTACTTATGGGATATATTCTGCTTCCCAACAGGAAGTTGCAAGAGGATCACCCAAGCAGAGCTGCTATATAGCTCCTCCCCTCACATGTCATATCCAGTCATTCGACCGAAACAAGACGAGAAAGGAGAAACTATAGGGTGCAGTGGTGACTGGAGTTATAATTTAAAATTTAGAACCTGCCTCAAATAGACAGGGCGGGCCGTGGACTGAACACACTACAAGAGAAATAAATTTATCAGGTAAGCATAAATTATGTTTTCTCTTGTTAAGTGTGTTCAGTCCACGGGTCATCCATTACTTATGGGATACCAATACCAAAGCTAAAGTACACGGATGATGGGAGGGACAAGGCAGGAACATTAAACAGAAGGAACCACTGCCTGTAGAACCTTTCTCCCAAAAACAGCCTCCGAAGAAGCAAAAGTGTCAAATTTGTAAAATTTGGAAAAAGTATGAAGTGAAGACCAAGTTGCAGCCTTGCAAATCTGTTCAACAGAGGCCTCATTCTTAAAGGCCCAGGTGGAAGCCACAGCTCTAGTGGAATGAGCTGTAATTCTTTCAGGAGGCTGCTGTCCAGCAGTCTCATAGGCTAAGCGTATTATGCTAAGAAGCCAAAAAGAGAGAGAGGTAGCCGAAGCCTTTTGACCTCTCCTCTGTCCAGAGTAAACGACAAACAGAGAAGAAGTTTGTCGAAAATCTTTAGTTGCCTGTAAGTAGAACTTCAGGGCACGGACCACGTCTAGATTATGCAAAAGACGTTCCTTCTTTGAAGAAGGATTAGGACATAAGGATGGAACAACAATCTCTTGATTGATATTCTTGTTAGAAACAACCTTAGGTAAAAACCCAGGTTTAGTACGCAGGACTACCTTGTCTGAATGAAAGATCAGATAAGGAGAATCACAATGTAAGGCAGATAACTCAGAGACTCTTCGAGCCGAGGAAATAGCCATCAGAAACAGAACTTTCCAAGATAAAAGTTTAATATCAATGGAATGAAGGGGTTCAAACGGAACACCCTGAAGAACTTTAAGAACCAAGTTTAAGCAAAAACGGAGGAGCAACAGCTTTAAACACAGGCTTAATCCTAGTCAAAGCCTGACAAAAAGCCTGGACGTCTGGATTCTCTGCCAGACGCTTGTGTAAAAGAATAGACAGAGCAGAAATCTGTCCCTTTAGTGAACTAGCGGATAAGCCCTTTTCTAAACCCTCTTGTAGAAAAGACAATATCCTAGGAATCCTAACCTTTCTCCATGAGTAACTCTTGGATTCACACCAACACAAATATTTACGCCATATCTTGTGGTAAATTTTTCTGGTAACAGGTTTCCGAGCCTGTATTAATGTATCAATAACCGAATCCGAAAACCCACGCTTTGAGAAATTAGGTTTGGATGGTTGAAAGGACCCTGAATTAGAAGGTCCTGCCTCAGGGGTAGAGACCATGGTGGACAGGACGACATGTCCACTAGGTCTGCATACCAGGTCCTGCGTGGCCACGCAGGCGCTATCAGAATCACCGATGCTCTCTCCTGTTTAATCCTGGCAATCAGTCGAGGTAGCAACGGAAAAGGTGGAAACACATAAGCTATGTTGAAAACCCAAGGGGCTGCTAGCGCATCTACCAGCACCGCTCCCGGGTCCCTGGACCTGGATCCGTAACAAGGAAGTTTAGCGTTCTGGCGAGATGCCATGAGATCCAGATCCGGTTTGCCCCAACGATGAATCAGTTGAGCAGATACCTCTGGGTGAAGTTCCCACTCCCCCGGATGAAAAGTCTGGCGACTTAGAAAATCCGCCTCCCAGTTCTCCACGCCTGGGATGTAGATCGCTGACAGGTGGCAAGAGTGAGACTCTGCCCAGCGAATTATCTTCGAGACTTCCAACATCGCTAGGGGACTCCTGGTTCCCCCTTGACGATTGATGTAAGCCACAGTCGTGATGTTGTCCGACTGAAATCTGATGAACCTCAGTGTTGCTAACTGAGGCCAAGCTAGAAGAGCATTGAATATTGCTCTTAATTCTAGAATGTTTATTGGGAGGAGTTTCTCCTCCTGAGTCCACGATCCCTGAGCCTTCAGGGAGTTCCAGACTGCTCCCCAGCCTAGTAGGCTGGCATCTGTCGTTACAATCGTCCAATCTGGTCTGCGAAAAATGTCATTCCTTTGGACAGATGAACCCGTGACAACCACCAGAGAAGAGAATCTCTGGTCTCCTGGTCCAGATTTAGCAAAGGGGACAGATCTGAGTAATCCCCGTTCCATTGACTTAGCATGCATAGTTGCAGCAGTCTGAGATGTAGGCGCGCAAATGGCACTATGTCCATTGCCGCGACCATTAAGCCGATTACTTCCATGCACTGAGCTACTGATGGGCTTGGAATGGAGTGAAGGACACGGCAAGCATTGAGAATCTTTGATAACCTGGACTCCGTCAGGTAAATCTTCATCTCTACAGAATCTATAAGAGTCCCTAGAAAAGGGACCCTTGTGAGTGGTAACAGAGAACTCTTTTCCACGTTCACTTTCCACCCATGCGACCTCAGAAATGCTAGAACTATCTCTGTATGAGACTTTGCATTTTGAAAACTTGACGCTTGTATCAGAATGTCGTCTAGGTACGGAGCCACCGCTATGCCTCGTGGTCTTAGTACCGCCAGAAGAGAGCCCAGAACCTTTGTAAAAATTCTCGGGGCCGTAGCTAACCCGAAGGGAAGCGCTATAAACTGGTAATGCCTGTCTAGAAAGGCAAACCTTAGGTACCGATAATGATCTTTGTGAATCGGTATGTGAAGGTAGGCATCCTTTAAATCCACTGTGGTCATATATTGACCCTCTTGGATCATGGGTAGGATGGTCCGAATGGTTTCCATCTTGAACGATGGAACCCTTAGGAATTTGTTTAAGATTTTTAAATCTAAGATTGGTCTGAAGGTTCCCTCTTTCTTGGGAACCACAAACAGATTTGAATAAAACCCTTGCCCCTGTTCCGTCCGCGGAACTGGGTGGATCACTCCCATCACTAAGAGGTCTTGTACACATTGTAGAAATGCCTCTTTCTTTACTAGGTTTGTTGATAACCTTGACAGATGAAACCTCCCTTGTGGAGGAGAAGTTTTGAAATCCAGAAGGTATCCCTGAGATATAATCTCCAACGTCCAGGGATCCTGCACATCTCTTGCCCAAGCCTGGGCAAAGAGAGAGAGTCTGCCCCCCACTAGATCCGTCTCCGGAAAGGGGGCCCTGTCTTCATGCTGTCTTAGGGGCGGAAGTAGGCTTTCTGGCCTGCTTGCCCTTGTTCCATGACTGGTTGCCTTTCCAACCCTGTCTGTAACGAGCAGTAGTTCCTTCCTGTTTTGGAGCGGAGGAAGTTGATGCTGCTCCTGCCTTGAAATTACGAAAGGCACGAAAATTATACTGTTTGGCCTTTGATTTGGCCCTGTCCTGAGGAAGGGTGTGGCCCTTACCTCCAGTAATGTCAGCAATAATTTCCTTCAAGCCGGGCCCGAATAAGGTCTGCCCTTTGAAAGGAATGTTTATTAATTTAGACTTAGAAGTTACATCTGCTGACCAGGATTTAAGCCATAGCGCTCTGCGCGCCTGTATGGCGAATCCGGAATTCTTAGCCGTAAGTTTGGTTAAATGCACTACGGCATCCGAAACAAACGCATTAGCCAGCTTAAGGGTTCTAATCTTGCTCAAAGACTCATCCAATGGTGCTGTGCGAATCGCCTCTTCCAGAGACTCAAACCAGAATGCCGCTGCAGCAGTGACAGGCGCAATGCATGCAAGAGGCTGTAATATAAAACCTTGTTGAACAAACATTTTCTTAAGATAACCCTCTAGTTTTTTATCCATTGGATCTGAGAAAGCACAGCTATCCTCCACCGGGATAGTGGTACGCTTGGCTAAAGTAGAAACTGCTCCCTCCACCTTAGGGACCGTCTGCCATAAGTCTCGTGTGGTGGCGTCTATAGGGAACATTTTTCGAAATATCGGAGGAGGGGAAAAAGGCACACCGGGTCTATCCCACTCCTTACTAATAATCTCTGTAAGCCTCTTTGGTATAGGAAAAACGTCAGTACACACCGGTACCGCGTAGTATTTATCCAGCCTACATAATTTCTCTGGGATTGCCGCCGTGTCACAATCATTCAGAGCCGCTAACACCTCCCCTAGCAACACGCGGAGGTTCTCAAGCTTAAATTTAAAATTTGAAATTTCTGAATCCGGTCTCCCCGAATCAGAACCGTCACCCACAGAATGAAGCTCTCCGTCCTCATGTTCTGCAAATTGTGACGCAGTATCAGACATGGCTCTCGTGTCATCGGCGCGCTCTGTCCTTAACCCAGAACTGTCGCACTTGCCTCTTAACTCGGGCATATTGTATAATACTTCTTTCATAACATTAGCCATGTCATGTAAAGTGATTTGTAAGGGCCTTGATGTACTTGGCGTCTCAATCTCACGTACCTCCCGAGAGGGAGACGAAGGTACTGACACGTGAGGAGAGTTAGACGGCATAACTGCCCCCTCGTTGTCTGGTGATAATTTCTTTATCGGTACAGATTGACTTTTCAAAGTAATATCAATACAATTGGTACACATATTTCTATTGGGCTCCACATCGGCTTTTAAACATAATGAACAAGCAGATTCCTCTGTATCAGACATGTTTAAACAGACTAGCAATGAAGCTAGCAAGCTTGGAAATTACTTTCAATAAGTTCACAAGCAATATAAAAAACGCTGCAGCGCTTTTAAAAAAAACACAGTTGAATAACAAGGAACTAATTCAGTTATAGTCAACAATTCTTTAAATGTATTAATTAGCAGAGGATTGCACCCATTAGCAAAAGGATGATTAACCCCTCAGTACCCAAAAAAACGGATATCAAATTAATATTAAACGTTTTTATCACAGTCTAACACACTGTCACAGGTCTGCTGTGACTGATTACCTCCCTCAAAAACGAATTTTGAAGACCCCTGAGCTCTCTAGAGACGTCCTGGATCAAGGAGGAAGAAGCAGGAAGACTGTGCTAGAATTTTAACTGCGCAACAAGGCTAAAAAAAGGCCCCTCCCGCTCATTTACAACAGTGGGAGACCTGATATAACGGTTTCTATGCAGAAATATACGTTAGCCATGTGGAAAAAAAGAAAAAATTCATGCCCAAAAGGATTTATCAGCAAAGTACCTCACAAAAACGAATAACATGCCAGTAAACGTTTTTTTAAAAACAAACATCTTTTAATGTCATGCAAAGTTATCACTAAGCCTGCTACCAGTCGCTTCCACTGCAGATAAGGCTTAAGCATTATTTCAGTATTAACAGTATTTTCACAGTCAAATTCTAGTCCCTAGAAAATAACTCTACTGTGCATACATTCATCAGCCTGATACCAGTCACTACTACTGCATTTAAGGCTGTACTTACATCATACGGGTAACAGCAGTGTTTTCTTAGTCAATTCCATTCCCAGAAAATATTGTACTGCACATACCTCATTTTCGGGGGACCCCGCATGCTATTCCCATGTTCTGAAGTTACCCCACTCCTCAGAATCTCGAGAACAGCCAGTGGATCTTAGTTACGCCTGCTAAGATCATAGAAAAACGCAGGCAGTTTCTTCTTCCAAATACTGCCTGAGATAGAAAAACAGCACACTCCGGTGCCATTTAAAATAACAAACTTTTAATTGAAGAATAATTAAGTAAAAACTCCAACTCCTCCCGCGACCTCCTTCTTTGTTGAGGGTTGCAAGAGAATGACTGGATATGACATGTGAGGGGAGGAGCTATATAGCAGCTCTGATAGGGTGATCCTCTTGCAACTTCCTGTTGGGAAGGAGAATATATCCCATAAGTAATGGATGACCCGTGGACTGAACACACTTAACAAGAGAAATACTATCTGTCTTGAACAGACAGGGCGGGCCGTGAACTCGGTACATTGCAAAAGAAAGAAATTTATCAGGTAAGCATAAATTCTGTTTTCTTTTGCAAGATGTACCGATCCACGGATTCATCCTAACTTGTGGGATACCAATACCAAACCTTTAGGACATGGATGAAGGGAGGGACAAGACAGGAACCCAAACGAAAGGCACCACTGCTTGCAAAACCTTTCTCCAAAAAATAGCCTCCGAAAAAGCAAAAGTATCAAATTTGGAAAATTTGGAAAAGGTATGAAGCGAAGACCAAGTCGCAGCCTTACAAATCTGTTCAACAGAAGCATCATTTTTAAAAGCCCATGTGGAAGCCACCGCTCTAGTGGAGTGAGCTGTAATTCTTTCAGGAGGCTGCTGTCCAGCAGTCTCATAAGCCAAACGGATGATGCTTTTCAGCCAAAAGGAAAGAGAGGTAGCCGTAGCCTTTTGACCTCTACGCTTTCCAGCATAGACAACAAACAAAGAAGACGATTGGCGAAAATCTTTGGTTGCCTGCAAATAAAACTTCAAGGCACGAACCACGTCCAAGTTGTGCAACAGACGGTCCTTCTTAGAAGAAGGATTAGGACACAGAGAAGGAACAACAATTTCCTGATTGATATTCCTGTTAGAAACAACCTTAGTAAGGAACCCAGGTTTGGTACGCAAAACCACCTTATCAGCATGGAAAACAAGATAAGGTGAGTCACATTGTAATGCAGATAGTTCAGAAACTCTTCGAGCTGAAGAGATAGCAACTAGAAACAGAACTTTCCAAGATAGAAGCTTAATATCTATGGAATGCATGGGTTCAAACGGAACCCCCTGAAGAACTTTAAGAACTAAATTGAGACTCCATGGCGGAGCAACAGGTTTAAACACAGGCTTAATTCTAACTAAAGCCTGACAAAAAGCCCGAACGTCTGGGACATCTGCCAGACGCTTGTGCAAAAGAATAGACAAAGCAGATATCTGTCCCTTTAAGGAACTAGCGGACAATCCTTTCTCCAATCCTTCTTGGAGAAAAGACAAAATCCTAGGAATCCTGATCTTACTCCATGAGTAGCCTTTGGATTCACACAAAAAAAGATATTTACGCCATATCTTATGATAGATCTTCCTGGTGACAGGCTTTCGAGCCTGAATCAAGGTATCTATGACCGACTCAGAGAAACCCCGCTTTGATAAAATCAAGCGTTCAATCTCCAAGCAGTCAGTTGCAGAGAAATTAGATTTGGATGCTTGAATGGACCTTGAATCAAAAGGTCCCGTCTCAGTGGCAGAGTCCATGGTGGCAGAGATGACATGTCCACCAGGTCTGCATACCAAGTCCTGCGTGGCCACGCAGGCGCTATCAAAATCACCGAAGCTCTCTCCTGTTTGATTCTGGCAATCAGACGTGGAAGGAGAGGGAATGGTGGAAACACATAAGCCAGGTTGAACGACCAGGGTACTGCTAGAGCATCTATCAGTACTGCCTGAGGATCCCTTGACCTGGATCCGTAACGAGGAAGTTTGGCGTTCTGACGAGACGCCATCAGATCCAATTCTGGTGTGCCCCATAGCTGAACCAGCTGAGCAAACACCTCCGGATGGAGCTCCCACTCCCCCGGATGAAAAGTCTGACGACTTAGAAAATCTGCCTCCCAGTTCTTCACCCCTGGGATATAGATCGCTGATAGATGGCAAGAGTGAGTCTCTGCCCATCGGATTATCCTGGAAACTTCTATCATCGCCAAGGAACTCCTTGTTCCCCCCTGATGATTGATATAAGCTACAGTCGTGATGTTGTCCGACTGAAACCTGATGAATCCGGCCGAAGCCAACTGAGGCCACGCCTGAAGAGCATTGAATATCGCTCTTAATTCCAGAATATTTATCGGTAGGAGGGCCTCCTCCTGAGTCCACAAACCCTGTGCTTTCAGGGAATTCCAGACTGCACCCCAGCCCAGTAGGCTGGCGTCCGTCGTCACAATAACCCACGCTGGCCTGTGGAAACACATTCCCCTGGACAGGTGATCCTGTGACAACCACCAAAGAAGAGAGTCTCTGGTCTCTTGATCCAGATTTATCTGAGGAGATAAATCTGCATAATCCCCATTCCACTGTTTGAGCATGCATAGTTGCAGTGGTCTGAGATGCAAGCGAGCAAACGGAACTATGTCCATTGCCGCTACCATAAGTCTGAGTACCTCCATACACTGAGCCACTGACGGCCGAGGAATGGAATGAAGAGCTCGGCAGGTGGTTAAAACCTTTGATTTCCTGACCTCCGTTAGAAATATTTTCATGTCCACCGAATCTATCAGAGTTCCCAGGAATGGAACTCTTGTGAGAGGAATAAGAGAACTCTTTTTCACGTTCACCTTCCACCCATGAGATCTTAGAAAGGCCAACACTAAGTCCGTGTGAGACTTGGCAAGTTGGAAAGTCGACGCTTGAATTAAGATGTCATCTAGATAAGGCGCCACTGCTATGCCCCTCGGCCTTAGGACCGCCAGAAGGGACCCTAGCACCTTTGTGAAGATTCTTGGCGCCGTGGCCAACAAACTGGTAATGCCTGTCCAGAAAGGCAAACCTGAGGAACTGGTGATGATCTTTGTGGATAGGAATGTGTAGATAGATAGATCCACGGTAGTCATATATTGACCCTCCTGGATCATTGGTAAAATAGTCTGAATGGTCTCCATCTTGAAGGATGGAACTCTTAGGAATTGGTTTAGGATCTTGAGATCTAGAATTGGTCTGAAGGTTCCCTCTTTTTTGGGAACCACAAACAGATTGGAGTAGAAACCTTGCCCCTGTTCTGTTTTCGGAACTGGACAGATCACTCCCATGGTAAAAAGGTCTTCTACACAGCGTAAAAACGCCTCTCTTTTTGTCTGGTTTACAGACAATTGAGAAAGATGGCACCTCCCCCTTGGAGGAGAATCTTTGAAGTCTAGGAGATACCGCTGGGTTACAATTTCTACGGCCCAGGAGTCCTGAACGTCTCTTGCCCAGGCCTGAGCAAAGAGAGAAAGTCTGCCCCCTACTTGATCCGGTCCGGATCGGGGGCTACCCCTTCATGCTGTCTTAGTGGCAGCAGCATGCTTTTTGGCCTGTTTACCCTTGTTCCAAGCCTGGTTAGGTCTCCAGGTTGGCTTGGATTGAGCAAAGTTCCCCTCTTGCTTTGCAGCAGGGGAAGAGGAAGCGGGACCACCCTTGAAGTTTCGAAAGGAACGAAAATTATTTTGTTTGGACCTTGTCTTATTTGACTTATCTTGAGGGAAGGCATGACCCTTCCCTCCAGTGATGTCTGAAATGATCTCTTTCAGTGCAGGCCCGAATAGGGTCTTACCTTTGAAAGGGATGGTCAAAAGCTTAGATTTAGATGACACATCAGCTGACCAGGACTTAAGCCATAAGGCTCTTCGCGCTAAAATGGCAAAACCTGAATTATTTGCCACTAACTTAGCAAGATGAAAAGCGGCGGCTGTAATAAAAGAATTAGCCAACTTAAGGGCCTTAATTCTGTCCAAAATATCATCTAGTGGGGTCTCCATCTGAAGAGCCTCTTCTAGAGCCTCAAACCAAAAAGCAGCTGCAGTGGTTACCGGAACAATGCACGCTATAGGTTGAAGAAGAAAACCCTGATGAACAAAAATTTTCTTTAGGAGACCCTCTAACTTTTTATCCATAGGATCAATGAAAGCACAACTGTCTTCAATAGGTATAGTTGTACGCATAGCCAGAGTAGAAATAGCTCCCTCCACCTTAGGGACCGTCTGCCATGAGTCCTTTATGGTGTCAGAAATGGGGAACATTTTCTTAAAAACAGGAGGGGGAGCGAACGGAATACCTGGTCTATCCCACTCCTTAATAACAATGTCCGAAATCCTCTTAGGGACTGGAAAAACATCAGTGTAAACAGGAACCTCTAAATATTTGTCCATTTTACACAATTTCTCTGGAACGACAATAGGGCCACAATCATCCAGAGTAGCTAAAACCTCCCTGAGCAATAAACGGAGGTGCCCTAGCTTAAATTTAAATGCCGTCATATCTGAATCTGTCTGAGGGAACATCTTTCCTGAATCAGAAATCTCTCCCTCAGACAGCAAATCCCTCATCCCTATCTCAGAACATTGTGAGGGAATATCGGATACGGCTACTAAAGCGTCAGAAGGCTCAGCATTTGTTCTTAACCCAGAGCTACGGCGCTTCCCTTGCAACCCTGGCAGTTTAGATAAAACCTCTGTGAGGGTAGTATTCATAACTGAAGCCCTATCTTGCAAAGTGAAAGAATTAGACGCACTAGAAGTACTTGGCGTCGCTTGTGCGGGCGTAACTGGTCGTGACACTTGGAGAGAACTAGATGGCAAAACCTGATTTACTTCTGTCTGAGAATCATTGAATGCCAAATTCTTATAAGTCAAAATATGCTGTTTGCAATTTATAGACATATCAGTACAATTGGGACACATTCTTAGAGGGGGTTCCACAATGGCTTCTAAACAAATTGAACAATGAGTTTCCTCAGTGTCAGACATGTTTAACAGACTAGTAATGAAGCAAGCAAGCTTGGAAAACACTTTATTTAATGAAAAAAACACAATTTGCAAAAACGGTACTGTACCTTTAAGAGAAAAAAAGGCATACACAAACTGCAAAACAGGTTAAAATTGCTTCAAAAATTCCGAAATTTTAACAGTGTACCCACTAAGCTTTAGAAGGATTGCACCACAAGTAACAAAGCAATAGACACCCAAATGAAAAAAACGGATTGATAAGTGTCTAAATCCGGTTAAAACCCCCTAAAGCACCTTGCCACAGCTCTGCTGTGGCCCTACCTGCCCTTAGGAAGCGATAATATGGGGTTTAAAGGGACATTAAACACTTTGAGATGTAATATAAAATGATAAATTGTATATAATAAAACAACTCTGCAATATACTTTCATTATTTATTTTGTCCTCTTTGGCTGTAATTCCATTCTGAAATTGTGAGCTTTTCAGTTCCTGTTAGAAATGGAAGTGCAGAACACTGTTAAATCCAGCACAACCATTGGCTGCACACTCTAGTGACCTATTTATAACTAACCCTAATTGGCCACAGCAGAGAAGGTAACACAAGTTACAACATGGCAGCTCCCAGTGTTTTATAGACACTAACGCCTAGATTTAGAGTTTTGCGTTAGCCGTCAAAACCAGCGTTAGGGGCTCCTAATGCTGGCTTTGGGCTACCGCTGGTATTTAGAGTTGTGTAGGTAAGGGTCTAACGCTCACTTTCCAGCCGCGACTTTTCCATACCGCAGATCCCCCTACGCCTTTTGCGTATCCTATCTTTTCAATGGGATCTTTCTAACGCCGGTATTTAGAGTCTTGGCTGAAGTGAGCGTTAGAGCTCTAAAGACAAAACTCTAGCCGCAGAGAAAAGCCAGGAGTTAAGAGCTTTCTGGGCTAACGCCGGGTTCATACAGCTCTTAACTACTGTGCTCTAAAGTACACTAACCCCCCTAAACTACCTATGCACCCCTAAACCGAGGTCCCCCCACATCGCCGCCACTCTAATAAATTTTTTTCACCCCTAATCTGCCGACCGCACACCGCCGCAACCGACGTTATCCCTATGTACCCCTAATCTGCTGCCCCTAACACCGCCGACCCCTATATTATATTTATTAACCCCTAATCTGCCCCCCCCTCCAACGTCGCCGCCACCTACCTACAATTATTAACCCCTAATCTGCCGACCGGACCTCACCGCTACTATAATAAAGTTATTAACCCCTAATCCTCCTCACTCCCGCCTCAAAAACCCTATAATAAATAGTATTAACCCCTAATCTGCCCTCCCTAACATCACCGACACCTAACTTCAAGTATTAACCCCTAATCTGCCGACCGGACCTCGCCGCTACTCTAATAAATGTATTAACCCCTAAAGCTAAGTCTAACCCTAACACTAACACCCCCCTAAGTTAAATATAATTTTTATCTAACGAAATAAATTATTTATTATTAAATAAATTATTCCTATTTAAAGCTAAATACTTACCAGTAAAATAAACCCTAATATAGCTACAATATAACGAATAATTATATTGTAACTATTTTAGGATTAATATTTATTTTACAGGCAACTTTGTATTTATTTTAACCAGGTACAATAGCTATTAAATAGTTAATAACTATTTAATAGCTACCTAGTTAAAATAATTACAAAATTACCTGTAAAATAAATCCTAACCTAAATTACAATTAAACCTAACACTACACTATCAATAAATTAATTAAATAAAATACCTACAAATAAATACAATTAAATAAACTAACTAAAGTACAAAAAATAAAAAAATAATTTACAAACATTATAAAAATATTACAACAATTTTAAGCTAATTACACCTACTCTAAGCCCCCTAATAAAATAACAAAGCCCCCAAAAATAAAAAAATGCCCTACCCTATTCTAAAATAAAAGTTGAAAAGCTCTTTTACCTTACCAGCCCTTAAAAGGGCCTTTTGTGGGGCATTCTGGCGTTGTGAAGATAAGGTAGGGAGATCTTCAGGGGCTTAGTGTTAGGTTTATTTAAGGGGGGTTTGGGTTAGATTAGGGGTATGTGGGTGGTGGGTTGTAATGTTGGGGGGGGGTATTGTATGTTTTTTTTTATAGGCAAAAGAGCTGTTTTCTTTGGGGCATGCCCGCAATAGGCCCTTTTAAGGGCTGGTAAGGTAAAAGAGCTTTTCAATTTTTATTTTCGAATAGGGTAGGGCATTTTTTTATTTTGGGGGGCTTTGTTATTTTATTAGGGGGCTTAGAGTAGGTGTAATTAGATTAAAATTGTTGTAATATTTTTATAATGTTTGTAAATTATTTTTTTATTTTTTGTAACAGTTCTTTTTTGTACTTTAGTTAGTTTATATAATTGTATTTATTTGTAGGTATTTTATTTAATTAATTTATTGATAGTGTAGTGTTAGGTTTAATTGTAACTTAGGTTAGGATTTATTTTACAGGTAATTTTGTAATTATTTTAACTAGGTAGCTATTAAATAGTTATTAACTATTTAATAGCTATTGTACCTGGTTAAAATAAATACAAAGTTGCCTATAAAATTAATATAAATCTTAAAATAGCTACAATATAATTATTCCTTATATTGTAGCTATATTAGGGTTTATTTTACAGGTAAGTATTTAGCTTTAAATAGGAATAATTTATTTAATAATAAATAATTTATTTTGTTAGATAAAAATTATATTTAAATTAGGTGGGTGTTAGGGTTAGACTTAGCTTTAGGGGTTAATCCATTTATTAGAGTAGCAGCGAGGTCCGGTCGGCAGATTAGGGGTTAATAATTGAAGTTAGGTGTCGGCGATGTTAGGGAGGGCAGATTAGGGGTTAATATTATTTATTATAGGGTTTTTGAGGTGGGAGTGAGGCGGATTAGGGATTAATAACTTTATATAGCGGTGAGGTCCGGTCAGCAGATTAGGGGTTAATAATTGTAGGTAGGTGGCGGCGACGTTGGGGGCGGCAGATTAGGGGTTAATAAATATAATATAGGGGTCGGCGGTGTTAGAGGCAGCAGATTAGGGGTACATAGGGATAATGTAGGTTGCGGCGGTGTACAGAGCGGCAGATTAGGGGTTAAAAGTGTAATGCAGGGGTCAGCGATAGCGGGGGCGACAGATTAGGGGTTAATAAGTGTAAGGTTAGGGGTGTTTAGACTCGGGGTTCATGTTAGGGTGTTAGGTGCAGACTTAGGAAGTGTTTCCCCATAGGAAACAATGGGGCTGCGTTAAGAGCTGAACGCTGCTTTTTTGCAGGTGTTAGGTTTTTTTTCAGCTCAAACGGCCCCATTGTTTCCTATGGGGCAATCGTGCACAAGCACGTTTTTGAAGCTGGCCGCGTCCGTAAGCACCGCTGGTATTGAGAGTTGCAGTGGCGGTAAATATGCCTGTACGCTCCCTTTTTCGAGCCTAACGCAGCCATTCTGTGAACTCTAAATACCAGCGGTATTTAAAAGGTGCGGGGGGAAAAATACACGCGTAGCTAACGCACCACTTCTAACGCAAAACTCTAAATCTAGCCATAAAACTTTACACTTATTTTGTCACTTTTTAAACAACTAATGAAACTTTAAAAAATACATCTACATGTTAGTCATGAACTAATCTTTTCTTTGAATGCATCATTCTATCTAGCATGTATTTAGTGTTTAATGTCCCTTTAAAGCTTCAATTAGTCCCTCAGAAGACTCTCAGGACCTCAGGAGAAGTTGCTTGCTGCTTGTAAATGTAGGCCCCGCCCACCTCACTCGATATTGCTGGGGCCTACACAAAACTAACAAACCCTGCCTGAAAGCCATGTGGGTTATAAACAACCCCAAAGAACCCTCAAGCAAATGTCCCATAAAACAGAAAACGTTACTCCCAGACACAAAAATGTTTGTCCCAAATTCACATAAGAAACTGAGTGCCCACAAAAAATTAACCCTTTATGCAAGCTAGTAAAAACCTCTGATAACACTAGGATTACTGCTTACCCTTCCCCTAATGGGGGCACTGTCAGCCTTTCTGAGTTAACACAGTCTCTGCAGAAAATATGACTGAACATACCTCATTGCTGTATAGCAAGAAACCATTCCTCACACTGAAGTTTTCCTGTACTCCTCAGCTTCTGTGGGAACAGCAGTGGACCTTAGTTAAAAATGCTAAGATCATCATCCTCCAGGCATAAATCTTCATCTATGTCCTGCCTGAGAGTAAATAGTACAACACCGGTACCATTTAAAAATAACAAACACTTGATTGAAGATAAAATAAAACTAACAGTTTAACACCTTTTCTCTTTACCCTTCCTGCTTTCCTGCTTGGAGCCAGCAAAGAGATTGACTGGGGGGTGGAGTTAAGGGGGAGCTACATAGACAGCTCTGCTGTGGTGCTCTCTTTGCTACTTCCTGTTAGGAAGGACAATATCCCACAAGTTAGGATGAATCAGTGGACTCAGTACATCTTGCAAAAGAAATATGGGCAGACTCAAAAGGCCATGTGGTTCCTATCTGCTAAAAAGATGCATGCTTCTATAATCAGAATAGTATGAAACAAAAGTAGAAAGTGAACAGACACAAGCGAGAAGTGAATGGGTAAATGCACAGGGGGAACCAACCTCTACAGACTTCTGCTACTCCAGTACTCAGAGGGCACCAATACAGACGCAGCTCTAAGTCAGTGTAGAAACAAATATAAAGTTTCTTGCAAAAGCTTTTCATAGTACAGTAAATCTCATACAATACTAGAAGGGGGATTTGAAGTTTAATGGGATTAATCTTTTGCCTTGTAAATGTCTGTTAATAATGTAACAAGCTTGATCTGCCATTAAACTGAAAGGCAGCCTTCTCTCGTTAAAAGAAAAAAGCTCAAAGATTTAAACTCTTATCTGCCTCTTGTCTGGTTTGCGTTGTATACTGGAAATAGAGCC
Source organism: Bombina bombina (assembly GCF_027579735.1). Taxonomy (NCBI): domain Eukaryota; kingdom Metazoa; phylum Chordata; class Amphibia; order Anura; family Bombinatoridae; genus Bombina; species Bombina bombina. Next base: position 1,572,585,543 of record NC_069499.1, read on the forward strand.
ATAAAAACTCTCATAAAGACCTTACCCCAGTGACTCCTATTATACGATCTGTAACACTAATCTTTTGGCACGCGTCGCTTTCTGCAGTGCTCCTCTGGCCTCTCACTTTACAGAACTGCTCACAAATTAGGGGGCAGCTTTATTGCTGTTTTTTTAACTAATATATTTTAACGAGGTGCTTTCATTATCTGCTGGAGACAACTGAAGCTGGAAGTGTACCATAACATTACTTGTGGAAGAGGTTGATTCAGCACAGTTCATGGATCCCAAGAACAAATCATTTGACTGAAGACAAAATCTTTGTTCCCTTCTAAGATTTAACTTACTTGTTCTGTCTGCAGTTTGCTTATTCCTCTGGCTTGTAAGTCTCTCATCTTTCGTAAGAACAGCAGGTCTATAATTTGGACCTACTTGACTCTAAATAAAACTTAATTTCCCATCCAAAAATTCAAACCTATTTGCTCTATGCAGAGTAGACCCCATTTTCTATCATACACAAACTCTGCTGTATTAAAGGGACATTAAACACTAAATACATGCTAGATAGAATGATGCATTCAAAGAAAAGATTAGTCCATGACAAACATGTAGATGTCTTTTTTAAAGTTTCATTAGTTGTTTTAAAAGTGACAAAATAAGTGTAAAGTTTTAGTGTCTATAAAACACTGGGAGCTGCCATGTTGTAACTTGTGTTACCTTCTCTGCTGTGGCCAATTAGGGACAGTTATATATAGGTCATTAGAGTGTGCAGCCAATGGTTGTACTGGATTTAACAGTGTTCTGCACTTCCATTTCTAACAGGAACTGAAAAGCTCACAATTTCAGAATGGAATTATAGGCAAAGAAGACAAAATAAATAATGAAAATATATTGCAGAGTTGTTTTATATATACAATTTATCATTTTATATTACCATCTCAAAGTGTTTAATGTCCCTTTAAGCATAATAACCAAATAAAATGCATCACATATACTGCTTGGTAGAATTCACCCAATGTCATGTGAACCCTTCTACAGAATTCTCTGCAGTCTTTAAGATGGTTGCATGCTCTTCATTTTATCTCAGAAACATGCTAACTGGTATTTAAACTTATGAATCAAATTATTAATTTCATAATATAAAAGAAATACACTATTATTTGTTTACCCTACCAGTTCTTCAGCCATGAAGACCACCTTAAAGGGACATGAAACTCACATTTTTTTCTTTTATGATTTAGAAAGAGAATGCATTTTTAAATAGTGTTCTAATTTACTTCTATTATCTAATTTGTTTTATTCTCTTGATATTCTTAGCTGAAAAGCATATCTAGATATGCTCAGAAGCTGCTGATTGGTTGCTGCACATGGAAGCCTCATGTGATTGGCTCACCCATGTGCATTGCTTTTTCTTCAAATAAGGATATCTAAAAAATGAAGCAAAATAAATAATAGAAGTAAATTGTAATTTTTTTTAAATTTGTATGTTCTATCTGAATCCTGACAGAAAGATTTTGGGTTTAGTGGCCCTTTAAGTTCCAATTGTCTTACGATTGAATGAGGCAACCAAGTTGTTATTCCAGCTCTTGGCAAGAGGGTGATCTGCAACAAGGCAAATGGTTTCTCTTCATACATAAATCAGTCATCGGTGACTCAACAGAAATAGCGTTTTATTAATCTAAATTAAATCTGATCTTTTACTTGAACTTTAGAGATATGCACCACTGCAGGGGTTAAACCTGTATTATATTAAAGCAACGGTGCAATACTAAAATGCTCTTACATTGGAGCTTTGCCTTATTGCATTTGTACGTCTCTTTAAACGAGTAAAGTGCCTTAGAAGTGAGGAGAACCCCTCAAACATAAAACATATCTGAAAGGTAACGAGCACTCAGTAACTACAAGGGTGGGCATTAGTTGAGGGTAGGTAAGTTACAAGGGTGGGCATTAGTTGAGGGTAGGTAAGTTACAAGTGTGGGCATTAGTTGAGGGTAGGTAAGTTACAAGGGTGGGCATTAGTTGAGGGTAGGTAAGTTACAAGGGTGGGAATAGTTGAGGGTAGGTAAGTTACAAGGGTGGGCATTAGTTGAGGGTAGGTAAGTTACAAGGGTGGGCATTAGTTGAGGGTAGGTAAGTTACAAGTGTGGGCATTAGTTGAGGGTAGGTAAGTTACAAGGGTGGGCATTAGTTGAGGGTAGGTAAGTTACAAGGGTGGGCATTAGTTGAGGGTAGGTAAGTTACAAGGGTGGGCATTAGTTGAGGGTAGGTAAGTTACAAGGGTGGGCATTAGTTGAGGGTAGGTAAGTTACAAGGGTGGGCATTAGTTGAGGGTAGGTAAGTTACAAGGGTGGGCATTAGTTGAGGGTAATTAAGTTACAAGGGTGGGCATTAGTTGAGGGTAGGTAAGTTACAAGGGTGGGCATTAGTTGAGGGTAGGTAAGTTACAAGGGTGGGCATTAGTTGAGGGTAGGTAAGTTGCAAGGGTGGGCATTAGTTGAGGGTATGTTACAAGGGTGGGCATTAGTTGAGGGTAGGTAAGTTACAAGGGTGGGCATTAGTTGAGGGTAGGTAAGTTACAAGGGTGGGCATTAGTTGAGGGTAGGTAAGTTACAAGGGTGGGCATTAGTTGAGGGTAGGTAAGTTACAAGGGTGGGCATTAGTTGAGGGTAGTTAAGTTACAAGGGTGGGCATTAGTTGAGGGTAAGTAAGTTACAAGGGTGGGCATTAGTTGAGGGTAGGTAAATTACAAGGATGGGCATTAGTTGAGGGTAGGTAAGTTACAAGGGTGGGCATTAGTTGAGGGTAGGTAAGTTACAAGGGTGGGCATTAGTTGAGGGTAGGTAAGTTTGCAGCCATCTTTTCTGCTGCCCTGGCTCAGGCCTTGCCTTTTGTGAGACAGAATGCGGTGCCTCTATTACCTCTCAAGAGATGAAAGGGTTTACACAGCAAGCAGTCCGCTAACATTCGCTCACCGTAGTTACTGGCTTGGAATGGAAGTAAAAACATGCAGCCAGTTCTGAGCAGTGAAAAGGACACTGGTCTACTCATCATCTTCTCAACCCTAAAGCAGAGCAGATTTATAGGGCTGACTCACAGTCACCTTCACATGACCCCAGGGATGAGAGCTCTTTGCCTCTTCCGGACTCAATATTCTACCCATACTCTCTGCCATAAACAGTAGGAAAAGATGCTTTTGCATTCTTGAAAACAAATGCAATGTTAGATCCTGATTGATACAGTTCACACTAACATGAACCACAGACTAATATAGCAACATGCACTAACCCACTGGCACAATGAGACAACTACCATTTAAAAATGGGGAGTTCCAGCTAACCACAAGATGCTCCAGACTATTAGATTCTAAAGGGCAAGCTGTGTGCTCTGCTACACATCAACCGTCTGTACTGAAAAGTAGCCGCATAAATGACCCAGACTTTCTATAAAACATTCACAAGGCTGATGTGTGCTCGTGCAAAACACTTCCTACTCTGGAGCAGATTAAAGTAACAAGATGCATGACCTAGGTGCACTTTTATAATTAAATTATTAACTAAATAGGTATAGATTGGATTTGAGAAAGGAAAGGAATTTATTTTTTGAGTTAAAGTCCAAATTAAACTTTCATGATTCAGATAGGTTATGCAATTTTAAACAACTTTCTAATTTACTTTTATCATCAAATTTGTTGTGTTCTCTTGTTGTTCTTAGTTGAAAGCTAAACCTAGGTAGGCTCATATGCTAATGTCTAAGCCCTTGAAGGCCGCCTCTCAGCTGAATGCATTTGACAGTTTTTCACAGCTAGATGGCGTTAGTTCATGTGTTTAATATAGATAACACTGTGCTCATGCACGTGAAGTTATTTAAGAGTCAGCAATGATTGCCTGAAATGCAAGTCTGTCAAAAGATCTGATATAAGGGGGCAGTCAGCAAAAGCTTAGATACAAGGTAATTACAGGAGGTAAAAAGTATATTTCTATAACAGTGTTGGTTATGGAAAACTGGGGAATGGGTAATAAAGGGATTATCTATCTTTTTAAACAATAACATTCTTGGTGTTTACTATCCCTTTAAGCATGAAAGCATTTTTTAGAAAAATACCATACAATACATAGCCTTTTACACAATTATTGGTAGATATGTTTTAAAAAAAAAAAAGTATTCTAGTAAAAGGCACATAGGATTTAATATGTATGAGGTTATACTGTGCATAAATTATACCTGGGATGAATACTACATAAAGTGGTCATTTATATGCCCTGCATTTTATAGATCAATACACATGTTTCTCATATTACATTCTTAGATTTGTAAAATAACAAGCAGGTTGGTTGGCCTAGGAAAAAACACCCTTAAGTTATGCTTTCCTGATAAATTAATTTCTTTCATGGTGGTGAGAGTCCACGATCCATTACTCCTCGGAATTACTCTTCCTTACCACTAGGAGGAGGCAAAGATTCCCAAACCCCAAGAACTCTATAAAACCCCTTTCACATCACCAGTACCTCAATCTTAAGTATATTTTCTTGGTATCATTTGTTGAAAAGAATACCTGACTAAGCTCCGATGCAGCAGTGCACTACTGGGAGCTAGCTGCTGCTGATGGCTGAACATAAATAATTTTCATTGGTTTACCTGATGTGTTCAGCTAGCTCCCAGAAGCAAATTGCTGCTCCTTCAACAAAGGATACAAAGAAAATTAAGCAATCTGATTAAAGAAATATATTGAAAGTTGTATAAAATTGTCCACTTAATCTGCATCATGAAAGAAAAGTGTTGGGTTTTATGTCCGTTTAAATATATTGAGGTTGTTATTATAGTAAGTGATTTAAAACGTATTTCTTCGATATTTAAATAACTAATATATTTTATAAAATAATCATCTGCATAATGTTCTCAAGCTAATCCTCACTTTGAATACATAATTATTAGATATATGTAGCATTTATTTAGTGTTTATTTAATCCATAAAACAAATAAAAGACGCAGTTTAATGAATAGGTGGGGAACGAACAGGAGTTACACGCAATTCTGGGATTTTCTTTCTATCCCAGGTGGCTTCGAGCAATATGGCCACCAGTAAAGGTTCATATCATAACAAGTATGGGATTCAGCTAGAATTCTGCAGTAAACATGGTATGTAATCTGCAGATAAAAACACCCACATCAAATCCATAGTTTATAGTTTACATTAAGTATTTCAATATGTCGCCATTACATCAATGAACTACAGATTTAACATAAAACCTAGACAGGAGCAACGTCTGTAGAAACAATAAAATACCCGGCGATTCTGCACGCTTAGCAGATTTTATTGCTCGTGCTAATAAAAATATAACTAGAATGTTTGTTTAACAAAACAAACAAATAACAGAGAGGTAGATTTGGGTTACCTCAAGCACTTGATTTTAGCTGATAAAAACTAGCCTATCACTGCAGAAGACCGAGCGCGCCACATGTCTTCACTTGGAGTTTAATATAAGATTGCACGGGCTGAGTAAATTATATTTATGTTCCATGTTTGCAGGAAATGATTCGCTGCCATCCGTGTGGAAAAACCAGCCGACAACTCGACACAATCTCACAGGAAAAAAAGACTTGTGTTCCCTCTTGCTTAAAATATATTTGTCTTGTCAATGATCTATGGTTACCAATATGTTTTGTACCCATTGCCGAGTCTTTTCCATTATTTTAGGATTGGAGGGAGAAAATAATTTACCTCCCACATCTTTCTGAAGCTCACTTTTTCCCTTAAACTAGAAGAGAGTGAAATGAGTTCAAACGGCTAACAATGAGGAATGAATCGATGTTTCAAACACTTCCCCAATAATTTCCACTTTTGGTGGGAGAGAGATTTCCACCATTTCATCTGCCAATATTATTGCTATCTGCAGCAAGGAATAAGCTAACAAACTAAATTACTGGTGCATTGTGGTCTCATTACTGTAGATTATTAAAGGGAAAGTCTGAAGCAAAGCTCTAATTCATTACAGCATAGAATGTTTGTATTACTGACCCTAACCGAGGGTCTAAAGGAGCCCCCAGTCAGCCCATCAGAAGCCACAGTTACATGGCCCACTAATCACCCAATGTTTTCTGCTTGTGGCTCCTGGTATAACCCCTTTGCAAAGATTAAACGTTCTAACAAATGAGATCATTTAATATTTCAATTAGAATATTAATTTAACGATCTAGTGAGAGCATGAAATAGTTGCATTAGTATGTCCCTTTAAAGGGACATGAAACCCACATGTTTTCTTTCATGATTCAGACAGAGAATACAAAATTAAAAAAGTTTCCAATTTATTTCTATTACCAAATTTGCTTTGTTTTCTTGTTATACTTTGTTGAAGAGATATCTAAATAGGCAGCATGCACATGCCTGGGGCACTACATGACAAGAAATAGTGCTGCCATCTAGTGCTCTTGCTAATGTATAACATTGTTATAAAGCTGCTGCCATCTAGTGCTCTTGCTAATGTATAACATTGTTATAAAGCTGCTGCCATCTAGTGCTCTTGCTAATGTATAACATTGTTATAAAGCTGCTGCCATCTAGTGCTCTTGCTAATGTATAACATTGTTATAAAACTGCTGCCATCTAGTGCTCTTGCTAATGTATAACATTGTTATAAAACTGCTGCCATCTAGTGCTCTTGCTAATGTATAACATTGTTATAAAACTGCTGCCATCTAGTGTTCTTGCTAATGTATAAAATTGTTATAAAACTGCTGCCATCTAGCGCTCTTGCTAATGTATAACTTTGTTAAAAAACTGCTGCCATTTAGTGCTCTTGCTAATGTATAATATTGTTATAAAGCTGCTGCCATATAGTGCTCTTGCTAATGTATAACATTATTATAAAACTGCTGCCATCTAGTGCTCTTGCTAATGTATAACATTGTTATAAAACTGCTGCCATCTAGTGCTCCAGCTAATGTATACCATTGTTATAAAACTGCTGCCATCTAGTGCTCTTGCTAATGTATAACATTGTTATAAAACTGCTACCATCTAGTGCTCTTGCTAATGTATAACATTATTATAAAACTGCTGCCATCTAGTGCTCTTGCTAATGTATAACATTGTTATATAACTGCTACCATCTAGTGTTCTTGCTAATGTATAGCATTGTTATAAAACTGCTGCCATCTAGTGCTCTTGCTAATGTATAACATTATTATAAAACTACTGCCATCTAGTGCTCTTGCTAATGTATAATATATTATAAAACTGCTGCCATCTAGTGCTCTTGCTAATGTATAACATTGCTATAACGCTGCTGCCATCTAGTGCTCTTGCTAATGTATAACATTGTTATAAAGCTGCTGCCATCTAGTGCTCTTGCTAATGTATAACATTGTTATAAAACTGCTGCCATCTAGTGCTCTTGCTAACGTATAACATTGTTATAAAGCTGCTGCCATCTAGCGCTCTTGCTAATGTATAACATTGTTATAAAGCTGCTGCCATCTAGTGCTCTTGCTAATGTATAACATTGTTATAAAGCTGCTGCCATCTAGTGCTCTTGCTAATGTATAACATTGTTATAAAGCTGCTGCCATCTAGCGCTCTTGCTAATGTATAACATTGTTATAAAGCTGCTGCCATATAGTGCTCCAGCACATGTGCACACTCCTGAACTTACATTCCTGCTTTTTAACAAAAGATAAAAAGAAAACAAAGAAAATTTGATACTAGAAGTACATTGGAATGTAGCTTAAAATTGTATGTTATACGTGAATTAGGATTGAAAGATTTTGGGCTTATTGTCCCTTTAGGGGCCAGATTACAAATGGAGCGGTATTTTGCGTTTCCACTATAGCGCTAACTCCACTAGAATTAAGATTGTAGCAGTAGTCTGATTGCGCTGGTATTACAAGTAAACTGTTAAAAAATCAGTTTGCATGCGCATTCACGTATTTTGCTATAATGGTTTACAACTTATAGTGACTCATAAGCCGACCCTCTATCTTCATGATTTATGTAATGATCTTGTGATTATTGTACTCAATAACTATATACTTAAAGGGATAGTCTAGTCAAAATTACATTTTCTTGATTCAGATAGATTAGCAATTTTAAGCAACTTTCTAATTTACTCCTATTATCAAGGTTTCTTTGTTCTCTTGGTATCTTTATTGTAAAAAGCAAGAATGTAACCATAGGTGCTGGCCCATTTTTGGTTCAACACCTGGGTAGCACTTTCTGATTGGTGTCTAAATGTAGCCACCAATATGCAAGCGCTACCCAGGTGCTTAACCAAAAATGGGCCGGCTCCTTAGCTTACATTCAAATAAAGATACCAAGAAAACAAAGAAAAATTGATAATAGGAGTAAATTAGAAAGTTGCTTAAAATTGCTGCTCTATCTGAATCATAAAAGTTTCATTTTGACCAGACTATCCCTTTAATGCGTAATATGTTGGCGCTTCATAAATAAATGATAATAATAATAATATGTTAATATATGTAGGACAGTGAATAATTGTGAAACGCTAGGATTTACCAGTGGAACAAATAAAGGTACTTTCAGTCATTAAGTATAAAAATAAACTTCAAGCTGAAAGTACCTTGATTTGCAGCGAGGTTATGCCAAGCTAACATTTTCACCTTTTAGCCAATAGCCGTGCTGGCCAATTGGCATTATGCTGTATGGCTAGCATGCTATTGGCTAAGACATGAAAATGCCACTTCAATGAAAAAATAGCGTATTCTTTAAAAAAAAAAAAAAAAAAAAAAAGAATAATTAGAATATCTACATTGTACCCCTAATAGGAACATACCACAAGATTGCCTGTCTTCTTGTTACAGCGATGGAGACGGACACAACACTGCGCTACAGGGCGTCCTACAGCAGGTAGCAGCGCACTTGTGTGACACTCCATATGCTCATTCTCTCTCTGACTGCTTGTAAGACATTTTTTTAAAAGGGAAATTGTAGCAAAAATTAATTGGAAGCGGTAGAGAATTACTAATACGCGACTGCAGTCACAAGATCAATCATAGGCTGTGTTTAGCTTCAGTTTGCAGCTTCCAAGCAGAAGTTACCTATGTGAAGCTTTAACCACTTTGAAGGGGTGAAATACATTTAAAAACATAAATGCTCTAACAAACTAGAGCTTGCAATATGTGCCCTAGAATGTCATTTCCGCACATTACATAAAGAGCAGGTCTATTTAAAACGTCCTCAAACACCATTTAAAAGACATTAAACACGAAATAAATGCTATATATTATGATCTATTCAAAATAAAGACTACCTTGAGAATCATATGTAGATGTAGTATTTAAAATGATATTAATAATATGAATATTAACCCTTTGGCTGCTAAGCCATTTCCCACCTGGGTGCTAAGCTGGATTTGAGCTTTTTTTTTTTTTTTTAACTTTTTTAAAAATATATTTATTTTTTACTTTTATACTTTTTTTTTTAATCAAAGATTTTCATTGAGGTTTCTGTACAATAGAATCTAACAAGGTATATGTTCTGTCGCATACACTTTAATGGCAGGAATATACACATAAAGATACAGGTTTGACCAGGAACATCTGAATTTCCAATTAAACATATAACAATGAAACCTCATTTTCTAGGTTTCTTCACCTCCCACCTTGTCTATAGGCCCCTCCTGGCCCTTTACCTAATAACTTGGATCACTGGAGGAGACTAGGGTGATATGGAGCCACTCCTGGCCCTTTACCTAATAACTTGGATCACTGGAGGAGACTAGGGTGATATGGAGCCACTCCTGGCCCTTTACCTAATAACTTGGATCACTGGAGGAGACTAGGGTGATATGGAGCCACTCTTGGCCCTTTACCTAATAACTTGGATCACTGGAGGAGACTAGGGTGATATGGAGCCACTCTTGGCCCTTTACCTAATAACTTGGATCACTGGAGGAGACTAGGGTGATATGGAGCCACTCCTGGCCCTTTACCTAATAACTTGGATCACTGGAGGAGACTAGGGTGATATGGAGCCACTCCTGGCCCTTTACCTAATAACTTGGATCACTGGAGGAGACTAGGGTGATATGGAGCCACTCTTGGCCCTTTACCTAATAACTTGGATCACTGGAGGAGACTAGGGTGATATGGAGCCACTCTTGGCCCTTTACCTAATAACTTGGATCACTGGAGGAGACTAGGGTGATATGGAGCCACTCCTGGCCCTTTACCTAATAACTTGGATCACTGGAGGAGACTCGGGTGATATGGAGCCACTCCTGGCCCTTTACCTAATAACTTGGATCACTGGAGGAGACTAGGGTGATATGGAGCCACTCCTGGCCCTTTACCTAATAACTTGGATCACTGGAGGAGACTAGGGTGATATGGAGCCACTCTTGGCCCTTTACCTAATAACTTGGATCACTGGAGGAGACTAGGGTGATATGGAGCCACTCTTGGCCCTTTACCTAATAACTTGGATCACTGGAGGAGACTAGGGTGATATGGAGCCACTCTTGGCCCTTTACCTAATAACTTGGATCACTGGAGGAGACTAGGGTGATATGGAGCCACTCCTGGCCCTTTACCTAATAACTTGGATCACTGGAGGAGACTAGGGTGATATGGAGCCACTCCTGGCCCTTTACCTAATAACTTGGATCACTGGAGGAGACTAGGGTGATATGGAGCCACTCTTGGCCCTTTACCTAATAACTTGGATCACTGGAGGAGACTAGGGTGATATGGAGCCACTCTTGGCCCTTTACCTAATAACTTGGATCACTGGAGGAGACTAGGGTGATATGGAGCCACTCTTGGCCCTTTACCTAATAACTTGGATCACTGGAGGAGACTAGGGTGATATGGAGCCACTCCTGGCCCTTTACCTAATAACTTGGATCACTGGAGGAGACTAGGGTGATATGGAGCCACTCCTGGCCCTTTACCTAATAACTTGGATCACTGGAGGAGACTAGGGTGATATGGAGCCACTCTTGGCCCTTTACCTAATAACTTGGATCACTGGAGGAAACTAGGGTGATATGGAGCCACTCTTGGCCCTTTACCTAATAACTTGGATCACTGGAGGAAACTAGGGTGATATGGAGCCACTCTTGGCCGTTTACTTAATAACTTGGATCACTGGAGGAAACTAGGGTGATATGGAGCCACTCTTGGACATGATGTATGAATATGTATATATGAACAAATTATACAATATGGATTAGCAACTGAATTTTTAGTTAGGGGAGCATAAAATTATATATTAAAATGTACAATTCTGCATTCTAAATCTAGATGCTGCTGAATCCAATGATCTCAGTAGGAAGGATTGCTACAATAATAATGGAACAATTCTCACAAGGGTTCAAAATACAGAAACATATTGAGCAAGATAGTATTGGGTATACAATCATTGTGAGCTGCCTATGTAGGGGAAGACCAATAGGGCACCAGTTAATAGGGAGCAAGGTATAATATGGACAACTGACTACTTAAAGAATTACCTAACTTCTCAGTGAAGGTGAGTCACCTGAAAGATATTCATAAGTGATAACTGTAAATAACAACAACCTCTCTCCATTAATAAGTATAAGCCAAAGAAATCTAAACTTATGTCTCTAAAATGTAATAAGCTGTCTATTCTATACTGTAGTTTTAATCTTTAAGAGTAAGCTTAAAGCCATATATTGCTGATATAGTCACACAATTAACTAGCTCAAAACCTGCACACGTTGCATAAGAAAAAGGTTCTAATTTAATCTTGTATGTAAAGAAAATAACCCAGTAACTCAAAGGCTAATAGAAGAGTGTATGCGCCATAAGCTGTTGAAACTAGAAAACTATGTAAATGGGGATTTGTTAGATCTACAACCCAACTCCAAAAAGATCTCTAAAGTTATAGAAGTTTAAGTCCCCTCATAGCTAGAAAAAACTCATAATAACATTGGTACATCAAGACAAGTACTTAGAAAGAAATGTAACTTCTGTATATTGCTGCTTTACATAAACCTTGAATACAAAGAACAGATGGAGAAGCTAGGTATCATACTAGAACAATCCTATCAATTATATACTTATAGGGAACACTGAAACACATACAGTTGGATTGATCTCCGGAGTAACCTAAATAGTTGTGCCAACCATTAGAATAGACCACACAGGTGACTTAAGCCCTGACATGGAATCCCAAAAGTCACAGCCAATACAAGTGTCCTTGTCAATGTAATTGAGGAGCAGTTAGGAATAAGAGAGATAAGTTATTTTGGAATGCATCTAGATCCAGCCAGAGCATACGCAAAGGCCTCTACTCTAGCCTACCCCTGAACGGGACCAGCTGTGCATGCCGTGACAAAAATCCCAGTCGCAGTTGATGTTCTGCCCGGTAGTTGGGATATTCTCCTGCGTAGCCCCTTCCGCATGGTACTTTGCCGATTCAAGGAGTGTAATCACGGGCAAATCCACCAACAGACGTCCCCTTGATGTGTGTGTGGGGTAAAGGAAAACAGAGTTTCAACTACAGGAGTCGGCCGTACCGCCCGCGCGAGAGGTCAAAGAGGAGACTTTGGCTCTTAGTTCCCCCACCAGCAAGGAAATTGAAGTTGGTGATCGCTGGTGCGTCAAAAGTACTGTGGCTGGAGCTAGCTCTCCTCTACATACCGGGACGATGCTCAAACTCTCAGGATCTCGCATTGCTGGGTCTAGATGATATGTCTATGGTATATATCTCAACTCGGGGGTCAGTAGCTGCTTGCTCAAAGTAGCCCAAAGTGCTTGTAAGCTCCTCAGTTGAAGGCACGGTGGTCTGCATGTTATCAAATAATGACTCTGATAGCATATGAACATCTTTCACAGGGCACCAAGGCTGCCCGCCGCCATCTTCTTTATGAATACCCCGATAGTACTCAGAATATCATTAAACCCATCCTCCAACTTCCGTTTACATTCTTCCAGCAAGGCACATAGATTTACTTGATGCTCCCCCATCTTATTATGTGGTGTCAGTAGTTGAGTAAGTCTGCTTTACCCGGCAAACCGGGGGGGGGGGGATAGATGCTGCAAGACCGCTGCCTCACCTGACCAACTGTCCAGGATAGTGCTCAGCGTTAGGCGATTACCTTTCCAACTGTGATTCTTGGGGGTCTGTAGCTGCTTAGATGCCTGAGATACAGGCTTCTAAGCAGCATGCCCCCATTTCCCTATATTTTCCATTGTTAATTTTAAATAAAGTTGTGCGGGGACGTCACAACGCCATTGCGCGTGACGTCACCACACGAATCGTGAAGCCCCAGAGATGCCTCTCACTATTCAGGCCAGATCGCAGGGGTGGGAGTAGGTGGGAGCCGCCAGATTGCCCTCAAGGTGGGTGAGTGCTAGCGACGGCACTGAGCAGTCGTCAGCTACTGACTAGGACAATTTGTGATGGATCAGAGCCGTCTTTAGCACTCAAAGGGTTAAAGAAAGTATTACGTTTTATTACCCATAAAGCAATGAGCTCCACGATGTTGTAACCTAGGTTACGTTTCTGCTGAGAACAGTTATAAATGAGTAAATCTCACAGTGTAGTGTTTAATGACAACCTTAAAAAGAATCACAAATTGAATATTAAGGCTGGGTTGAATTAGATCTAGGCTTAAAAGCTAGAAAAACATACACATCCAGTAAAGTATTTAAAAAAAAAAGAAAAAAGAATACAGGCGAAATGTGGTGGGCGCCTTACTAGTAAACAGGCAAAGTATGGGGGCATTAAAAACACACTGACAAATATTACTTAAAGTGATGGTAAACTTAAAGCATACGGAAAGCAGCATCTTATTGGAAATAATAAAGACTTTCAATCATAATTTTTTTGTTTTTAGCTATTAACAACATTAATACCGCTGTTCCTTCCAAATCGTCTCTGTTAATCCTCCCAACCAACTTTTTTTTCTTGACGGTTCTGCACTAATCCAATTGAAATAAAGGAAGTTTGGCATCCATGAGTTAACCTGATACCCCCCTTTGATCGTTTGCAAATGCGCTACCTATTTCCCAACCTGGCTGAGTAAGTGCTCTTTCATGTGTGACGCATGTGCGTTGGGCAGAGAGCGGAGAATTGCACATGCGCACATTTGCCGAGCTCAGGAACGCGCCTGGATGCCTATGTAGAGAGCCAGATATAAGCAGTGATGTAGACTCAAGTCGATTGACTCAGACTCAAGTCAATTGACTCGGACTCAAGTCGCTTCAATGACTCGACTTGGACTTGCCTCGCAATAAATGACGCACTGGGCTATATGTTTAGCAACCGACTTGCATCTTGTGGAATAAATAGTTTTTCTAAAATGCAGTCTTGATGAATTTGTTTAAATAAAGCCTTTATTAACTAACTTTGTGCACGTCTTCTTAATTTTTTTAGTTATTGAAACTCCCACACACAAAAATGGCTCCCAGACTTGAGACTTGAAGGTTGAGACTTAACTTTAGACTTGGAGTAAAAGACTTGAATACATCACAAGATATAAGATATCATTTTTAAACATTTATGGATAAATTTAAAATAAAAAGTGTGCAACTTTATTATATATAGTATTTTCTTCTGAGTGTTAATTACAGCTTCCTTTGCATTTGCCAGCCCTGTTTATCTGGGGCTGCAATATTTGCTCAAGTGAAAGGTGACTTTTTCCTCAAGCTTTAATTTATGATCTGGAATGAATTTCCGCACAGAATGGTTGGTGCGTTAGTCACCTTGCTCTCAATGCCAGTCTTATGAACAGGGCAAGGTCCCAGATGGATCATAAACTCTTCTGGCACAACCAGGGGGTGAGGAAAATGGAAATACTTCCACTCAAATAAAACACCAACAGTTCACAGGCAAATTATTTGATTCCCTTTTGTCGTTTACAAATTTGTATCATTTACAAATAAATGAGAATTTCTCTGATGAGTTTAGCAGACTCCTTGTGCTGTAATTGGAAATAACAGAGTGCAGTTAGAAATCTCTCTACTGTGCAAGAGCATTTTATTATTGCACTATTGGTTGCAGGGGTTAAATACATAGTTAGAAATCAGTTCTAGAATTCTAGAACACAACGCACTACTGGGACATAGCTGAGCACCTCTAGTGAGCCAATGACAAGAGGCATGTGTGTAGCCACCAATCACTAGCTAGCTCCTGAGCCTACCTAGGTATGCTTTTCAATAAAGGGTACTAAGGGAATAAAGTAAAGCTTTAGATTTTCATGTCCCTTTAAAACTGCACCTGCCAAATCCTCCTCCTGCCTTTAGCCTTTCACTTACAAAATACCTCTGAAGGAATGCAATGCACCGGTAATTTAAAGGGATATAAAACCCTATTTTTTTTTCTTTCATTAATGAAATAGACCACACAATGTTAAACAACTTTTTGATTTACTTCTGTTGTCGAATTTGCTTTGTTCCTTTGGCATCCTTTGTTGAATAGCATACCTCACTTAATAAAGGAGGAAGAGAATTAAGCAAAATTGATAATAGTAGTAATTTAGAAAGTTGCTTAAAACTGTACGCTCTATCTGAATCATAAAACACAAATTTCTATCATTCATATTAACAGTGATGTCTTCAGAAATTGCATCCGGGGAGGAGATACAACAGTGACTACGGGGTGGGGGCGGGTCATGGGAGGAGACAGATGACTTGGGCAGAGTGGGGGGCGGTTCATGGGAGGAGACAGATGACTTGGGCAGAGTGGGGGCATGTCATGGGAGGAGACAGATAACTTGGGCAGAGTGGGGGGCGGGTCATGGGAGGAGACAGATGACTTGGGCAGAGTGGGGGACGGGTCATGGGAGGAGACAGATGACTTGGGCAGAGTGGGGGGCGGGTCATGGGAGGAGACAGATGACTTGGGCAGAGTGGGGGGCGGGTCATGGGAGGAGACAGATGACTTGGGCAGAGTGGTGGTGGGAAAGCAAGGGATGACCACTGGTAGTGCCACTGCATATGAAAGAACATGATATAAATGGGTTAATAATAGACTTTATGGCATAAAAACAGTTAATTTAATGACACATTAAACTCAACATTTAATCTGCAGGTGAAATGTTTAATTAACAACAATAAAACAACATTGGAATTTACTTTCATTATTTACTACAATGTACAAAATACCTCTAAAAAATGTGAGCTGGTTCTATTGCCTCCCAGAAATGCTCCACCCCCCTCTGGCGAAATTTACCTGAGCCTGCAACATTCTGCTCAAAGCACAAGATCCTTTAGAGTTTCCCTAACTGGCCCCAGTAATGTGACATTTTCAGGCTCTTTCCAGGACAGAATACTGTCGTTTTGCAAATCATCTATATGCCAGTGCAGTGCTTCATTGCTGACGTTTGCTAATAGGGTTATGGAACTGAACCGCTGGTTATAAAATCACGTTAACATCCCTATAAAAGGGCTTTAGCTGATACCACTATAGCTTAAAAGAAAATATGATAAAGATCACATTCAAGCTGCAGTTCTTTTGAACCTATACAGGTGTTTGCTGTTGACAAATCTAATTCATTTGCCCCCAGCAATCTCCTGACAGCAGCGCAGCAGCTCATGCTGGTAAGGCATTGGGGCTTCCTCATAAATCTGCGCGGAGGGGCTTAATAGCTATCGTGACATAATGGAGACTATGGTATGTGAGAATGTGGCTTCCCTCTAGCTAGAGGCTCTGTGCCTTACACAGTCTATCCAGAAGAATTTCTACAACGTGTGAATGGCTATTCCAGGGCTCTGTGTAGCTTTATGTGACCAGCTGAAGACTACTGTGTCCAGTCATGTGCCCACATTAACACAAAAACCCCACACACACATACAAGGTATACACTTCAAGATAAATCAGTTTATTCAAAGTAGAGAAATACAATTTAGCTAGTTGTAGGCTATAGCACATTCTCCCATGTTGAAGAAAATAGAAACTAGACATACATTTTATTGTTATTTGGAGTTTTTGTCCACAAAGGAATAAAGAATGGCACATTAAAAAAATATGCTAATTTGTTAAAGATGATGAATCATAAAAAGCACATTTTTTATATTTTTATTACCATTTTTAAAGAACAAATTAATCGACACATTTCTTTGACTCGTTGATGTGGTGCCATTTATTATGTGGACAAAAACTTTGAGTAAGGAAAAGGGAAAAAAAAGAACGTATAGTAGAAACCTCCCAGAAGTTTTCATGGCACTTAACCTTCTACATACATCCCCCTCCTCTTCATTTTGTCTTTAGCCAATACCCATATGGAAAGTGAAAGGAGCCAGGGACGTCATATGCTAACTCTAGTAGTCGGATTATACTATCAATGTTCATATAAAATAAAGAGTTGCGGGTGACTATGGAAAACTGTTAACTAATATACTGTAAATGAAAGAAATGCAGGTAGGTGACTAACAGGCCCATTTATCAAGCTCCGTATGGAGCTTGAAGGGCCGTGTTTCTGGCGAGTCTTCAGACTCGCCAGAAACACAAGTTATGAAGCAGCGGTCTAAAGACCGCTGCTTCATAACCCTGTCCGCCTGCTCTGAGCAGGCGGACAGGAACCGCCGGAAATCAACCCGATCGAATACGATCGGGTTGATTGACAGCTCCCTGCTGGCGGCCGATTGGCCGCGAGTCAGCAGGGGGCGGCGTTGCACCAGCAGCTCTTGTGAGCTGCTGGTGCAATGTTAAATGTGGAGAGCGTATTGCTCTCCGCATTTAGCGAGGTCTTGCGGACCTGATCCGCAGTGTCGGATCAGGTCCGCAAGCCCTTTGATAAATGGGCCCCAATGTAGTTACGTGGTAACGTTACTCATCTAAAGCGTCACTTCACCTATCTGGGCCCAAAATGAGGCCATACCTCTAGGCACACATTGAGCAAAAAGAGGCTGCTTCTAGGGTGGTAACTAGCCATAGAACAAGCTATTATGCTATTGTTCGCTCCCAGGTTGAGCGCTTCTCTCTTTTTATTTATGCAAATTATGACACTTAGGGAAGTCTCCCTAAGTGTGATGCGGGAATCCAGACGTGGACCCGTTGCTCAGTGTGCCTAGAGGGATATGGCTGCACCTCACTGACGAGGCCCACAATAGGCCGAAATGTACGTCTGGGGTTTTGCCATTTCTCTCGTTCAGAGAGGGATTGCCTGGTATTTCGGGGCTGAACTGCACTGTTAAGTCAGGAGCAGACTTATATGCTACAGGAAAGTTCTTCTCTGTGAAAGGCACACATTGAGCAAAAAGAGGCTGCTTCTAGGGTGGTAACTAGCCATAGAACAAGCTATTATGCTATTGTTCGTTCCCAGGTTGAGCGCTTCTCTCTTTTTATTTATGCAAATTATGACACTTAGGGAAGTCTCCCTAAGTGTGATGCGGGAATCCAGACGTGGACCCGTTGCTCAGTGTGCCTAGAGGGATATGGCTGCACCTCACTGACGAGGCCCACAATAGGCCGAAACGTACGTCTGGGGTTTTGCCATTTCTCTCGTTCAGAGAGGGATTGCCTGGTATTTTGGGGCTGAACTGCACTGTTAATAAGGATCAGACTGATATGCTACAGGAAAGTTCTTCTCTGTGAAAGGCACACATTGAGCAAAAAGAGGCTGCTTCTAGGGTGGTAACTAGCCATAGAACAAGATATTATGCTATTGTTCGTTCCCAGGTTGAGCGCTTCTCTCTTTTTATTTATGCAAATTATGACACTTAGTTAAGTCTCCCTAAGAGTGATGCGGGAATCCAGACGTGGACCCGTTGCTCAGTGTACCTAGAGGGATATGGCTGCACCTCACTGACGAGGCCCACACTAGGCCGAAACGTACGTCTGGGGTTTTGCCATTTCTCTCGTTCAGAGAGGGATTGCCTGGTATTTCGGGGCTGAACTGCACTGTTAAGTCAGGATCAGACTGATATGCTTCAGGAAAGTTCTTCTCTGTGAAAGACACACATTGAGCAAAAAGAGGCTGCTTCTAGGGTGGTAACTAGCCATAGAACAAGCTAATAGCTATTTTGCTATTGTTCGTTCCCAGGTTGAGCGCTTCTCTCTTTTTATTTAAGCAAATAAGCTTTCTAACCTGTTCCAAGGTCATAAGAACTCTAAACAAAATGTCACTGGTGCATTTGTAAAGCAATACAGTATATTGGAAAGTTTGAGGTTTTTTGTTAATATTTTTTTAACTTATAATGGATGACAAATCAAAACCTGAGGAATCAAGGTCAGATCTGAAGGAGGAAAACATAATATATTCTTACATGATAAATTCCATTCTTGATGGTGAGAGCAAATTATGCTTACTTTCTTAAGATGGTGAGAGGCCTTACTGTTGGGCATACCCAAGCTGTGGAATCCATGTAAAAACGGGTGGTACAAACAAGAAAAGGCAGGCACCTATTTAAAAGGAACTACAGCCTGAAGAAGCTTCCTGCCAAAGGTTGCCTCAAAATTCAATATCAAAATGATACAATTTATTAAAAGTATATAATGATGGTCAAGTTACAGCCTTGCAAAGTTGGTCTAATGCAGCCTAATTTTTAAAGGCCTAAGAAGTAGATACAGAATGGGTTTGTCATGATACACTCATGATGTGTAGTTGATGGTGTCTCAGCTTTGCCAGGGTTAACCTGAATTGTCTTTCCTGTCTGAGTAACATTCTGCATGTTTCTAGTCTTCATTGATCAAAAGAACCCTGTCTGATGTGCATTGAGCCACAAGTTTGATCTAGATTCTGTGAGATAAGGAATACAGGAATTCCACTTCTGAATCAAAAAAAGGAATCAGGGATCATCAACAAATGCATGATAAAAGACAATGCAATAGCACTTATTCTGAACTTCAAATGAGTAGTAGATTTTCTTTCTGAAAAATGTCAGTTAATCCTCCTGTATAACGTGACAGCCATCAGCCAGTCAATGCATATACGTATATTCTGTTAATTCTTGCACATGCTCAGTTGGAGCTGGTGACTCAAAAATGTAAATATAAAAAGACTGCGCACAATTTGTAGTAAATGGGAAAATTGTTTAAAATTGCATGCTCTATCGTAATCATGAAACTTTTTACTTGAGTGTCCCTTTAAGTAAAGGGGTTATAAAATAGTCATGTAACAATAGGGCTGTTTTTCACTAGACAAAGGAAAAGTTCCAGGGATATAGGTGAATGCAGTCCAAATTCACTGGGATTTTATTTGAGCAATCTACACAGTAAGTGTAGATTCTGTGTTTTGGTTTAAAGACCCATTTTACCTTCAATAACTGTATTTTGCATCTATTCTGTTTTTTGATTGTCCTTTTGTTTTATGTAATTTGGCACTGTGTAACATTTATTTGTCTTTTGTCATTAAAATATTAATTCTCTCATTCTGTCTTTGGGCTCTTGTATCTCAATTCACAAACCCTTATAGACAAGGTTGTAATTACGTTACCAAATTGTTACTTTGGTGGGTTAATGCTCATTTTTCAGCATTTGTTTTTTTTTTAGTATTACCAGGGTGTAAATAGGGTTCTTCAAGACACCCATATCTTATGTCTTGGGGGTGGCAGCATTGTTAATCTAGGGTGATGCAGGCAGGATTTGGGGGTTAGTTTGGTGCCTCTTTATGTCCTTGTAGAAGTATAGGGTTAAGGTAACCAGAGACTGAGTGCTTTTAACCCCTTCATGCCCACACTCTCTCCATAGTCATGGCTGGGCAGATAGGTCTAGCCGTGACAGGGTTGAATAAGCTGTAATACATAAAGGCATAGTCTGCCCCACCTCCAAGTAAGCCCTAAGAATCAGACTCTTTAACCAAGAAGCAAATGAAACAGATAAGGCTTTCTGACCCTTACGTTTACCTGAAAACAAAACAAATAAACATTTGAGGACTGAGGAAAGTCCCTAGTAGCTTGCAAATAGAATTTCAATGCCCTGATCACATCCAAATTGTGCAAGACCCTCAAGACCAAGTTAAGATTCCATGGGGGAAGTAATTGGCTTGATAAGGGGTCTGATTCTAACCAGATCCTGGACAAAAGCTTGAATATCTGGAAGACGCGCAAGCTTTCTATGAAATGTAACTGGTTTACGAGCCTGACTCAAGGTATCCACCATTGAGTCATAAAAAAACAGTTTAGTAAAGAATTAATAGTTCAATCTTTAAGCAGTCAAGCTGAGAGACTGAAAACGTTGATAAAAGAAAGGCCCTTGATATAATAAATCTGGACACTGAGGAAGACACCACAGAGGAGCATTAGACATCTGAGGACCAGATCTGCATTCCAAGTCTAGCGAGGCCAAGCAGGAGCTATTAGAATTACTGAAGTACAATCCTGTTTGATCTGAGCAATCACCCTTGGAAGAAGCACCATTGGTGGAAACAAATAAACTAGATGAAAAGAGCAAGGAACTTCTAGAGAATCTATCAAATCCCCTTGAGGGTCTCTCGACCGTGGCCCATATTTGAGAAGCTTGTGGTTAAGATGAGATGCCATCAAGTCGATCTCTAGGAGATGCCAGTGATGAACCAACTGATAGAAAATCTCCTGATTGAAAGACCAATCCCCCGAGTTGAAAGTCTGATAACTCAAGTAATCTGGTTCCCAGTTACCTCCGGGAATGTGAATTGCTAAAATAGTTAACTGATGAGACTGTGAGACACCTTCTTCATTACTAGGGAACTGCGAGTACCACCCTGATGATCGATATAGGCTCTCGTCATGATGTTGTCAGACTGAAAATTAATAAAAACAGCTGACCTGAGAAGAGGCCTGTCCTGAAGCCCCCAGAAGATTGAATGGAGTTCTTAGATGTTAATGGGACATGAAACCCAAATTTTTTCTTTCATGATTTAGAAAGAGCGTGCAATTTTAAACAACTTTCCAATTTACTTCTATTATCTAATTTGCATCATTCTCAATATCTTTTGTTGAAAAGCATATTTAAATAGGCTCAGTAGATGATTATTGGTTACTGCACATAAATGCCTCGTGTGATTAGCTCAGCTATGTGCATTGCTATTTCTTCAACAAAGGATATGTAAAGAATTAAGTAAATTAGACAATAGAAGTAAATTGGAATGTTGCTTAAAATTGTATTCTCTATCTGAATCATGACAGAAATTTTTTGAGTTTCGTGTCCCTTTAATTGGTGACCTCGCCTCCTGACCCCAGACAGCGACCCAACCTGGCTTGCGGCCGTGGTAATTATTTCTCATGACAGACAAAGAAAAAACATCCAGTGAGAAACTAGATTAGGAGATGTCTACCAAGAAAGAGACTGTCTGAACAATGGGTCTAGTAGAATTAACTGAGACAGATTGGTGTAGTCTCCATTCCACTGCCTTAGTATGCATAGTTGTAGAGAAAGCAAAATAAACCTCACAAACGGAATGGTGTCTGAAGCTGCCACGATTAGGCACACTACTTCCATGCACTGAGCCACAGAAGGCTGAGATAGAGACAGAAGAGTCCAACAAGCAGACTGAAGCTTGAGCTTGCATTGATCTGTTAAGAAAAGCCACATGGAGAACAAATGCATGATACCTGCCAGAAAGGACACTATTAATAGAGGATTTGTTTGCCTTCCAGCTATGACTGCAAAGAAACCATATTAATTTTTCTGTAACAGTCACTAAATGTAAAAATGGTGTCTGATCCAAAATATTGTCCAAGTAAGGGGCTACAGCTATGCCCTTAGTAATGATAACCGACAACAGTGCACCCAGACCTTTGGTGAAAACCCTGGGAGCTTTAGCTAGACCAAAAGGAAGAGCAACAAACGGATAGTGTCTGTTCAGGAAGGCAAAATGAAGAAACCAATGAATATGCAGGTAAGCATCCTTCAAGTCATGAGCTAACCCTGCTGAACTAATGAGAGGATATATCTGATAGTTTCCATCTTGAAAGAGGGGACCCTCAAAAACTTGTTTACGTTTTTCAGATCCAAGATGGGTCTGAAAGTTCCCTTCTTCTTGGGAAAAATAAAAAGACTGGAGTAGAAAACCTTCCCTTGTTCTGACAGAGGAACAAAGATAATCATTCCTATATCTTCTTGTATACACTGAAGGAATGCTGATCTTTTTTCTGATATCATTGAAACATGAGAAAGAAGAAACATTCCTCGAGGAGGCTGTGAATGAAAACCTACTCTGTACCCCTGAGAAATAATCTACAGTATTCAGGGGTCCTGAAAAGACTGAGACGAGGCCTTCTGAAAAAGGTTTAACCTGCCAGGTAGACGTTGCTGAATCCAATTTCTGTGAAGATGACTTTTGTTTTCTGAACTAAAAAAAAGGAGCAAAAGCAACTGTTGGATTTACCCTTGGATCTAGATTTTTTTTGTCCTTGGGTAAAAACACTCCCTTGCCATCTGTATCAGTAGAAATAATAAAATCCAAACCAGGACCAAACAAGATCTTTTCTTGAAAAGATAAAGATACCAGTCTTGACATTGAAACCATGTCTGCAGACCAAGATTTCAACCAAAGGGCCCTTCTAGTCATAACAATCAGAGCCATATTCTTTGCATTAATGTGAATAATTTCAAGTATTGCAATACAAATGAAGGAGTTAGTCAACCTTAAGAACTGTATACATTCTTAAATATCCTTTAAGGAAGATTCATCTGGCAGCAACTCAGATAAGAAATCTCACCAGAGAGATGCTGCTCCAGTGACACAAGCGATGCCCACTGCTGTTTGAAACAAAAGATCCCCCTGAAGGAAGGCCTTTCTGAGATAGCTTTTCAGTTTCCTATCCATAGGATCTCTGAAAGAAGTGCTGTCTTCCAGGGGACTTTTTAAAACTCTACCTTCCGGGAATAAATTACACCAACAATGTGCACTGCAACTTCCCCTCTGCGCGCCATAGAGAAATGTCCTTGATGCCTTCTTAGCGTTCATGCTGCAACCACTCAGAGAGAAAAGCGCTAAGAATGCCTACCAACTGAGATGAAGCACCCGGAGCACAATGCTTAAAGGGGCCATATTTAAATTTAAAAAAAAATCATAATATTGAGCAACTATTATGTGAAATAGTAAAAGTATGTTAAGTATGAAGCACCGAAATAATGTGTGTGCCAACTTCACTCTGTGCATAAAAACACCATAATAAAGTGTGCTATATAAAGAGCTCAGCCTGAGAAAGCCCTGCTATGGCTGTAAGCTCAGATGTGATCCCATACTGCTCTAATCTGGCTATGGTGTACATAGACGTATGTACCTACTATTAGCCTGTGGGCTGTGTGAGAAATGCAGGTACTTACCCAACAGATGCCCACTACACTTATCTAACCCTGATGTACCATGATGAAACAGTAGAGAGCCCATCCAGTACTGTACTAGACAGTAGAGGATATACTGAGGGAGTACATTTACATGGCCTGAAAAGAGGAGGCTAAAAGACCAGCCCCAGCGACACCTGCGGCAGGCTTGTGGCCACAACTCCTGCAGGAGATTTAAAATGCACAGTCATCACTCTCCTATATCCCTCTTTTGCAAGTTTCACCTTCTGAGTGGAATGTGGGATCAAATAAAAGAATTTATGTTTACCTGATAAATTTCTTTCTCCTACGGTGTATCCGGTCCACGGCTTCATCCTTACTTGTGGGATATTCTCAATCCCTACAGGAAGTGGCAAAGAGAGCACACAGCAGAGCTGTCCATATAGCTCCCCTCAGGCTCCGCCCACCCAGTCATTCGACCGACGGTTAGGAGAAAAAGGAGAACCATAGGGTGCAGTGGTGACTGTAGTTTACAAAAAATAAATTTAAACCTGACCAAAATGCCAGGATGGGCCGTGGACCGGATACACCGTAGGAGAAAGAAATTTATCAGGTAAACATAAATTCTGTTTTCTCCTACATTGGTGTATCCGATCCACGGCTTCATCCTTACTTGTGGGAACCAATACCAAAGCTTTAGGACACGGATGAAGGGAGGGAACAAGTCAGGTAACCTAAACGGAAGGCACCACTGCTTGCAAAACCTTTCTCCCAAAAATAGCCCCCGAAGAAGCAAAAGTATCGAATTTGTAAAATTTGGCAAACATATGCAGTGAAGACCAAGTCGCTGCCTTACAAATCTGTTCAACAGAAGCCTCATCTTGAAAGCCCATGTGGAAGCCACATCTCTAGTAGAGTGAGCTGTAATTCGTTCAGGAGGCTGCCTTCCAGCAGTCTCATAAGCCAACCGGATTATGCTTTTCAGCCAGAAAGACAGAGAGGTCGCAGTCGCCTTTTGACCTCTCCTCTTGCCAGAATAGACGACAAACAAGGATGATGTTTGTCTGAAGTCCTTAGTTGCTTTTAGATAAAACTTTAAAGCACAAACCACATCAAGATTGTGTAACAGACGTTCCTTGTTAGAAACTGGATTAGGACACAGAGAAGGAACAACTATTTCCTGGTTGATATTCTTATTGGAAACCACTTTTGGAAGAAAACCAGGTTTGGTACGTAAAACGACCTTATCTGTATGAAACACCAGATAGGGTGAATTACACTGCAAAGCAGACAATTCAGAAACTCTTCTAGCAGAAGAAATAGCTACTAAAAACAAAACTTTCCAAGATAGTAACTTAATATCTATGGAATGTAGAGGTTCAAACGGAACCCCTTGAAGAACTGAAAGAACTAAATTTAAACTCCATGGAGGAGCCACAGGTCTGTAGACAGGCTTGATTCTGACTAAAGCCTGTACAAACGCCTGAATATCTGGCATGGCTGCCAGACGCTTGTGTAACAAAACAGACAGAGCAGATATCTGTCCCTTTAAGGAACTAACTGACAAACCTCTCTCCAATACTTCTTGGAGAAAAGATAGTATCCTTGGAATCCTAATCTTACTCCATGAGTAACCCTTGGATTCGCACCCGCAAAGATATTTCCGCCATATCTTATGGTAAATTTTCCTGGTGACAGGCTTTCTAGCCTGGATCAGAGTATCTATAACTGATTCCGAAAACCCACGCTTAGCTAGAATCAAGCGTTCATTCTCCAAGCAGTCAGTTGCAGAGAAACTAGGTTTGGATGTTCGAATGGACCTTGAATTAGAAGGTCCTGCCTCAAAGGCAGCTTCCATGGTGGAACCGATGACATATTCACCAGGTCTGCATACCAAGTCCTGCGTGGCCACGCAGGAGCTATCAGAATTACCGAAGCCTTCTCCTGTTTGATCCTGGCTACTAGCCGGGGGAGAAGGGGAAACGGTGGAAAGACATAAGCTAGATTGAACGACCAAGGCGCTACTAAGGCATCTACCAATCTCGCCTTGGGATCCCTGGACCCGTAACATGGAACTTTGGAGTTCTGACGTGACGCCATCAGATCCAGATCTGGAATGCCCCATAGCTGGGTCAGCTGAGCAAAAACCTCCGGGTGGAGTTCCCACTCCCCCGGATGGAAAGTCTGACGACTCAGATAATCCGCTTCCCAGTTGTCCACTCCTGGGATGTGAATTGCTGATAGATGGCAGGAGTGATCCTCTGCCCATTTGATGAACTTGGATACCTCCCTCATCGCCAGGGAACTCTTTGTTCCCCCCTGATGATTGATGTACGCTACAGTCGTCAATGTTGTCCGACTGAAATCTTATGAATTTGGCCTCCGCTAGTTGAGGCCATGCCTGGAACGCATTGAATATCGCTCTCAATTCCAAAATGTTTATCGGGAGAAGAGATTCTTCCCGAGACCATAGACTCTGAGCCTTCAGGGACTCCCAGACCGCGCCCCAGCCTAAGAGGCTGGCGTCGGTCGTGACAATGATCCACTCCGGTCTTCGGAAACTCATTCCCTGAGACAGGTGATCCTGAGACAACCACCAGAGGAGTGAGTCTCTGGTTTGCTGGTCCATCTGAATCTGGGGAGACAAATCTGCATAATCCCCATTCCATTGTTTTAGCATGCACAGTTGCAATGGTCTTAAATGAATTCGAGCAAAGGGAACAACGTCCATTGCCGCAACCATTAGTCCTATTACCTCTATGCACTGAGCTATGGAGGGTTGAGGAATGGATTGAAGAACTCGACAAGTGTTCAAAAGTTTTAATTTCCTGACCTCTGTCAGAAAGATTTTCATTTCTACAGAGTCTATTATTGTTCCCAGGAAGGGAACCCTTGTGAACGGGGACAGAGAACTTTTTTCTATGTTCACCTTCCACCCGTGAGACCTTAGAAAGGCTAGAACAATGTCCGTATGAGCCCTTGCTTTGTGAAAGGACGACGTCTGTATTAAAATGTCGTCTAGGTAAGGTGCTACTGCAATGCCCCTTGGCCTTAGCACCGCTAGAAGGGACCCTAGCACCTTTGTGAAAATTCTGGGAGCAGTGGCCAATCCGAAGGGAAGAGCCACGAACTGGTAATATATTGACCCTCCTGGATCATTGGTAAAATTGTCCGAATGGTTTCCATTTTGAATGATGGAACTCTGAGGAATTTGTTTAGGATCTTTAAGTCCAGGATTGGCCTGAAAGTTCCTTCCTTTTTGGGAACTACAAACAGGTTTGAGTAAAATCCCAGTCCTTGTTCTGCTGTTGGAACTGGGTGTATCACTCCCATTTTTAAAAGGTCTTCTACGCAATGTAAGAATGCCTGTCTCTTTATCTGGTGTAAAGATAAGCGAGACATGTGGAACCTTCCCCTTGGAGGAAGGTCCTTGAATTCTAGAAGATACCCCTGAGAGACAATTTCTAGTGCCCAGGGGTCCGGAACATCTCTTGCCCAGGCCTGAGCAAAGAGAGAAAGTCTGCCCCCTACTAGATCCGGTCCCGGATTGGGGGCTACCCCTTCATGCTGTCTTGGTAGCAGCAGCAGGCTTTTTGGCCTGTTTACCCTTGTTCCAGCCTTGCAATGGTTTCCATGCTGGTTTGGGCTGGGGTGTGTTACCCTCTTGCCTAGTGGCTGTAGAGGTAGAAGCCGGTCCGTTCCTGAAATTGCGAAAGGAACGAAAATTAGACTTACTTTTAGCTTTGAAAGGTCTATCCTGTGGAAGGGCATGGCCCTTTCCCCCAGTGATATCTGAAATAATTTCTTTCAACTCTGGCCCGAATAGGGTCTTACCCTTGAAAGGAATATTAAGCAATTTTGTTTTGGACGACACATCCGCCGACCACGATTTTAGCCAAAGCACTCTATGCGCCACTATTGCGAAACAAGAATTTTTCGCTGCTAATTTAGCTAACTGAAAAGCGGCATCTGTAATGAAAGAATTAGCCAACTTCAGGGCGTGAATTCTATCCATGACTTCATCATAAGAAGTCTCCTTCTGGAGCGAGTTTTCTAATTCCTCAAACCAAAAGGCAGCTGCAGTGGTTACAGGAATAATGCAAGAAATTGGTTGAAGAAGAAAACCTTGTTGAACAAAAATTTTCTTAAGTAAACCTTCTAATTTTTTATCCATAGGATCTTTGAAAGCGCAACTGTCTTCTATTGGTATAGTTGTGCGCTTAGCTAGCGTTGAAACTGCCCCCTCTACCTTAGGGACTGTCTGCCACGCGTCCCTTCTGGGGTCAACAATGGGGAACATTTTCTTAAATATAGGAGGGGGAACAAAAGGTACACCTGGCTTCTCCCACTCCTTATTCACAATATCTGCCACCCTCTTAGGTATCGGAAACGCATCAGTGTGTACTGGGACTTCTAAGAATTTATCCATTTTACACAATTTTTCTGGGACCACCAAGGGGTCACAATCATCAAGAGTAGCTAGGACCTCCTTAAGTAGAGCGCGGAGGTGTTCTAGCTTAAATTTAACAGCTATGGTATCAGGCTCTGCCTGCTGAGAAACTTTTCCTGTGTCAGAAATTTCTCCCTCAGACAGGCCCTCCCTCACCGCCAAGTCAGATTGATGTGAGGGCAGTACAGATAAATTATCCTCTGCGTCTGCTTGCTCATTTTCTGTATTTAAAACTGAGCAATCATGCTTCCTAGGAAAAGCTGGCAGTTTGGATAAAAATGCTGCGAGAGAATTATCCATTACTGCTGCTAACTGTTGCATAGTAATAGCAATTGGCGCGCTAGATGTACTGGGCATCGCTTGCGCGGGCATAGCTGGTGTTGACACAGAAGGAGAGGATAGTGAGCTATCCTCACTACCTTCAGCTAAAGAATCATCTTGGGCTATATCTTTAAGCGTGATTGTACGGTCCTTAAGTTGTTTGGACGCTATGGCACACTTCACACATAAATTTAATGGGGGAACCACCTTGGCCTTTGAACATACAGAACATAGGTTATCTGAAGGGTCAGGCATGTTTGACAGACTTAAACAGATCTTCAATGCAATAAAAATAATTTTTGACAAAAACGTTACTGTGTCTTTAAATAATAAAAGTGCACACTTTATTACTAAAACATCAAAAAACCATCAAGGAAACATCCGATTTTAATGAAATTTTCACCACAATGTCTTAATGCTTTGAAAGTATTGCACACAGATTTTCAGACCAATTAACCCCTTAATGCCCAAACCAGAGATATAACAGCAATTAACCAGTTAAAACACTACAGTAATATGCCACAGCTTCCACTGTAGCCTTTACCTTCCTTAGGGATTATTTTAGTAGGAAATAAGCCTCTCTGGAGACTTTTCTGATGCCTCTGGACTCCCCACATGAAGCTGCATGAAACTGCCTAAGCAAAACAACTGCGTGAAAATGAGGCCTCCTCTCTCTTCATTCCAGAGTGGAGGGGCCTTTCTGACTAGAATAGGTGTCCAAATAAGTGCCAGGCGCAAATTAAACCCCAAAAGTGTTTTAAAGTTTGAAAAAACACCTTATTTATAGTGAAAAACATGCTAAAAAGCAATCGATTTAGCCCACAATAGTGTCAACCAGCATAGATCCCTTAATATAAGCCATAATTTTATACAGAGTCTAAGAAAAATGGCTTACCTATCCCAGAGGGGATTGCTGACAGTCTTCTAGCATTACTAGGTCTTGTTAGAAAAATGACTGATCATACCTGAAGCAGATAAGCCTGCAAACTGTTCCCCCCAACTGAAGTTCACTGGTTAAACAGTCCTGCGTGGGAACAGCAATGGATTTTAGTTACTGGTGCTAAAATCATATTCCTCTCGGCAGAAATCTTCATCACTTTCTGCTGCAGAGTAAATAGTACAAGCCGGCACTATTTTAAAATAACAAACTCTTGATAGAAGAATAAAAAACTACAACTAAACACCACATACTCTTTACCACTCCCGTGGAGATGCTACTAGTTAGAGCGGCAAAGAGAATGACTGGGTGGGCAGAGCCTGAGGGGAGCAATATGGACAGCTCTGCTGTGTGCTCTCTTTGCCACTTCCTGTAGGGATTGAGAATATCCCACAAGTAAGGATGAAGCCGTGGACCGGATACACCAATGTAGGAGAAATCCCATTATTTCTTAAATAAAACCCTTAACACCTCCATCTTCACCTGCTCCTAGAGAGGCAAAGAAAGACTGGCAGGTTCAGGAAATTAGTAGGGATATTAAAGGTCTTGGTATAAGGTGTATTTGCCTCCTCCTGGTGGCCAGATGATGAATTCCTGACAATAAGGAATCGTGGACTCTTACCACCTTAAAGAAAGATTCATACTTTCAAAGATATCAGGTGAAATGCAATTTTCACAGAAAGAAAAGAAAGCTGAAATGACAGACAATTTTGTGGGAACATGAACAAATAACCAGTAGTTCTTCCTTACCAAGCAAACCAGGTAAAAAAACTGTTACTTCTGGACTATATCAGGACACAAGGAGGCAAACTACTGGAGAAAAGATGTAAATTGTCTAAATGTCCAAGAAATTAGCTCTGAATCAGGGAAATGGCATGACAATTTATTTAATTCACAATAACCTGGAACTTTGCACTTTTCATTCAAGGAAATAGATTCTGAACTTCTCCCATCTTCAGGTGAAACATCCATGGGAAGAGACCAATTAGAGTACACCAAATCTTGGCACAGAACAAATTCCCCTTCAATACATATTTCCCCAAAATACTACAAGGTGCCAGAGAGGGAACAGTGGAACAAAGATGCTGTAATCAAACTGGTAATGTAAATTCTGCACTGTATTTGACAGCTTAAAGGGACATGGACCACAAATTTACAGAATACAAATTTCCAATTTACTACTCTTATCAAATTTGCTTAATTATCTTGGTTAGATGAGTAGTAATGCACTACTAGTTGGTAGCTGAATTATGAAAGTTTAATTTTGACTTTACCGGCCCTTTAAAAAAGACCAAATATAATTATTATGGCAATTTAAACAACAATACATGGCAGAGGCTCCAAGAAATCCTAACATGTTTTGCATTTCAGCTGTTACATATAAAAACAAAACTATGGTTACACACATTTAAAGTTACATCTCTCTTGATAACTAAGAATCTACTTTTCAGTTCAGAAGTGCAGGCATGGGTATGTCTTAAATAGCACAAATATTGGATTCAGTGGAGTTCAGAGAGCGTCAACTACCTCTGCCACAGACTTGCCATACATAAACCAATGTTGATTGATATAAACCATCACATCAGAGCGTCAGACTGAAATATAATGTAGAACCTAAAAATAAAAAATAACAGGTCTTAGATCCCTTTTCCAAGGGAAAAAAAGATGACCCCTAAAAATCCAAACTTCCCTTAGCCCTCAAGTGATTTCAAACAACATTCATGTCCTTGAGATTAACATCTGAAGACATCAAATGCCAACTATAATACATAAAAAGACATGATTCTGGATTATATATACAAAAGGTTAAATTCTTTACAAGATCATTTGAGAAGGAGACCTGCAAAAATGAAAGTGATAACCATAAACATATGTTATTTGCCTGTGTGCTTTACATTGTTAGGCCAGGTTATCTAAAAGTTGTGAAAGTAAAGTTCAGTTCCTCAACCTGAAAACTAGAGGAAGCAACTTCACAGATAAGACTACACCATCAAGAATCCATCAGCTAGGCTTATGAATTCCTCTTTGAACATCTAAACCTAGACTTCAATCAACATGTAAATAATATATGAAAGAAGAAACATCTACTCTAAGTAGATGTGCCCGTCAGATTTTTCTTCCTATGAAGGTTCTCAGATATAAAGGCTCAAACAACAAAAACTTTATCTATAAGAGCACAACAGTGAAAAGCAACAGGTAACTGTGCCAAAACTAAAATTCTGCTAAAAACCTCAACCACAGTGAATAGCTGAATAAGCACTTGTGTTATACAGAATAAGGACATATACTTCCTAACGTAGTCCCACTAGCAAGTGGTTAACAGATTACAAAAAAAAATATTTTTTTCTTCAAAGCAAATTTAGCATGCTTGTCCAAAGGCCCAATATATGAGAAAGTGTCTGTAACAGAAATTATATAGAAATGTTAAAGAAATAGCTTCTACCAGGGGACTCACAATCCAAACTATGAAATCAAAGGGGACAGATGAAGATCTGTGTGTATTCCATTTAGCAACAATTTCATGGAAATGTTTGGACTTGATTGCACATTTCCTATGAGTGTCATCAAGACAAATAGATGACCTAGACCCAGAAAAGTTATTTAAAATGTAAAGCAAATTTTTGCAAGGAAGCAATAAGAGAAGAATCAATCACTGAAGAAATGTCCCTAGGCAATTTAGGATCACAGAAGCCTTGAGAAGACCCCTATTTATCCTCAGTCTCCTACAGGAGAGGCCTCCAAATGGATTCATTGCAATGGGACAATAGAAGCAGCAAAAGAATCGCACAATTAAAGCTGCATAACTGCAAAAAATCATTCCCGCAGATAAAATTTTAGATCTGGCAGGTTTGCAAGCCATACCCTCCTCCATAGGGGAAATAATACATACAACACCTACATGCTCCAAGGAAAAGACCCAATTCTGCAAGAGGCAGCACAAGATGCAGGAGAATGGAGAGGAGATCAATATTAACAAAATATTATATATATATATTAATTAGCCACCCTAAACTTCATGTAAGTAGTATCAATAATGTTTAGTACTGTAAAAGCAAATAAAATACAGAAAATATGCATACATCCAATAAAAGTTATTACTATGTACTGCGAGCACACACTTAGACATGCACATGAGACTATATACTGCAGGATCTCTCTAAATCAAAAACATCTTGTGCAGTTGTCAGAACAGCATTTTTCACCAATGAATATTCTGTAGCGTCTAACAAGGAGAGCACATGGGACTCATTGGGAAATAATGAGCGCAATGCCTGGGAGCTGTAAACCTGTCACTCTTGTCTCTGATCTCTGTGTTAATGCAGAGAAGAATTCCCTTGGGATGGGATGGTTCAGCCAGCTGACAGGTTTGCACCTCTGTACGGCCCACTGGGATGTCTACGTCTGGAGGGGTTTTTAAAGGGTAACAATGTACAACAGATAAGGCCTAGCTGGCAAGTAATGCTGGTCACATAGTACCTAATCCTATGAACAAAGACAAATAAACTATTCAAACCCCATGACTTGTTTTTAAATCTACAGATTGGATTGAGTGAAGAGTAGAAAGGGAAGGAAGGTAATTTGCAGATAGACATTTTCTTCCTTCTCAAGTTGTCAGATGCACCCTACAAATACATTTTACTTTACTGAGAGTGGAGAATACATGTAATAGTGTACTAATGCAGTAACACATGATATGTAACTCACATACAGCAGAATACATGTAATAGTGTACTAATGCAGTAACACATGATATGTAACTCACATACAGCAGAATACATGTAATAGTGTACTAATACAGTAACACATGATATGTAACTCACAGACAGCAGAATACATGTAATAGTGTACTAATACAGTAACACATGATATGTAACTCACATACAGCAGAATACATGTAATAGTGTACTAATGCAGTAACACATGATATGTAACTCACAGACAGAATACATGTAATAGTGTACTAATGCAGTAACACATGATATGTAACTCACATACAGAATACATGTAATAGTGTACTAATGCAGTAACACATGATATGTAACTCACATACAGCAGAATACATGTAATAGTGTACTAATACAGTAACACATAATATGTAACTAACAGACAGAATACATGTAATAGTGTACTAATACAGTAATACATGATATGTAACTCACAGACAGAATACATGTAATAGTGTACTTATGCAGTAATACATGATATGTAACTCACAGACAGAATACATGTAATAGTGTACTAATGCAGTAACACATAATATGTAACTCACATACAGCAGAATACATGTAATAGTGTACTAATGCAGTACCACATCATATGTAACTCACATACAGCAGAATACATGTAATAGTGTACTAATGCAGTACCACATCATATGTAACTAACAGACAGAATACATGTAATAGTGTACTAATACAGTAACACACGATATGTAACTCACAGACAGAATACATGTAATAGTGTACTAATGCAGTAACACATGAGATGTAACTCACATACAGAATACATGTAATAGTGTACTAATACAGTAACACATGATATGTAACTCACATACAGAATACATGTAATAGTGTACTAATGCAGTAGCACATGATATGTAACTCACAGACAGAATACATGTAATAGTGTACTAATACAGTAACACATGATATGTAACTCACATACAGAATACATGTAATAGTGTACTAATGCAGTAACACATGATATGTAACTCACATACAGCAGAATACATGTAATAGTGTACTAATGCAGTACCACATCATATGTAACTAACAGACAGAATACATGTAATAGTGTACTAATACAGTAACACACGATATGTAACTCACAGACAGAATACATGTAATAGTGTACTAATGCAGTAACACATGAGATGTAACTCACATACAGAATACATGTAATAGTGTACTAATACAGTAACACATGATATGTAACTCACATACAGAATACATGTAATAGTGTACTAATGCAGTAGCACATGATATGTAACTCACAGACAGAATACATGTAATAGTGTACTAATACAGTAACACATGATATGTAACTCACATACAGAATACATGTAATAGTGTACTAATACAGTAACACATGATATGTAACTCACAGACAGAATACATGTAATAGTGTACTAATGCAGTAACACATGATATGTAACTCACAGACAGCAGAATACATGTAATAGTGTACTAATGCAGTAACACATGATATGTAACTCACATACAGAATACATGTAATAGTGTACTAATGCAGTAACACATGATATGTAACTCACAGACAGAATATATGTAATAGTGTACTAATGCAGTAACACATGATATGTAACTCACATACAGAATACATGTAATAGTGTACTAATGCAGTAACACATGAGATGTAACTCACATACAGAATACATGTAATAGTGTACTAATGCAGTAACACATGAGATGTAACTCACATACAGAATACATGTAATAGTGTACTAATGCAGTAACACATGAGATGTAACTCACATACAGAATACATGTAATAGTGTACTAATGCAGTAACACATGATATGTAACTCACATACAGCAGAATACATGTAATAGTGTACTAATGCAGTAACACATGATATGTAACTCACATACAGAATACATGTAATAGTGTACTAATGCAGTAACACATGAGATGTAACTCACATACAGAATACATGTAATAGTGTACTAATACAGTAACACATGATATGGAACTCACATACAGAATACATGTAATAGTGTACTAATGCAGTAAAACATGATATGTAACTCACAGACAGAATACATGTAATAGTGTACTAATGCAGTAACACATGATATATAACTCACAGACAGAATACATGTAATAGTGTACTAATGCAGTAACACATGATATATAACTCACAGACAGAATACATGTAATAGTGTACTAATGCAGTAACACATGATATGTAACTCACATACAGAATACATGTAATAGTGTACTAATGCAGTAACACATAATATGTAACTCACAGACAGAATACATGTAATAGTGTACTAATGCAGTAACACATGATATGTAACTCACAGACAGAATACATGTAATAGTGTACTAATACAGTAACACATGATATGTAACTCACATATAGAATACATGTAATAGTGTACTAATGCAGTAACACATGATATGTAACTCACAGACAGAATACATGTAATAGTGTACTAATACAGTAACACATGATATGTAACTCACATATAGAATACATGTAATAGTGTACTAATGCAGTAACACATGATATGTAACTCACAGACAGAATACATGTAATAGTGTACTTATGCAGTAATACATGATATGTAACTCACAGACAGAATACATGTAATAGTGTACTAATGCAGTAACACATATGTAACTCACGTACAGAATACATGTAATAGTGTACTAATGCAGTAACACATGATATGTAACTCACAGACAGAATACATGTAATAGTGTACTAATGCAGTAACACATGATATGTAACTCACATACAGAATACATGTAATAGTGTACTAATGCAGTAACACATGATATGTAACTCACAGACAGAATACATGTAATAGTGTACTAATGCAGTAACACATATGTAACTCATGCACAGAATACATTTAATAGTGTACTAATGCAGTAACACATGATATGTAACTCACAGACAGAATACATGTAATAGTGTACTAATGCAGTAACACATGATATGTAACTCACATACAGAATACATGTAATAGTGTACTAATGCAGTAACACATGATATGTAACTCACAGACAGAATACATGTAATAGTGTACTAATGCAGTAACACATGATATGTAACTCACATACAGAATACATGTAATAGTGTACTAATGCAGTAACACATGATATGTAACTCACAGACAGAATACATGTAATAGTGTACTAATGCAGTAACACATGATATGTAACTCACAGACAGAATACATGTAATAGTGTACTAATGCAGTAACACATGATATGTAACTCACAGACAGAATACATGTAATAGTGTACTAATGCAGTAACACATGATATGTAACTCACAGACAGAAAACATGTAATAGTGTACTAATGCAGTAACACATGATATGTAACTCACATACAGAATACATGTAATAGTGTACTAATGCAGTAACACATGATATGTAAATCACAGACAGAATACATGTAATAGTGTACTAATGCAGTAACACATATGTAACTCACGTACAGAATACATGTAATAGTGTACTAATGCAGTAACACATGATATGTAACTCACAGACAGAATACATGTAATAGTGTACTAATGCAGTAACACATGATATATAACTCACATACAGAATACATGTAATAGTGTACTAATGCAGTAACACATAATATGTAACTCACAGACAGAATACATGTAATAGTGTACTAATGCAGTAACACATGATATGTAACTCACATACAGAATACATGTAATAGTGTACTAATGCAGTAACACATGATATATAACTCACAGACAGAATACATGTAATAGTGTACTAATGCAGTAACACATGATATGTAACTCACATACAGAATACATGTAATAGTGTACTAATGCAGTAACACATGATATGTAACTCACAGACAGAATACATGTAATAGTGTACTAATGCAGTAACACATGATATGTAACTCACAGACAGCAGAATACATGTAATAGTGTACTAATGCAGTAACACATGATATGTAACTCACAGACAGCAGAATACATGTAATAGTGCACTAATGCAGTAACACATATGTAACTCACATACAGAATACATGTAATAGTGTACTAATGCAGTAACACATGATATGTAACTCACAGACAGAATACATGTAATAGTGTACTAATGCACTAACACATGATATGTAACTCACAGACAGAATACATGTAATAGTGTACTAATGCAGTAACACATGATATGTAACTCACATACAGAATACATGTAATAGTGTACTAATGCAGTAGCACATGATATGTAACTCACAGACAGAATACATGTAATAGTGTACTAATGCAGTAACACATGATATGTAACTCACATACAGAATACATGTAATAGTGTACTAATGCAGTAGCACATGATATGTAACTCACAGACAGAATACATGTAATAGTGTACTAATGCAGTAGCACATGATATGTAACTCACAGACAGAATACATGTAATAGTGTACTAATGCAGTAACACATGATATGTAACTCACATACAGAATACATGTAATAGTGTACTAATGCAGTACCACATCATATGTAACTCACAGACAGAATACATGTAATAGTGTACTAATGCAGTAACACATGATATGTAACTCACATACAGAATACATGTAATAGTGTACTAATGTAGTAGCACATGATATGTAACTCACAGACAGAATACATGTAATAGTGTACTAATGCAGTAGCACATGATATGTAACTCACAGACAGAATACATGTAATAGTGTACTAATGCAGTAACACATGATATGTAACTCACAGACAGAATACATGTAATAGTGTACTAATGCAGTAACACATGATATGTAACTCACATACAGCAGAATACATGTAATAGTGTACTAATGCAGTACCACATCATATGTAACTAACAGACAGAATACATGTAATAGTGTACTAATGCAGTAACACATGATATGTAACTCACAGACAGAATACATGTAATAGTGTACTAATGCAGTACCACATCATATGTAACTCACATACAGAATACATGTAATAGTGTACTAATACAGTAACACATGATATGTAACTCACATACAGAATACATGTAATAGTGTACTAATGCAGTAGCACATGATATGTAACTCACAGACAGAATACATGTAATAGTGTACTAATGCAGTAACACATGATATGTAACTCACATACAGCAGAATACATGTAATAGTGTACTAATGCAGTAACACATGATATGTAACTCACATACAGAATACATGTAATAGTGTACTAATACAGTAACACATGATATGTAACTCACATACAGAATACATGTAATAGTGTACTAATGCAGTAACACATGATATGTAACTCACATACAGAATACATGTAATAGTGTACTAATGCAGTACCACATCATATGTAACTCACAGACAGAATACATGTAATAGTGTACTAATGCAGTAACACATGATATGTAACTCACATACAGAATACATGTAATAGTGTACTAATGTAGTAGCACATGATATGTAACTCACAGACAGAATACATGTAATAGTGTACTAATGCAGTAGCACATGATATGTAACTCACAGACAGAATACATGTAATAGTGTACTAATGCAGTAACACATGATATGTAACTCACAGACAGAATACATGTAATAGTGTACTAATGCAGTAACACATGATATGTAACTCACATACAGCAGAATACATGTAATAGTGTACTAATGCAGTACCACATCATATGTAACTCACAGACAGAATACATGTAATAGTGTACTAATGCAGTAACACATGATATGTAACTCACAGACAGCAGAATACATGTAATAGTGCACTAATGCAGTAACACATATGTAACTCACATACAGAATACATGTAATAGTGTACTAATGCAGTAACACATGATATGTAACTCACAGACAGAATACATGTAATAGTGTACTAATGCACTAACACATGATATGTAACTCACAGACAGAATACATGTAATAGTGTACTAATGCAGTAACACATGATATGTAACTCACATACAGAATACATGTAATAGTGTACTAATGCAGTAGCACATGATATGTAACTCACAGACAGAATACATGTAATAGTGTACTAATGCAGTAACACATGATATGTAACTCACATACAGAATACATGTAATAGTGTACTAATGCAGTAGCACATGATATGTAACTCACAGACAGAATACATGTAATAGTGTACTAATGCAGTAGCACATGATATGTAACTCACAGACATAATACATGTAATAGTGTACTAATGCAGTAACACATGATATGTAACTCACATACAGAATACATGTAATAGTGTACTAATGCAGTACCACATCATATGTAACTCACAGACAGAATACATGTAATAGTGTACTAATGCAGTAACACATGATATGTAACTCACATACAGAATACATGTAATAGTGTACTAATGTAGTAGCACATGATATGTAACTCACAGACAGAATACATGTAATAGTGTACTAATGCAGTAGCACATGATATGTAACTCACAGACAGAATACATGTAATAGTGTACTAATGCAGTAACACATGATATGTAACTCACAGACAGAATACATGTAATAGTGTACTAATGCAGTAACACATGATATGTAACTCACATACAGCAGAATACATGTAATAGTGTACTAATGCAGTACCACATCATATGTAACTAACAGACAGAATACATGTAATAGTGTACTAATGCAGTAACACATGATATGTAACTCACAGACAGAATACATGTAATAGTGTACTAATGCAGTACCACATCATATGTAACTCACATACAGAATACATGTAATAGTGTACTAATACAGTAACACATGATATGTAACTCACATACAGAATACATGTAATAGTGTACTAATGCAGTAGCACATGATATGTAACTCACAGACAGAATACATGTAATAGTGTACTAATGCAGTAACACATGATATGTAACTCACATACAGCAGAATACATGTAATAGTGTACTAATGCAGTAACACATGATATGTAACTCACAGACAGAATACATGTAATAGTGTACTAATACAGTAACACATGATATGTAACTCACATACAGAATACATGTAATAGTGTACTAATGCAGTAACACATGATATGTAACTCACATACAGAATACATGTAATAGTGTACTAATGCAGTACCACATCATATGTAACTCACAGACAGAATACATGTAATAGTGTACTAATGCAGTAACACATGATATGTAACTCACATACAGAATACATGTAATAGTGTACTAATGCAGTACCACATGATATGTAACTCACAGACAGAATACATGTAATAGTGTACTAATGCAGTAACACATGATATGTAACTCACATACAGAATACATGTAATAGTGTACTAATGCAGTAGCACATGATATGTAACTCACAGACAGAATACATGTAATAGTGTACTAATGCAGTAGCACATGATATGTAACTCACAGACAGAATACATGTAATAGTGTACTAATGCAGTACCACATCATATGTAACTAACAGACAGAATACATGTAATAGTGTACTAATGCAGTAACACATGATATGTAACTCACAGACAGAATACATGTAATAGTGTACTAATGCAGTACCACATCATATGTAACTAACAGACAGAATACATGTAATAGTGTACTAATGCAGTAACACATGATATGTAACTCACAGACAGAATACATGTAATAGTGTACTAATACAGTAACACATGATATGTAACTCACATACAGAATACATGTAATAGTGTACTAATGCAGTAGCACATGATATGTAACTCACAGACA
The DNA here is from genome assembly GCF_027579735.1 of Bombina bombina. NCBI lineage: Eukaryota > Metazoa > Chordata > Amphibia > Anura > Bombinatoridae > Bombina > Bombina bombina. The sequence goes on from NC_069499.1 coordinate 1,572,626,809, forward strand.
GAATACATGTAATAGTGTACTAATGCAGTAACACATGATATGTAACTCACAGACAGAATCATGTAATAGTGTACTAATGCAGTAACACATGAGATGTAACTCACATACAGCAGAATACATGTAATAGTGTACTAATGCAGTAACACATGATATGTAACTCACATACAGAATACATGTAATAGTGTACTAATACAGTAACACATGATATGTAACTCACATACAGAATACATGTAATAGTGTACTAATGCAGTAGCACATGATATGTAACTCACAGACAGAATACATGTAATAGTGTACTAATACAGTAACACATGATATGTAACTCACAGACAGAATACATGTAATAGTGTACTAATGCAGTAACACATGATATGTAACTCACATACAGAATACATGTAATAGTGTACTAATACAGTAACACATGATATGTAACTCACATACAGCAGAATGCATGTAATATTGTACTAATGCAGTAACACATGATATGTAACTCACAGAAAGCAGAATACATGTAATAGTGTACTAATGCAGTAACACATGATATGTAACTCACAGACAGAATACATGTAATAGTGTACTAATACAGTAACACATGATATGTAACTCACATACAGCAGAATACATGTAATAGTGTACTAATGCAGTAACACATGATATGTAACTCACATACAGAATACATGTAATAGTGTACTAATGCAGTAACACATGATATATAACTCACATACAGCAGAATACATGTAATAGTGTACTAATGCAGTAACACATGATATGTAACTCACATACAGAATACATGTAATAGTGTACTAATGCAGTAACACATGATATGTAACTCACATACAGAATACATGTAATAGTGTACTAATGCAGTAACACATGATATGTAACTCACAGACAGAATACATGTAATAGTGTACTTATGCAGTAACACATGATATGTAACTCACATACAGAATACATGTAATAGTGTACTAATACAGTAACACATGATATGTAACTCACAGACAGAATACATGTAATAGTGTACTAATGCAGTAACACATGATATATAACTCACAGACAGAATACATGTAATAGTGTACTAATGCAGTAACACATGATATGTAACTCACATACAGAATACATGTAATAGTGTACTAATGCAGTAACACATGATATGTAACTCACAGACAGAATACATGTAATAGTGTACTAATGCAGTAACACATGATATGTAACTCACAGACAGAATACATGTAATAGTGTACTAATGCAGTAACACATATGTAACTCACATACAGAATACATGTAATAGTGTACTAATGCAGTAACACATGATATGTAACTCACAGACAGAATACATGTAATAGTGTACTAATGCAGTAACACATGATATGTAACTTACAGACAGCAGAATACATGTAATAGTGTACTAATGCAGTAACACATGATATGTAACTCACAGACAGAATACATGTAATAGTGTACTAATGCAGTAACACATGATATGTAACTCACAGACAGAATACATGTAATAGTGTACTAATGCAGTAACACATGATATGTAACTCACAGACAGAATACATGTAATAGTGTACTAATGCAGTAACACATGATATGTAACTCACATACAGAATACATGTAATAGTGTACTAATGCAGTAACACATGATATGTAACTCACAGACAGAATACATGTAATAGTGTACTAATGCAGTAACACATGATATGTAACTCACATACAGCAGAATACATGTAATAGTGTACTAATGCAGTAACACATGATATGTAACTCACATACAGAATACATGTAATAGTGTACTAATACAGTAACACATGATATGTAACTCACATACAGAATACATGTAATAGTGTACTAATGCAGTAACACATGATATGTAACTCACAGACAGAATACATGTAATAGTGTACTAATGCAGTAACACATGATATGTAACTCACAGACAGAATACATGTAATAGTGTACTAATGCAGTAACACATGATATGTAACTCACATACAGAATACATGTAATAGTGTACTAATGCAGTAACACATGAGATGTAACTCACATACAGAATACATGTAATAGTGTACTAATGCAGTAACACATGATATGTAACTCACAGACAGAATACATGTAATAGTGTACTAATGCAGTAGCACATGATATGTAACTCACAGACAGAATACATGTAATAGTGTACTAATGCAGTAACACATGATATGTAACTCACAGACAGAATACATGTAATAGTGTACTAATGCAGTAACACATGATATGTAACTCACATACAGCAGAATGCATGTAATAGTGTACTAATGCAGTAACACATGATATGTAACTCACAGACAGCAGAATACATGTAATAGTGTACTAATGCAGTAACACATAATATGTAACTCACAGACAGAATACATGTAATAGTGTACTAATACAGTAACACATGATATGTAACTCACATACAGCAGAATACATGTAATAGTGTACTAATGCAGTAACACATGATATGTAACTCACATACAGCAGAATACATGTAATAGTGTACTAATGCAGTAACACATGATATGTAACTCACATACAGCAGAATACATGTAATAGTGTACTAATGCAGTAACACATATGTAACTCACAGACAGAATACATGTAATAGTGTACTAATGCAGTAACACATGATATGTAACTCACATACAGCAGAATACATGTAATAGTGTACTAATGCAGTAACACATGATATGTAACTCACAGACAGAATACATGTAATAGTGTACTAATGCAGTAACACATGATATGTAACTCACAGACAGAATACATGTAATAGTGTACTAATGCAGTAACACATGATATGTAACTCACAGACAGAATACATGTAATAGTGTACTAATGCAGTAACACATGATATGTAACTCACAGACAGAATACATGTAATAGTGTACTAATGCAGTAACACATATGTAACTCACAGACAGAATACATGTAATAGTGTACTAATGCAGTAACACATGATATGTAACTCACAGACAGAATACATGTAATAGTGTACTAATGCAGTAACACATGATATGTAACTCACAGACAGAATACATGTAATAGTGTACTAATGCAGTAACACATGATATGTAACTCACAGACAGAATACATGTAATAGTGTACTAATGCAGTAACACATGATATATAACTCACAGACAGAATACATGTAATAGTGTACTAATGCAGTAACACATGATATGTAACTCACATACAGAATACATGTAATAGTGTACTAATGCAGTAGCACATGATATGTAACTCACAGACAGAATACATGTAATAGTGTACTAATACAGTAACACATGATATGTAACTCACAGACAGAATACATGTAATAGTGTACTAATGCAGTAACACATGATATATAACTCACAGACAGAATACATGTAATAGTGTACTAATGCAGTAACACATGAGATGTAACTCACATACAGAATACATGTAATAGTGTACTAATACAGTAACACATGATATGTAACTCACATACAGAATACATGCAATAGTGTACTAATGCAGTAACACATGATATGTAACTCACAGACAGAATACATGTAATAGTGTACTAATGCAGTAACACATGATATGTAACTCACATACAGAATACATGTAATAGTGTACTAATGCAGTAACACATGATATGTAACTCACATACAGAATACATGTAATAGTGTACTAATGCAGTAACACATGATATGTAACTCACATACAGAATACATGTAATAGTGTACTAATGCAGTAACACATGATATGTAACTCACAGACAGAATACATGTAATAGTGTACTAATGCAGTAACACATGATATATAACTCACATACAGAATACATGTAATAGTGTACTAATGCAGTAACACATGATATGTAACTCACAGACAGAATACATGTAATAGTGTACTAATGCAGTAACACATGATATGTAACTCACATACAGCAGAATACATGTAATAGTGTACTAATGCAGTAAAACATGATATGTAACTCACATACAGAATACATGTAATAGTGTACTAATACAGTAACACATGATATGTAACTCACATACAGAATACATGTAATAGTGTACTAATGCAGTAACACATGATATGTAACTCACAGACAGAATACATGTAATAGTGTACTAATGCAGTAACACATGATATGTAACTCACATACAGCAGAATACATGTAATAGTGTACTAATGCAGTAACACATGATATGTAACTCACATACAGAATACATGTAATAGTGTACTAATGCAGTAACACATGATATGTAACTCACATACAGAATACATGTAATAGTGTACTAATACAGTAACACATGATATGTAACTCACATACAGAATACATGTAATAGTGTACTAATGCAGTAGCACATGATATGTAACTCACAGACAGAATACATGTAATAGTGTACTAATGCAGTAACACATGATATGTAACTCACATACAGCAGAATACATGTAATAGTGTACTAATGCAGTAACACATGATATGTAACTCACATACAGAATACATGTAATAGTGTACTAATGCAGTAGCACATGATATGTAACTCACAGACAGAATACATGTAATAGTGTACTAATGCAGTAACACATGATATATAACTCACAGACAGAATACATGTAATAGTGTACTAATGCAGTAACACATGAGATGTAACTCACATACAGAATACATGTAATAGTGTACTAATGCAGTAACACATGAGATGTAACTCACATACAGCAGAATACATGTAATAGTGTACTAATGCAGTAACACATGATATGTAACTCACATACAGAATACATGTAATAGTGTACTAATGCAGTAACACATGATATATAACTCACAGACAGAATACATGTAATAGTGTACTAATGCAGTAACACATGAGATGTAACTCACATACAGAATACATGTAATAGTGTACTAATGCAGTAACACATGATATGTAACTCACAGACAGAATACATGTAATAGTGTACTAATGCAGTAACACATGATATGTAACTCACATACAGAATACATGTAATAGTGTACTAATACAGTAACACATGATATGTAACTCACATACAGAATACATGTAATAGTGTACTAATGCAGTAACACATGATATGTAACTCACAGACAGAATACATGTAATAGTGTACTAATGCAGTAACACATGATATGTAACTCACATACAGCAGAATACATGTAATAGTGTACTAATACAGTAACACATGATATGTAACTCACATACAGAATACATGTAATAGTGTACTAATGCAGTAGCACATGATATGTAACTCACAGACAGAATACATGTAATAGTGTACTAATACAGTAACACATGATATGTAACTCACAGACAGAATACATGTAATAGTGTACTAATGCAGTAACACATGATATATAACTCACAGACAGAATACATGTAATAGTGTACTAATGCAGTAACACATGATATGTAACTCACATACAGCAGAATACATGTAATAGTGTACTAATACAGTAACACATGATATGTAACTCACAGACAGAATACATGTAATAGTGTACTAATACAGTAACACATGATATGTAACTCACATACAGAATACATGTAATAGTGTACTAATGCAGTAGCACATGATATGTAACTCACAGACAGAATACATGTAATAGTGTACTAATACAGTAACACATGATATGTAACTCACATACAGAATACATGTAATAGTGTACTAATGCAGTAACACATGAGATGTAACTCACATACAGAATACATGTAATAGTGTACTAATGCAGTAACACATGATATGTAACTCACAGACAGAATACATGTAATAGTGTACTAATGCAGTAACACATGATATGTAACTCACATACAGAATACATGTAATAGTGTACTAATGCAGTAACACATGAGATGTAACTCACATACAGAATACATGTAATAGTGTACTAATGCAGTAACACATGATATGTAACTCACAGACAGAATACATGTAATAGTGTACTAATGCAGTAACACATGATATGTAACTCACATACAGCAGAATACATGTAATAGTGTACTAATGCAGTAACACATGATATGTAACTCACATACAGCAGAATACATGTAATAGTGTACTAATGCAGTAACACATGATATATAACTCACAGACAGAATACATGTAATAGTGTACTAATGCAGTAACACATGATATGTAACTCACATACAGAATACATGTAATAGTGTACTAATGCAGTAGCACATGATATGTAACTCACAGACAGAATACATGTAATAGTGTACTAATACAGTAACACATGATATGTAACTCACAGACAGAATACATGTAATAGTGTACTGATGCAGTAACACATGATATATAACTCACAGACAGAATACATGTAATAGTGTACTAATGCAGTAACACATGAGATGTAACTCACATACAGAATACATGTAATAGTGTACTAATACAGTAACACATGATATGTAACTCACATACAGAATACATGTAATAGTGTACTAATGCAGTAGCACATGATATGTAACTCACAGACAGAATACATGTAATAGTGTACTAATGCACTAACACATGATATGTAACTCACATACAGCAGAATACATGTAATAGTGTACTAATGCAGTAACACATGATATGTAACTCACATACAGAATACATGTAATAGTGTACTAATACAGTAACACATGATATGTAACTCACATACAGAATACATGTAATAGTGTACTAATGCAGTAACACATGATATGTAACTCACAGACAGAATACATGTAATAGTGTACTAATGCAGTAGCACATGATATGTAACTCACAGACAGAATACATGTAATAGTGTACTAATACAGTAACACATGATATGTAACTCACATACAGCAGAATGCATGTAATATTGTACTAATGCAGTAACACATATGTAACTCACATACAGCAGAATACATGTAATAGTGTACTAATGCAGTAACACATGATATGTAACTCACATACAGAATACATGTAATAGTGTACTAATACAGTAACACATGATATGTAACTCACATACAGAATACATGTAATAGTGTACTAATGCAGTAACACATGATATGTAACTCACAGACAGAATACATGTAATAGTGTACTAATGCAGTAGCACATGATATGTAACTCACAGACAGAATACATGTAATAGTGTACTAATACAGTAACACATGATATGTAACTCACATACAGCAGAATGCATGTAATATTGTACTAATGCAGTAACACATATGTAACTCACATACAGAATACATGTAATAGTGTACTAATGCAGTAACACATGATATGTAACTCACAGACAGAATACATGTAATAGTGTACTAATGCAGTAACACATGAGATGTAACTCACATACAGAATACATGTAATAGTGTACTAATACAGTAACACATGATATGTAACTCACATACAGAATACATGTAATAGTGTACTAATACAGTAACACATGATATGTAACTCACATACAGAATACATGTAAGAGTGTACTAATGCAGTAACACATGATATGTAACTCACAGACAGAATACATGTAATAGTGTACTAATGCAGTAACACATGATATGTAACTCACAGACAGAATACATGTAATAGTGTACTAATGCAGTAACACATGATATGTAACTCACAGACAGAATACATGTAATAGTGTACTAATGCAGTAACACATGATATGTAACTCACAGACAGAATACATGTAATAGTGTACTTATGCAGTAACACATGATATGTAACTCACATACAGAATACATGTAATAGTGTACTAATGCAGTAACACATATGTAACTCACAGACAGAATACATGTAATAGTGTACTAATGCAGTAACACATGATTTGTAACTCACAGACAGAATACATGTAATATTGTACTAATGCAGTAACACATGATATGTAACTCACAGACAGAATACATGTAATAGTGTACTTATGCCGTAACACATAATCTGTAACTCACAAACAGCAGAATACATGTAATAGTGTACTAATGCAGAAACACGTGACATGTAACTCACAGACACCAGAATTGCAGGTTCTTTTAATTTACAGCATTAATTTCAGGGCTTTAAATATTATAATATATAACAACACATATGATATATATTAAGTTAAAATATAATAGAATATCACATTATTAATGCCTGGAACCTAACTCATATACCTCAAATTGACTCACATTATATAAATGGGTTCAGTTTATACAGAATTATTATTATTAATTTTTTTTTACAACTATTCCTTCAAAAACATAACCCTTGATGTAAACTGAGGGCTACCTGTATATGTGTGTACATACAGTATATATACAGTATCTCACAAAAGTGAGTACACCCCTCACACTTTTGTAAAAATTTTATTATATCTTTTCATGTGACAACACTGAAGAAATGACACTTTGCTACAATGTAAAGTAGTGAGTGTACAGCCTGTATAACAGTGTAAATTTGCTGTCCCCTCAAAATAACTCAACACACAGCCATTAATGTCTAAACCATTGGCAACAAAAGTGAGTATACCCCTAAGTGGAAATGTCCAAATTGGGCCCAAAGTGACAATATTTTGTGTGGCCACCATTATTTTCCAGCACTGCCTTAACCCTCTTGGGCATGGAGTTCACAAGAGCTTCACAGGTTGCCACTGGAGGCCTCTTCCACTCCTCCATAACAACATCACGGAGCTGGTGGATGTTAGAGACCTTGCGCTCCCTCACCTTCAATTTGAGGATGCCCCACAGATGTTCAATAGGGTTTAGGTCTGGAGACATGCTTAGTCAGTCCATCACCTTTACCCTCAGCTTCCTTAGCAAGGCAGTGGTCGTCTTGGAGGTGTAGTTGGGGTCGTTATGTTGGAATACTGCCCTGCGGCCCAGTCTCCAAAGGGATGGGATCATGCTCTGCTTCAGTATGTCACAGTACATGTTGGCATTCATGGTTCCCTCAATGAACTGTAGCTCTCCAGTGCTGGCAGCACTTATGCAGGCCCAGACCATGATACTCCCACCACCATGCTTTACTGTAGGCAAGACACACTTGTCTTTGTACTCCTCACCTGGTTGCCGCCACACACGCTTGACACCATCTGAACCAAATAAGATTATCTTGGTCTCATCGGACCACAGGACATGGTTCCAGAAATCCATGTCCTTTGTCTTCAGCAAACTGTTTGCAGGCTTTCTTGTGCATCATCTTTAGAAGAGGCTTCCTTCTGGAATGACAGCCATGTAGACCAATTTGATGAAGTGTGCGGCGTATGGTCTGAGCACTGACAGATTGACCCCCCACCTCTTCAACCTCTGCAGCAATGCTGGCAGAACTCACATGTCTATTTCCCAAAGACAACCTCTGGATATAACACTGAGCACGTGCACTCAACTTCTTTGATCGACCATGGCAAGGCCTGTTCTGAGTGGAACCTGTCCTGTGAAACCACTGTGTGGTCTTGCCCACCGCTTTAGCTCAATTTTAGGGTCTTGGCAATTTTCTTACAGCCTAGGCCATCTTTATATACAGCAACAATTCTTTTTTTCAGATCCTCAGAGAGTTCTTTGCCATAAGGTGCCATGTTGAACTTCCACTGACCAATATGAGAGAGTGTGAGAGCGATAACCCCAAATTTAACACACTTGCTCCCCATTCACACCTGAGACCTTGTAACACTAATGAGTCGCATGCCACCGGGGAGGGAAAATGGCTAATTGGGCCCAATTTGGACATTTCCACTTAGGGGTGTACTCACTTTTGTTGCCAACGGTTTAGACATTAATGGCTGTATGTTGAGTTATTTTTAGGGGACAGTAAATTTATACTGTTATACAGGCTGTACACTCACTACTTTACATTGTAGCAAAGTGTCATTTCTTCAGTGTTGTCACATGAAAAGATATAATAAAATATTTACAAAAATGTGAGGGGTTTACTCACTTTTGTGAGATACTGTATGTATATATACACACATATATATTTATATATATATACACAAATACACAAACACACACGTTCACATATACATACACAAACACACGTACGTGCATCTATACATACACACACATACATTATATATATATATATATATATATATATATATATATATTTATTTATTTATTTATATAGTATAAAGAACAGGCTTGCACTCGCTGGACTTAAATAAATGGTGCCTTTACTATGACGACTAATGAGGAAGGGAATACGTTCCCCGAAATGTCACAGTAAAGGCACCATTTATTTAAGTCCAGCGAGTGCAAGCCTGTTCTTTATACTGATCACATTGTGGATTTATTTGCATGCACCCTGGCAGTTGAAATTGGAAGTGAGAGTGCACTCCTGCAGCTTTGATTATATATATACACACACACACACATATATATATATACACACACAAATAAAATTATATATATATATATATATATATATATATATATATGTATGCACACACATACATACAAAAAATAATATCTCACATATCACTCATGGTAGGTTCCTAGAACTTGAAGCTTTAACAGAAACAGCTGTAAGCAAGGTCATTATAACATTATATTTTGTTATAAAGGAAGGTAAAAATAAAATTATTAACACAACACAAAAAAAGCCTGATACTCTCTTGCAAGCCCAGTGTTCTTGCAAAAACAAAATGTATGCTTACCTGATAAATTTATTTATTTCCGGATATGGTGAGTCCACAACGTCATGAATTACTAGTGGGAATATCATGCCTGGCCAGCAGGAGGAGGCAAAGAGCACCACAGCAAAGCTGTTAAAGGGATAGTAAAGTCCAAATTAAACTTTCATGATTTAGATAGGGCATGTCATTTTAAACAACTTTTTAATTTACTTTTATTATAAAATTTGCTTTGTTCTCTTGCTATTCTTAGTTGAAGGCTAATACTAGGTAGGCTCATATGCTAATTTCTAAGCCCTTGAAGGCCGCCTCTAATTTGAATGCATTTGACAGTTTTTTTTACAGCTAGAGGGCATTAGTTCATGTGTTTCATATAGATAACACTGTGCTCATGCACTAATTGCCTGAAATGCAAGTCTGTCAAAAGATCTGAGATAAGGAGGCAGTCAGCAGAAGCTTAGAAACAAGGTAATTACAGAGTTAAAAAGTATATTTCTATAACAGTGCTGGTTATGCAAAACTGGGGAATGGTAAATAAAGGGATTATCTATCTTTTTAAACAATAACATTTTTGGTGTTTATTATCACTTTAAGTATCACTTCCCTTCCCACAAACCCCAGTCATTCAATCAAAGGGAAATGGAAAAAGGAATAACGCAAAGGTGTAGAGGTGCCTGAGATTTAGTCAAAAACAACTGTCTTTAAATCTAAGGGTGGGGTCGTGGACTCACCATATCCGGAAATAAATAAATTTATCAGGTAAGCATACATTTTTTTGTTCTTTCATAAGATATGGTGAGTCCACAACGTCAACAATTACTAGTGGGAACCAATACCCAAGCTAGAGAACACAGATGACTAGGGAGGGACAAGACAGGTAGACCTAAACGGAAGGCACCACCGCTTGAAGAACCTTTCTCCCAAAAAAAAACCTCAGCCGAGGCAACAGATTTAAATTTCAATTTTTTTGAAAAAGAATGCAGAGAAGAACTAAGTTGCAGCCTTGCAAACTGTTCCACAGAAGCTTCATTGGAGAAGATCTAAAAAGAGGAAACAGCCCTCATGGAATGAGCTGTAATTCTCCCAGGAAGCTGTTAACCAGCAGACTCATAAGTAAAACAAATTATACTTCTCAACCCTAAGGAAGAGAAGTATCAGTAGCTCTCTGACCCTATGTTTTCCTGAGAAACACACAAACAGGGCAGAAACTGGCGAAAATCCTTAGTCGCCTGTAGGTAGAATTTCAGAGCATGCACAACATCCAAATTGTACAACAAACGTTCCTTATGAAAAGAAGGATTAGGACATAGAGAAAGAACAACAATATTCTATATGAAACCACCGAAGGAAGGAAAATCCAAGATAAAATGAGGCATAACCTTATCAGCATGAAAGATAAGGTGACCACACTGCAAGCCGAGAGTTCCAAAAGAAGAGATAACAAAAGAAACAAAGCCTTCCAAGATAAAAACTTAATATCTATGGAATGCAAAGGCTTAAACGGAGCCTGCTGTAAAAATTTTAAGAACAAGGTTAAGACTCCAAAGAGGCGCAACAGACTTAAACACAGGCCTTCTTCTGACTAAGGCCTGACAAAATGAAAGAACATCTGACACATCCGCCAGACGTTAGTGAAACAATTCCTTCTTCAGACCTACCTGGATAAAGGACAAATCCTAGGAATCCTGACCTGACTCCAAGAGTAGTCCTTGGATTCACACCAATAAAGGTATTTACGCCATACCCTATGAAAATTTCTGAACCTAAATCAAGGTTACAATGACAGACTAAAAAAAAACACGCTTAGATAGAACTAAGCGTTCAATCTCCAAGCAATCAGCTTAAGAGATCTGGATAAATGAATGGACCCTGTGTTATAAGGACCTTCATTAGAGGAAACCTCCAAGGTGTAAAATATGACATCTTCTCTAGGACTGTATCCAAGTCCTGCGAAGTCACGCAGGAGCTATTAAAATAACCGACGCTCTCTCCTGTTTGATACGAGCAATGACTCGTGGAAGGGGAGCAAACCGAGGAAACAGTTATGCTAGACTACAAACCTAAGGAACCGCCAGATCAACTATCAGTGCAGCCTGCGGATCTTATCAGAACTGTACCTTGGAAGCTTGGCGTTCTGCCAAGATGCCATCAAAACCAACTCCAGCACCTCCCATTTGAGGGATACCCTGAAAAACACCTCCGGATGGAGAACCCACTCCCAGGGATAAAAATCCTGTCTGCTCAGGAAGTCCTCTTCCTAAAATGTGAATATAGCAGATAGACAGCCATTGTGAGCTACCGCCCACTGAACAAAGCCAAGCCACCTCCTACATGGCTAAGGAACTCCGTTCCTCCCTGAGCTACTGAGGTGACAGTATCTGACTGGAGCCTGATAAACCGGCTAAGGACAACTGAGAACAAGTCCTCAGAGCATTGAAAATTGCTCTCTGCTCCAAGATGTTGATGGTGACACCAGAAGCTTCTTGAGTCCAAAGTCCTTGTGCCTTTAATGAGTTCCAGACTGCTCCCCAGCCCAAAAGGCTGGTGTCCGTAGTCACAATTACCCAGGAATGTCTTGAGAAACATGCGCCCTGAGACAGATACTCCTGAGAAACCACCACTGAAAAGAATCTCTTAAAGTTGAACCAGATCTATCCTCTGAAAGAGATCTGAATGGGCACCACTCCATTGACTGAGCATTAATAACTGCAGAGCTCTGAAAAGGACTTGAGAAAGGGGATGACGTCCCTGGGACCCTCAGACCAATTACCCTCATACATTAAGCACTGAAAATGAATGGAAAATCAGCTACAGCTGGATTAACACTCCCAACTTTGGTTACAAGATGGCCAAACCATTTACAGGACCACTATAGCTTGCTGTTGGCCAAACAGCAGACTGTAGAGAGAGGTAAGAGGAAGAAAACTTTGATTGTCTGACCTCCGTTAGAAATATTCTCATAGATAGAAAATCTAATAAGATCCCTCACCCTTGTAGTTGGAACAAGGGAACTCTTCCCTAAGTTCCCATTCCATGGGAACATAGAAAAGACAAGATCTTTTGAAAAAGAGTTTGCTTGAAGCAAGTATGAGGCCTGAATCATATAATGTCCAGGAGGGCACCCCTGCAATTCTCCAAGACCTAAAGAGTCTTCCAAGGAAGACTAATCTCAGAAACTTGAGAATATCCCAGGTAATGGGAACAAGAAGATACATATCCTTCAGGTTCGTCATGAACAGACCTTCTTGAATCAAAGGAGAAAGTATACTACTTTGAAGGACTGTACTCTGAGAAACTTGAAACAAAAACCTAGATCCCAGTCCCATTCAGGGAATGGAACTATCCCTCCCAGAAAGGAATGTCTTGAACCCAGTTCAAGAACGCCTCTCATTATACCCGGATTGCAGATACCCTAGAAAGGAGAAATCTGCCTCTGGGAGGAAAAAACTTAGATTGCTACCCCCTGAACCAAAACAGGTTGGGATTCCAAAAGACTGGACTAACCCTACAGAAACAGTGAAAGGAAGACTTTCCTCTAGTCTATTCCACTTGACGTGTGGTAGAAAGACCTTTTTTTAGTGGCAATTTATTTTTAAAGATAGCTCTGTGAGGAGAGCATAATCACAAAAAAACAACAAAAAGCTGTGCGACTTGTAGAAATCTAGTCAGTGGGCCATGAGTCTTAAGGTCTGCAGCATGTATTTCCTGTGACAGAATAACATAGCACCGCTATGAGAAAGATCCCCCACAGAGAAGACGCACTTGTAACCATTGCTCCGTTCTAATGACAAAGGGGCGTGGCCAAAGACCGACTCAGAGAGAGACGAAACTGTTGCTTCACCGCCACAAACGAACGATAAGAAGGCGGGACTTACCAAGTCACGCAGGAGCTATTTCTAGCATGGTACACAAGTCGGAACAGAAATGACGCGCGCAACTAACCTTGTGCTTCATTCTGTCAGCCAACAAGTCAGCATAATACACTCTGAAGAGCACAAAGGCAATAAAAACAAAAAATTTCAGAGGCATATTTATCCTATAAAAGACGACCCTGATCAACTCATGAAGCTCATAATTGCGCCGCTCATTGCATTTATTAAAAGAGCCCGCTCACAATATTGAATGAAATCACTCATCGGAGAATAGCGAAAATGTGCCTTGACAGTCTAAGCAGCTAGCTCTGTCGCAAGTAACAAGATTAAGCAATCATTGTCTGTACATATCACACTAACAAAGTCCACACCACATAAGATCCACCCAGGAATCATAAATTGCAATTAACCCCTAATGAGCCAAAATAAAATCCAATAATCAGGGAATACTCTACACATAAAGTATTAACCCCTAGTCTCCTTGTCACCAGTGCCTGTGTCCTGCCTAAAATATCCTTCCCAAGGATATATATATATATATATATATATGTCCCAGAATAATGCAGTCTAACACTTTCAGAAGTGCAAGTCCACAAAACAAAGAAGATCGAGCACTTTCCTGCATCTAGCCGTCCGGAAGGAGGACCGTCTACCCGGTGTGAGAGGACACCACTCCTCACATAGACCTGTAGAAAAAAGAAAGAACAGATAAAACCTACTCTGGCTTTCTATACTAGGGCAGCAAATATGTTAGGAAAATGCAGCAAGGCCCACCTTACAAGTTCCTAACTGCTTTAACCTTTTAATGCCATTATGCCGTTCTATTCCGTCATAATTACACTGGGCTTTAGAATCGGTATGACGGAATAGAACAACATAGCCAACGGCTGTCCTGAAGCCTTCTGTGCTTCCTGGATTTGATCACGCTCTGGAGGGCGTTCCTAGGGTTGTAGGGACGCCCCCCAGACGCGATCCAATAATTGAAATCTCGCAATCATGTGCACGATCGTGTGGTTTCAATTTGTCTACATCGGAACAGTTGTTCCGATGTAGACACTTTAGCCCTGGCAGGAAAGGTTTAAAGACACCACTGCCCTACTGAAGAGACTAACGTGGACTACGGCTAGACCCAACCTTGAAAAAGGGAAACGATCAGAGTAAAGCTACTTTGGCTTTCTATAGTAGTTAAAATCTTGCTTGAAGTAAAAGAAATCCAATTTTCTTCAGACACTAAAACTTCACCTCCTCCGTGCACCGAGGCAAAGAGAATGATTGGGGATTGTGGTAAGGGAAGTGATACTTAACAGCTTTGCTGTGGCGCTCTTTGCCTCCTCCTGCTGGCCAGGAGTGATATTAATAGTAATTGATGACGTCGTGGACTCCCCATATCTTAGGAAAGAAATAGTGCTTGCATTGTAATGTGATATGTACCCATGTCTCGTTTGAGAGTGCAGTCCATTTCCATGTTTTGTATGTGTCTAGGGAAATTAAAAAGAGCCTGTGTAACACTTGTTTGTATCTGAGTGTGTTTGTTTGAAGCCATGCATTGTGTGGCTGTAGGTTAGGGACCCAGGGAGGAAGACACATTGACATGGTCATGGGCCTATCTTCATTTGGCCAAATGTTGTAACCAACTCTTCCATTTCGCTTCTTATCTAGCTGTGTGCTTGCAAGAGAGTGCCAGACTTTCTATATGTTGTAAGTATATATATATATATATATATATATATATATATATATTTATTTATTTACTCATACACATATAAACATAGACAGACACACATATTACACATATAGACCCAAACTTTTCTGTATGCACCTTAATCACCATTAAACTTTCTCAGAATTAAGTTGAAGTTGATAATCTTTGTGTTATCCAGATTTGAGATAAAGAAGGAATGCCAGATCTATGAACATTTTTTTTTTTTAATTTACAACATTCTGTAAAGAACAGCACTACAACAGTGGGCCACCATTGCAAAGAAAAATAAAACTCTTGAAAAAAAAACTTTGCACAAGTTTAATAACGTCAGCCTGCATACTACATTTGTTTAGTTTTCAGCAACATCTGGAAGGCAGTAGGTGCCGAGCAAAAGGAGGAAAAGGTAAGAAAGATTGTTTGGCTTCCAATTAATTCCAGGAGGATAAACTTAGCAGACCAGGCTGAATATGTTTCTAGGCTGACAGTGGATGGGGGTATAGGGGGGGAGGCTGTGTGTGTTCGGGAATGCTTAACCTATAATTCTTACCGCCATGTGGAAGCTGTGAGGCCAGGGGCTATGAGGTAATGCCGACCACAAGAGTATGATTGCCAAAATTAGGAACGTGCCACCCACCCACCATCAAAAGAATATACCAGCAGAGCTGGGGTTGTTCCAATCTAGTTCTAGGTATTAGTAACACGAGTGAGAACATTTAGAATTTAATTTGAAGCAAATTCCCCAGTAGAGCTCTGATCAGCCTAAGGTGATATATTTTCCACCTTGCATTTAGAAAGGAGAGTAGGATCTAAATATTGTCATGAAGATATTTCTTTGAAGGTATCCTGAGCAGCCAATGGATTCCCTATTATAGATCCTATATACCAGCATTAAATCAAATGGACCTCAATACAAATTAAAGGGGCATTGTAGAGTAAAAATCTAAAGTTCTATTTTGTTAGATCATTTTTAACCCCTTAGCCCAATCTGACATATACATACTCATGCAGTACTGGGAGTACTGGGTGGTAGTGGTAGTGGGAGTGGCCTACAATACAGGGGAAAAATAAAGAGAGAGGGAGGGAAGGGTCACTATGCTACAGAAAAACATGTGGGGGACCACTACACTACAGAAAATAAAAAAATAAATAATTACCTTTTATAGGTACTGGCAGACAGCTAAGTAAGTGGACATAGTTAGTGGAGGGAGGGTTAGAGAGCTGTTGTGAGGGATCAGTGAGGTTGGAGGGTAAGGGGGGATCCTACACTGCCTTACATTTTCACATTGGCAGACTTTCTGTCAGTACCTAAGATGGGGGTGACCAGTGAGGGAGGGAAGAGAGCCGTTTGGGAGGCATCAGGTAGGGATCAGGGGGTGGGAGGGTAATCCCTACACTAAAGCTAAAATTGACCATACAAGCTACCTGATTCTGCCGGGAATAATAGAATTGTGGTACGCAGCTGCAGTCTAATTACCAAAAACCAATGGCAAAGCCATATATGTCTGCTATTTCTGAACAAAGGGGATCCCAGAGAAGCTTTTACAATCATTTGTGTTATGTCTGCACAAGCTGTTTGTAAATAATTTCAGTGAGAAACCTAAAGTATGTGAAAAAGTTAACAATTTGTTTTTTTATATGATCTCATATGGCGGTAAAATGGTGGCATGAAATATACCAAAATGGGCCTAGATCAATACCTTGGGTTGTCTACTTAAAAAAAATACATAGTTTTGACAGGTTAATAGAAAAACATAATTTATGTAAGAACTTACCTGATAAATTAATTTCTTTCATATTAGCAAGGGTCCATGAGCTAGTGACGTATGGGATATACATTCCTACCAGGAGGGGCAAAGTTTCCCAAACCTCAAAATGCCTATAAATACACCCCTCACCACACCCACAATTCAGTTTAACGAATAGCCAAGAAGTGGGGTGATAAGAAAGGAGCGAAAGCATCAAAATAAGGAATTGGAATAACTGTGCTTTATACAAAAAAAAATCATAACCACCACAAAAAAGGGTGGGCCTCATAGACTCTTGCTAATATGAAAGAAATGAATTTATCAGGTAAGTTCTTACATAAATTATGTTTTCTTTCATGTAATTAGCAAGAGTCCATGAGCTAGTGACGTATGGGATAATAAATACCCAAGATGTGGAACTTCCACGCAAGAGTCACTAGAGAGGGAGGGATAAAATAAAGACAGCCAATTCCGCTGAAAAATAATAATCCACAACCCAAAACAAAAGTTTTAATCTCAATAATGAAATAAACTGAAATTATAAGCAGAAGAATCAAACTGAAACAGCTGCCTGAAGTACTTTTCTACCAAAAACTGCTTCAGAAGAAGAAAACACATCAAAATGGTAGAATTTAGTAAAAGTATGCAAAGAAGACCAAGTTGCTGCTTTGCAAATCTGATCAACAGAAGCTTCATTCCTAAACGCCCAGGAAGTAGAAACTGACCTAGTAGAATGAGCCGTAATTCTTTGAGGCGGGGGATTTACCCGACTCTACATAAGCATGATGAATCAAAGACTTTAACCAAGACGCCAAAGAAATGGCGGAGGCCTTCTGACCTTTTCTGGACCCAGAAAAGATAACAAATAGACTAGAAGTCTTTCTAAAATCTTTAGTAGCTTCAACATAATATTTCAAAGCTCTTACTACATCCAAAGAATGTAAAGATCTCTCCTTTGAATTCTTAGGATTAGGACACAATGAAGGAACAACAATTTCTCTACTAATGTTGTTAGAATTCACAACCTTAGGTAAAAATTTAAATGAAGTCCGCAACACTGACTTATCCTGATGAAAAATCAGAAAAGGAGATTCACAAGAAAGAGCAGATAACTCAAAAACTCTTCTAGCAGAAGAGATGGCCAAAAGGAACAGAACTTTCCAAGAAAGTAATTTAATGTCCAGAGAATGCATAGGTTCAAACGGAGGAGCTTGTAAAGCCCTCAGAACCAAATTAAGACTCCACGGAGGAGAGATTGACTTAATGACAGGTTTGATAAGAACACCAAGAAATGTAAGTCTTCCAGACTCGATAATAAATCCTCCTAGACACAGATTTACGAGCCTGTAACATAGTATTAATTACTGAGTCAGAGAAACCTCTATGACTAAGAATCAAGCGTTCAATTTCCATACCTTCAAATTTAATGATTTGAGATCCTGATGGAAAAAAGGGCCTTGAGATAGAAGGTCTGGTCTTAACGGAAGAGTCCAAGGTTTGCAACTGGCCATCTGAATGAGATCCGCATACCAAAACCTGTGAGGCCATGCTGGAGCCACCAGCAGTACAAACAAACGTTCCATTAGAATTTTGGAAATCACTTTTGGAAGAAGAACTACAGGCGGAAAGATATAGGCAGGATGATAATTCCAAGGAAGCGACAACGCGTCCACTGCCTCCGCCTGAGGATGCCTGGATCTGGACAGATACCTGGGAAGTTTCTTGTTTAGATGAGAGGCCATCAGATCTATTTCTGGAAGTCCCCAGATTTGAACAATCTGAAGAAATACCTCTGGGTGAAGGGACCATTCGCCCGGATGTAACGTCTGGCGACTGAGATAATCCGCTTCCCAATTGTCTACACCTGGGATGTGAACCGCAGAGATTAGACAGGAGCTGGATTCCGCCCATACAAGTATCTGAGATACTTCTTTCATAGCCTGAGGACTGTGAGTCGCACCCTGATGATTGACATATGCCACGGTTGTGACATTGTCTGTCTGAAAACAAATAAACTATTCTCTCTTCAGAAGAGGCCAGAACTGAAGAGCTCTGAAAATCGCACGGAGTTCCAAAATGTTGATTGGTAATCTCGCCTCCTGAGATTCCCAAACCCCCTGCGCTGTCAGAGATCCCCATACAGCTCCCCAACCTGACAGACTCGCATCTGTTGAGATCACAGTCCAGGTTGGACGAAAAAGAAGCCCCTTGGACTAAACGATGGTGATCTATCCACCACGTCAGAGAGTGTCGTACATTGGGATTTAAGGATATTAATTGTGATATCTTTATATAATCCCTGCACCATTGGTTCAGCAAACAAAGCTGAAGAGGTCGCATGTGAAAACGAGCAAAGGGGATAACGTCCGATGCAGCAGTCATGAGACCTAGAATTTCCATGCATAAAGCTACCGAAGGGAATGATTGAGACTGAAGGTTTCGACAGGCTGAAACCAATCTCAGACGTCTCTTTTCTGTTAGAGACAAGGTCATGGACACTGAATCTATTTGAAAACCCAAAAAGGTTACCTGAGTCTGAGGAATCAACAAACTCTTTGAAAAACTGATCCTCCATCCATGTCCTTGAAGAAACGACACAAGTTGATTTGTATGAGATTCTGCAGAATGTGAAGACTGAGCAAGTACCAAGATATCGTCCAAATAAGGAAATACCGCAATATCCTGTTCTCTGATTACAGAGAGAAGGGCACCGAGAACCTTTGAAAAGATCCTTGGAGCTGTTGCTAGGCCAAACGGAAGGGCCACAAACTGGTAATACTTGTCTAGAAAAGAGAATCTCAGAAACTGAAAGTGATCTGGATGAATCGGAATATGAAGATATGCATCCTGTAAATCTATTGTGGACATATAATGCCCTTGCTGAACAAAAGGCAGAATAGTCCTTATAGTTACCATTTTGAATGTTGGTATCCTTACATAACGATTCAATATCTTTAGATCCAGAACTGGTCTGAAGGAATTCTCCTTCTTTGGTACAATGAATAGATTTGAGTAAAACCCCAGCCCCTGTTCCAGAACTGGAACTGGCACAATTACTCCAGCCAACTCTAGATCTGAAACACATTTCAGAAATGCCTGAGCCTTCACTGGGTTTATTGGAATGCGAGAGAGAAAAAATCTCTTCGCAGGCGGCCTTACCTTGAAACCTATTCTGTACCCTTGTGAAACAATGTTCTGAATCCAAAGACCGTGAATCGAATTGATCCAAATGTCTTTGAAAAATCGTAACCTGCCCCCTACCAGCTGTGCTGGAATGAGGACCGCACCTTCATGTGGACTTGGGAGCTGGTTTTGACTTTCTAAAAGGCTTGGATTTATTCCAGATTGGAGAAGGTTTCCAAACAGAAACCGTTCCTTTAGGGGAAGGGTCAGGCTTCTGTTCCTTATTCTGAAGAAAGGAACGAAAACGATTAGCAGCCCTATATTTACCTTTAGATTTTTTGTCCTGAGGCAAAAAAGTTCCTTTCCCCCCAGTAATAGTTGAAATAATAGAATCCAACTGGGAACCAAATAATTTATTAGCTTGGAAAGAAAGAGAAAGCAAAGTTGACTTAGAAGACATATCTGCAGTCCAAGTTTTAAGCCATAAAGCTCTTCTAGCTAAAATAGCTAAAGACATATACCTGACATCAACTCTAATGATATCAAAGATGGCATCACAAATAAAGTTATTAGCATGTTGAAGATGTTTAACAATGCTATGAGTATTATGGTCTGATACTTGTTGTGCTAAAGCCTCCAACCAAAAAGTGGAAGCAGCAGCAACATCAGCCAAAGAAATAGCAGGCCTAAGAAGATTACCTGAACATAAATAAGCTTTCCTTAGAAAGGATTCAATCTTCCTATCTAAAGGATCCTTAAAGGAAGTACTATCTGCCGTAGGAATAGTAGTACGTTTAGCAAGAGTAGAGATAGGCCCATCAACTTTAGGGATTTTGTCCCAAAACTCTAATCTGTCAGATGGCACAGGATACAATTTCTTAAACCTTTGAGAAGGAGTAAATGAAGTACCCAGATTATTCCATTCCCTAGAAATTACTTCAGAAATAGCATCAGGGACAGGAAAAACTTCTGGAATAACTATAGGAGGTTTAAAAACTGAATTTAAACGCTTAGTAGATTTAGTATCAAGAGGACTAGATTCCTCCATCTCTAATGCGATTAAAACTTCTTTAAGTAAAGAGCGAATAAATTCCATTTTAAATAAATATGAAGATTTATCAGTGTCAATATCTGAGACAGAATCCTCTGAACCAGAAAAATGCTCATCAGAAACAGACAAATCAGAATGATGACGGTCATTTAAAAATTCATCTGAAAAATGAGAAGTTTTAAAAGACATTTTACGTTTACTGGAAGGGGAAATAACAGACATAGCCTTCCTAATAGATTTAGAAACAAATTCTTTTATATTAACAGGAACATCCTGAGCATTAGATGTTGAGGGAACAGCAACAGGTAATGGTATATTACTAATGGAAATACTATCTGCATTAGCAAGTTTATCATGACATTCATCACAAACTACAGCCGGAGGAACAGTTACCACAAGTTTACAACAAATGCACTTAACTTTGGTAGAACCAGCATCAGGCAGCGTCTTTCCAGAAGTAGATTCTGATCCAGGGTCAATTTGAGACATCTTGCAATATGTAAAAGAAAAAACAACATATAAAGCAAAATTTATCAAATTCCTTAAATGACAGTTTCAGGAATGGGAAACAAATGCCAATGAACAAGCCTCTAGCAACCAGAAGCAATGAAAAATGAGACTGAAACAATGTGAAGAAAAGGTGGAGACAAGAATGACGCCCACATTTTTTAGCGCCAAAAAAGACGCCCACATTATTGGTGCCTTAACCCCTTAATGACAAGTGACGTACCAGGTACGTCCTGCAAAAACTTGCAGTTAGTGACAATGGACGTACCTGGTACGTCACTTGTCTAAGAGAGTGCTGGAAGCGATCGCAATCGCTTCCAGCAGCTCTCAGGGTATTGCAGTGATGCCTCGATATTGAGGCATCCTGCAATACCCTTAGAAAGCATCCGATGCAGAGAGAGCCACTCTGTGGCCCTCTCTGCACCGGTAGCGATGCGGCCGGTTCGTTGGTGGGTGGGAGCGCAACTGGGAGGCGGGTGGGCGGCCCATCGCTACCCGGCATCCGGCTCCTGTTAGTGCAATGTGCACGCCGGGTGCCGGGAGCGTGCGGGGGCGCGCGTGCGCGCGCGCACGCCCGCGATCACCTACCCACACTGACACCAATGAGTGGGAAGTGGGGGGGAAATATATATATATGAGGATCTGGGAGGGGGAGGGGGTTGGGGTATTGTGGGGGGCTGCTACACTACAGAAAAAAATAAATTAGTAATAAAAAATAATTAAAAACACTTTTTTGTGGGGCAAATTGGGTACTGGCAGACAGCTGCCAGTACCCAAGATGGCGGCAATTAGGTAGGGGAGAGGGTTAGATTGCTGGGGGGGGGATCATGGAGGTTGGGGCTAAGGCAGGAGTCCATCACAGCTAAAACATTTTATTTTTTTTTATTAAAAAAAATAAAAACTCCTTTTATTTAGTACTGGCAGACTTTCTGCCAGTACTTAAGATGGCGGGGACAATTGTGGGGTGGGGGAGGGAAGAGAACTGTTTGGGAGGGATCAGGGGGTGGGATGTGTCAGGTGGGAGGCTGATCTCTACCCTAAATTAACCCTGCAAGCTCCCTACAAGCTACCTAATTTAACCCCTTAACTGCTGGGCATAATTTACGTGTGGTGCGCAGCAGCATTTAGCGGCCTTCTACTTACCAAAAAGCAACCACAAAGCCATATAAGTCTGCTATTTCTGAACAAAGGGGATCCCAAAGAAGCATTTACAACCATTTGTGCCTTAATTGCAGAAGCTGTTTGTAAATAATTTCAGTGGGAAACCTAAAGTTTGTGACAAAATTTGTGAAAAAGTGAACTTTTTTTTTATTTGATGACATTTGGCGGTGAAATGGTGGCATGAAATATACCAAAATGGGCCTAGATCAATACTTTGGGTTGTCTTCTAAAAAAAAATATATACATGTCAAGGGATATTCAGGTATTCCTGACAGATATCAGGGTTCCAATGTAACTAGCGCTAATTTTGAAAAAAAGTTGTTTGGAAATAGCAAAGTGCTACTTGTATTTATGGCCCTATAACTTGCAAAAAAAGTAAAGAACATGTAAACATTGGGTATTTCTAAACTCAGGACAAAATTTAGAAACTATTTAGCATAGGTGTTTTTTGGTGATTGTAGATGTGTAACAGATTTTGGGGGTCAAAGTTAGAAAAAGTGTGTTTTTTTCAATTTTTTCCTCATATTTTATATTTTTTTTTATAGGAAATTATAAGATATGATGAAAATAATGGTATCCTTAGAAAGTCCATTTAATGGCGAGAAAAACGGTATATAATATGTATGGGTACAGTAAATGAGTAAGAGGAAAATTACAGCTAAACACAAACACTGCAGAAATGTAAAAATAGCCATTGTCATTAAGGGTAAGAAAATTGAAAAATGGTCCGGTCATTAAGGGGTTAAATTTTTTGGCGCCAAGAATGACGCCACATCCGGTGACGCCGACATTTTTGGCGCAAAACTTAAAAAAATTACGCAAACACAAACAACTTCCGGCGTCAAGTATGACGCCGGAAATGACAAAAAAAATATTTTGCGCCAAAAAAGTCCGCGCCAAGAATGACGCAATAAATTGAAGCATTTTCAGCCCCCGCGAGCCTAACAGCCCACAGGGAAAAAAGTAAATTGAAACAATTTTTAAGGTAAGAAAAAAAAAATTGATTATTCATATGCATTATCCCAAATAATGAAACTGACTGTCTGAAATAAGGAATATTGATCATCCTGAATCATGGCAAATATAAGTTTAAAGACATATATTTAGAACTTTATATATAAAGTGCCCAACCAAAGCTTAGAGTGTCACAAAAAATAAGACTTACTTACCCCAGGACACTCATCTACATATAGTAGAAAGCCAAACCAGTACTGAAACGAGAATCAGTAGAGGTAATGGTATATAAGAGTATATCGTCGATCTGAAAAGGGAGGTAAGAGATGAATCTCTACGACCGATAACAGAGAACCTATGAAATAGACCCCGTAGAAGGAGATAATTGAATTCAAATAGGCAATACTCTCTTCACATCCCTCTGACATTCACTGCACGCTGAGAGGAAAACCGGGCTCCAGCCTGCTGCGAAGCGCATATCAACGTAGAATCTAGCACAAACTTACTTCACCACCTCCATGGGAGGCAAAGTTTGTAAAACTGATTTGTGGGTGTGGTGAGGGGTGTATTTATAGGCATTTTGAGGTTTGGGAAACTTTGCCCCTCCTGGTAGAAATGTATATCCCATACGTCACTAGCTCATGGACTCTTGCTAATTACATGAAAGAAAAAAACAAGCCTCTATTTCTGTTTAACTAGAGTGATAGCAAAATGCTAAAAATTCTCTTGTATTTTTGGCAAGTTTTTCTCTGAAAGTCCCAGAAGTGAAGGGGTTAAACAGATTGCCTTTTTATGATGGGTTTAACTTCTTAAAAAGAATTAAAAATATAGTCAAATATGAGACTTCCGGTGGGCGGGCGAACTGACTAGCCGCAAGACGAAGGAGCCCCGCTACATCTCTTGCTGAAATACTAAGGCAGTCGGCGATTGAGCTCGAGCAAAAAACCCTTAGCCTTAACAGGTGACCACTGCACCTTGCCTGGCATCTTAAACTGTGGGAGCCCCCAAAAACGGCTTCCCCACCGGCAGGCTACCGACTACCGAAAAGAGCCGCGCTTAGGAGCGGCAGAAGACATAGGACGAAAGTAGTGTCCTCGCAGCCCTCTGGCCTTACCTACTCTGCCGCATCAGAAACTACACAGGCGAACCAGACTGTATCACAGCGATATCACAGCGGTAAGGTGGAAGGGAGCATCGCACACACTGACCCTTGGCGCGCCCGCCATTTTGCCCCCAATCAGTCTACGCAGCTGCAATCTTTCCCCTATCTGAGCACACTGGAATACAGCACATAACTAAGGTGCATCTTGGAAGGGGACATTGATGATACTTTAGCACTAACATAGAGCCTGAGGGTCAGGAGAGGAGGGTCACACAATAGTGCCGCTGGGGACATTTTTTCTAACTTATTCCCAGGGACAGGCCTGACTGAAGCGCGCCACCGTAGTACAAAGTGGCAAGAACACCAATCCTCATAACTATCAGCGCTCCAGCCACTTTCCTGGGGTATACACCAGGCCTAACCTCTAGCTTTCAGTGAGGTCCCCTATATAGACATTAAAGCCTAACGCTCTCAGTCACACGATCCTACACCATACTTCCTCCATCACTGGTATAACTATAACAGCAAAGCACAGGACTGAGCCGCTGCACCCCCCCCCCCCCCAGGCTGCCACTTATTTCTGCAGCTACTGACCCCCCCTGAAAAATCTGAAAAATCTGACACATTGGAAAACTACAGCTTCATTGCTAAGACGCTTTTTGAAGCACACTTATCGAATATTGTTGTGGGGTGAAGCGACCACTAGGCTGCCTGCGCTTTCAGAACAGGCACCCGTTCCCACGTGGTCTAGGCCTCAGACCTCCCTAAGGCTGCAGAGAATCACAGTAATCAGAGTCAGCAAGAAACAAATATTAACCCTACACGCTACAACTGTCAGCGGACCTAACAGATGTCCACCACCCCATCAGGGGGAAGATTACTGCCCTTACACTCCACATATGGAACTTTGGCACTAACGTTTCTAACACAAGAGGAAAAAACTTGCAATCAAGGGGCAAGAGAGAAGGTAAAGAATATCATCCCTTATGAAAGTCGACAAATATTTCAAGGTATCAGCATCACAGGCTATACCCATCATGTCTGGTAGGCAAAAAGCAGCAGACAAGACTAAGAAGCATGTTGCAGAAATCCACCAGGATCCTCCCTCCCCCATCCAAAGGGACTTTAATCCTGACCCACCTCCTGACCTACTCCAAGACCTCAAGGCCTTTTTTCTGCCTAAGATGGAAACACTGCAGGCAGGAATGGACACCCTCACCACGGAGATCCGGCAATATGCCAATAGATTACAACATGCAGAGCATAGGATATCTGATGTGGAGGACTCTCAACAAACATCCACTCTGGCCATACAACGCCTAGAACGTCACAACTCCACATTGCAAGACAAGTTAGACGATCTCGAGAATAGATCCCGCCGCAACAACCTGAGGATTGTGGGGGTCCCCGAGTCAATTAAAAATAAAGACTTACTTGAATTCACAGCCTATACCTTGCCTAAATTATTGAAAATGGACCAGGAGACTATGCCGCTTGATATCGAAAGGGCACACAGAATAGGCCCAGAATCCCTCCCATCCAAGCCTAACCAGAGACCACGACAGGTCATCTTCAAACTGCTCAGATACCAAGAGAAAATGACACTCCTAAAGGCATATCGATCTATACCTGACCTTCTCTACGAAGGCCACAAACTCCTCATCTTTCAAGACTTCTCTGCTGAGGTGGCTAGAAAGCGGAAAGAGTTCGCACCCCTCTGTTCCAAGCTACACTCCATGGGACGGCAAGCCTCACTGTTATACCCGGCCAAGCTGAGGCTGATGACACCTGGAGGCCCCAAGTTCTTCTTGAACCCACAACAACTACAAGAATTCCTGGATGCTGAAACCCGTAATGGCGAGGGTTGAAAGAACATTCTGCATACATCCACTCTCTGGCCTCACTTAGTTTGAGGAATGGATGACCTATACCAAAGACTCCTATTACCACCTAACCCAAGGACTAAGTATTTGCCCTTGTCTGTATTTGTCTATGTTAATCTTTTTGCATTTCTTTTGTCTCGCATAATAACTCTGACAATGTGTATACCTAAACATGCTGAGGGTTTACTGCTCAGCCTCTTACCTCTTTTCTTACCTCGTATGTTTTCCCCCTCCTCCCCAACCCTGATCCCGGCCTCTGTGTATTCTCCTCACCCCCTTCCACTCTCTATGCTGATCAGTCCCCTACCTCTTTTCCTTCCTTTTGTCTCTTTCCCTCCCCCCCCTACCCTGACCTTGGCCCTTATATGTCTCTCTCACTCCCTTTCATTCTCTTTATGTCTTGGAAACCAGGATGTCAATCTTTTACTTACCTGCATGTCTTTTTCCTCAGGCTGTGGGAGGAGCACCCGGATTCCGTTCTGCTGGATACCTGCAGATGCTTCAGACCGTAAGTCGCTAAAGCTCCAGACACACCCCTCTGTACACAACCCTCTTATTTCCCAATTCCCTAACAGTTCTACTACACAACCCACTACTAAATATAGACTCAAGCAGGATCACAATGCACCTATAACTTACACGTCTGTTATACGTCACCAATCAAATACATCTTCCCCTCCCCAACAATATGGCGCGTCCCCTTAAAATTGTATCTTGGAATGTGGGGGGGATTACCTCCCCAGCCAAGCGTAGCATCATTCTGCACCACCTAGGGCGACTTCAAACTGACATTGCTCTCCTACAGGAGACACGACTCACAGGGGCGGAACATGAGAAACTAAAAAGCAGGTGGGTTGATCGAGTCTATTACACCCCTACAGAAGGACGTAAGAGAGGAGTTGCTATACTCGTTAGAAAAGGAATATCAGTACAAATCACCCCTACCACCATAGACCCTAGAGGCAGGTACATCATAGCAAGTCTACAGATAGATACTCGCACATACACCATATGTAACATCTATGGCCCAAACCAACTCAGACCATCGTTCTGGCGCTCCATTCAGACCCACTTGGCTGCTCTCGCCGACTCTCCCATCCTAATGGGTGGAGACTTCAACCTGGCTCAGGAACTGCCACTAGACCGCAGAACTGACACACACACTAAGAGACAGGAAAAGACTATAGCTAAGACACGGAAAAAAGAAACAGATACCATAGCAACCTTTAAAAACTCACTAGACCTCATAGACATGTGGCGTTCTCGCAATCCAGGAGAGACTTCACGTGTGCCTCTAAAACACACAGCACTCTCTCGCGCATTGATTACTTCCTGTGTTCGGGCCAGCTACATACACAAATCCCACAGACAGACATTTCAGACATTATAATCTCAGACCATGCGCCCATATGGCTATTACTTGGCCCTAAACCCAACACTTCTACTCAAAAGTCCTGGAGATTCCCTACTTACCTATACCACAACATTGAGTTCAGTAGACACCTAAAAACTCAATGGAAGGAGTACTATACTTTTAACGCCCAACACCTCCTTACCCCAGGGATTTTTTGGGGAGCATCAAAGGCAGTCATGAGGGGACAGATCACCAGCTTTACTGCCCACTACAATGCAAAACGGAAAAAGGTAGAAACTGTCACTACGGCAGAAGTCACAGCTGCTTATAATCAATACCTAGCTCATCCCTCCCCCCAAAGCAGAAACATATTTTACGAGAAAAAGAGACTTAGGGAGGATGCCCTGGCTCAGCAGGATCACTTGTTTCAGACACATAGAAAGGGCCGGTTCTATAGGTTTGGAGATAAAACTGGAAAGCTACTGGCTAACGTAGTGAAAATGGCCAACCCCAAATCCATAATCCCCTCAATCCAAGCGCAGGGGGTGACACACTCAGACACTAAATCCATAATGTCAGAATTCTTAAACTTCTACTCTGCACTTTACACCGCACAGCCATGCACACAGAATGACAAGGAGGAATTCTGGAAACAGATTACTCCTCCCTCTCTTAGCTCAGACAACCTAGACCTCCTCAACGCCCCGATCCATGCGTCCGAGGTATTGAAAGCCATAAAATCAGCTAAGTTGGGCAAGACCCCGGGGCCTGACAAAATACCCATTGAATACTATAAGTTATTACAAGCAGAACTTAGCCCACTCCTGGCCCAAACATTTACAGCCTATCTGAAGGGCACAGCTACCCCCCCAATTGACTTTGCAGACGCACTTATGTGTTTAATCCCCAAACCAGGACGAGATCCGACATCCCCTGCCTCCTACAGACCAATAGCGCTCTTGAACAGCGAATACAAACTTTTTACTGCCATACTTGCAAATAGGTTAGCTGCTGTAATAGGGTCAGTCATTCATAAAGATCAGACAGGATTCATGAAACACCGCACCTCAGTCACCAACATACGTAAGACCCTGTCGGTGATAGAGTACTACTGGCAAAGAAAAGACTGTAACAATACTGAATCTGTCGCACTCCCAGAGGCCTGCCTTCTCTCTGTCGACGCGGAAAAGGCGTTCGACAGAGTAGAGTGGGATCACCTCTTGACTACCCTGGGAAAATTCGGTATAGTTGGGGACTTTCGAAGACTCATACAAACGTTATACCATAGCCCCCGCTCTTCAGTGATAGTAAATGGAGAGGTATCCCAGCCTTTTCTTCTCGGAAGAGGTACTAGGCAGGGATGCCCTCTATCGCCCCTGCTATTCAACCTGGCTATAGAACCCCTAGCTATATATATTAGAAATAAGCTTCCAGCATTACAAGTGGGGCCTTATTCAATGCACCTCTCACTGTATGCCGATGACCTACTTTTATATGTAACCAAGCCCTATGATAACATACCCAAGCTCATCTCCATATTTCAACAATTTGGCACCATTTCAGGCTACAAAGTAAACCTGGACAAATCGGAAATGACATACCTAACTAACAGACTCCCCCCCACACCCATACAAACTACACTCAAAATCACGGATGGCTCCTTCAAGTACCTGGGTATCCTCCTACATGTTAACCCGCATTCAATATACAAACTAAACATCCCCCCAGTGATCAAGCAAGTTTGCTCGCTATTGGCGAGCTGGTCTAAATTACCCATACCCTTGTCAGGGCGAGTGAGTTTAATTAAAATGTTGGCAATGCCCAAATTATTATACCCATTGCAGATGCTTCCCCTCCTATTGACACAGAAGGACCTGAAGAGCATATCTAGTGCTTTCAGTAACTTTGCGTGGAATTCAAAGAAACATAGAATCAGCAGAACAAAGCTAGCACTACCTACTGACAAGGGTGGTCTAAAGCTCCCAAACGTTGAATGGTACAACTGGGCGACACTGACAAAATTAGTCTTTGATTGGCTAGCACGAACCTCAGTATTTAATGATGAAACCCTCGAAAAATCCCTTGTCTACCCTCTCCACTTAGCCTTCCTCCCACATGCTCCTATTCACACTCTTCCTGCCCAAATCAAAAATAGCATTCTCTTCAGGGATCCGTTACGTGCCTGGGCAAAATTATGCAAGTGGTGGAAGCTCTCCACTGCAACCACTAAGCATCTTCCACTGAGGGGCAACCCTAACTTCCTCCCAGGCATGACTACGCGAATATTCGCCCAATGGGAGGAGAAGGGACTAGGTGCAATCTCACAGCTGATAAACCCACTCACTAATACACTATTTCCTTTGGCACATCTACGAGATAAATTTGACCTCCCCAGACACAGTACATTTGCATACTTCCAAGCCGCTCACTACACACGTAAGCTCCTCACTGAAGGTCTAGATGTCACAGCGAGATCCCCAATAGATTCCATTTGCTCTCTGACTAAACAGGGGTCACACTCTATTTCCTACATTTACAGCCTAATTATTGAAAGCAAATCTACTGAGATCATGCAACAGCTGAGTTCCAAATGGTCCTGCTGCACAGGCCTCGACATTAATGAAGACATTGTATCAAACAGCTTTAAGCTGCTTACTACTAGCACATTAGCAATGCGATATAGGGAGATGCACCTTAAATTCATTCACTTCAGCTACATTACTCCCCACCTTAGAGCCAAATGGGTTCCGGGCGCGGTAGACTCATGTCCTAAATGCTCTCTACCTGATCCGGATATCGTGCATCTGTTCTGGGGCTGCCCTAAAATAACTCAATACTGGAATAAGATACAATTCTGGTTGAACAGGATACATAGCGAGACATCAGTCTTAACAATGCATGACGTCTTCTTTCTCAGGGGACACACACGGAGCGTCCCACAGGACCGCTTCATAAACACCGCCATCCTAATAGCTAGGAAACTAATCCTACGACAATGGGTTTCTAGTAAACCGCCACATATCACACATTTTACTAGCCACTTGCATACACAGCTCTTAATTGAGCAGGCGGACGTTAAGGGAGACCTAGAGAGGAGAATTAAGACCTTTTACAGGAAATGGGAACCCTACCTAATGACCTTACCCGACAGCATCTATACACAGATAATAACACCTTTTGCCAGCAGTACATTCATGATGACAGAGAGACTGAGAAGTCAGGAATATAGGAAGGCTAAATACTTCTCAAAAACACTAACCCCCCTCTCCCTCCCCCCCCCTCCCCCTCTCCTCTTCCTCTTTCCTCTCCCCTGCTTCTTCTTTCCTTCTCTTACTCCCTTCACTTTTCTGACTATCTTTACCTCTCCCATGAGACCTTGAAGCGTTGGAGCTAATCTGTATAGGAAACCGCGACATAACGGGCGGGACGGTCCGGGTGCCTCCTCCCCAGCAAAAAAAAAAAAAAACCCAGCGGTCTTGGGGTTTTCGCCTCCTCTCACGAAACATAAAGCTGAATCCTACTGCCCTAATGGAGGGCTTTGTTGTTGTTGAGGTTTTGACTATTTACATTATCTGGAAGTGTTTTGCCCCCTTTCCTCCCCGGAGACCACTTATACTAACACTAACCTTCCCGGGAACTCACTTCACTTGTACCGGCTATGGGATGTAAATATAAATCTCCTCATATATCTTAAGCTGTTATTATGTTAATCAGATTGCCGCCTCGCCGGGGGTACTGCTTTTCTATATGATGCCACCCGATCCAGGTTTTGTTATTTACATGGGAAACTTTACTGTTGTTATTGTTGTTTTGTTGGTTTCCCCATCCCCCTCCCTTCCTCTCACCCTTCCCTTCCCCCTTTCCCCTTCCAATGGGCTTAACCCCTCTCCCCATCCCTTGCCTTTCCTTTCCCCTCTCCCTGTTGACCCTCCCCCTTTCCCACCTCCCCCCCCATCCTGCCCCCCCCTCCCCCCCCCTTTTTTTTTCCTTTCTCCCCGATTTTAGGCACAAAATTTAAAATGCCAGGTTGGGTGATAAATGCTTCAAGACTGTTTCAGACCAATACATAGACCATGAAGTAAAGTGCCTGCTATGATACCATTGTTGTGAATAATTGAGTTTCGCCTCTTCATGTATTTCACTATCACTTGTTGTATTGCACCCCCTGGGGTTTTTTCACTAAATAAAGAAATTAAAAAAAAAAAAAAATATAGTCAAATATATACTTTAATAATTTTTACATTTTTGGTTAACAGAAAAATGCACGTACACAATAGTGATTTGATCCCTTGACTGCCAGGAGCAAACACCGCCCTCCCCACCCCCATAGTTGCCTGTAACACACATAATAGAATATTCATGGTGTCACTTCTTTTTGGGCTATATTTGTAAGGCATAGTGCGTAGGAGACCTTTTCCATTTAATAGACATGTTTGGGACATTTAAGTATACAGTATTTTAGTGGACAGCATGATTTAGATTTTTTTTAGATTTTACTGGACAGCATGCTGAAATACTGGACACCTGGCAATTCTAGTCACATTGGACATAAAACTCACTGAAATGCTCATGAACATATTTGCAGTACATATATATTAACAAAAATGAGTGTTATAACTGTGTTTTTATTTTAGCTACATATTCCATGTGCACTTAAGAGGGTAGATATCTTTACATGCCACCCCTGGCTATATGAGCAGGCACAGAGTTTAAATGCAGGTGCACTGTACATATTTGCATATGGTTCGTGCACAGTAAACTATCACTGTAGCATCCATAACTTTTACTGGTAGATTTGTTCATATTCAAAACTTAAATTCATTCATGTACATCTGTCCCTTTAATGCATAAACAATAGTAAAAGAGATGAGAAGGACAATGCCTGCTCAAACAATGGCTGCTTAGGATACTGGTTAACATACAAGTTTACTAGATCGTACAGGTACAGTAAAATCAACATTTCCTTTCTGTCATGCATTCAAATGATATATATATAAAAACTTTATTTGCACAGAATCCTGGTGGTTGCTAACAGTAACCACTTAGTCTATAAACACTGTCATTCTGCCATGTGGTTTTCAGCAGGTAGCCATGTTATTAGATTATTACTCATAAAGACCATCTGGAGGCGCCAAAAAATACTTTTTAGTATCCATTATGCTAAATCACCAAATTTCAAGGGGGGAAAAAAAAAAGTCCCAAATCCTGTAATAAGCTAGAGGCGTATAAATTTACTGTGCTTGAAGCCTTAATAATTGAAACTAGGATATATATTTGCTGCTGTCCCCTAAGCAGTCCTAATGTAAACTTGTGGGCATTGGGATGAAAGATCAGTCCCAGATCTATGGAGGCTTTACAGCTAATTAAGTAAGAAGTGCTATGACCTACATGACCAAAGTGGAAGGATAGCAATAAACATTGCTTGTTTCACTTGATTCTGCATGGATGAGTGGGTACCAATGGTATTTAGTAAGGGTCTATCCCCATGGAATGAGTATAAGGAACACAGATAAAGCCGTAATTGATCATTGTTGATGTATTCTAAGACTGTATAATTATTGTAAGAGCTCAGGAAGACATATATAATATATTTCTCACCTGGAACACATCCCTGTCTCAAGGCTCTTAAAGTAGTTTGGACAGTGGATACCTGGTGGATATCTTTATAGAGAAAGTTTAGGAAAGAATCATCCAGAAAGGGACTATTTGTGTGCAGACAATTGTGAGCCCAAGCTTAGGGTTATCATACAAAAGGGGGTATAATAAAGTCTGTCTTTGGCAGAGGTTTAAAAGAAGAGGCGAGCAAAATGGTTTGGAACCAGAGAACATCTTCAGAAGGTCAAACAAGGATACAAATGTTTGACAGACATATCCCTAATGTCCTCACACAATTACATATTTAATTCACTTTCATCATTGGTAGAAAATGTAAATACAACTAAAGTATCTGGTGACAGTTTATCAAGTGGTTTCACAATTTCATTCTGGTAGCCAGACACTACCTAATGGCAGGTATGGTGCTGGTGGGGGTTATGTCCCCATATTAGTGTGAGAAAGTTGTGGCTGACATTTTCGGACTAGGTTTAACTGGAGTTTGCACCCAATGTGGCCACTGTGTAATTGCAGCTCAGAAATTGCCTGTTATGATGTTTCAAAATAACAGGAGTTACATCCCAAAGTAGACCATAACGTCGACAGGGAGAAATAGCTCGTCAACTAGGTACAGCGAAAAGACTGAAGTATAAGGATTTTGAATTTAATGTCCCTTTAAATAATGGAAAAAATAACCTGCATGTCCATCTTATCAGGCAGTGTGCCATGAAAACAAGATTATTAAGCTTCTTTATAGGGACAGTAAACCCATTGTTTTCATGATTCAGATAGACCATGCAAGTTTAAATAACCTTCCAATTTACTTCTATTATCAACTTTTGCTTTGTTCTCTTTGAATCCTTAATTGAAATGTGCACTTCTACTAGCAAGCTGCTGATTGGTGGCTAAACATATATGCCTCTTGTTATTGGCTCACATGATCAGATAGCTTCCAGTATTGCTTGCTGCTCCTCCAATAAAGTATTCTAAGATAATGAAGCACATTTGATAATAGAAGTAAATCAGAAAGTTGTTTAAAATGGTTTGATCTGTCTGAATTGTGAAATAAAAATATGGGTTTTCATGTCCCTTTCAATAAATACATACATAAAACAGGGGTCAGTCATACAAACTTTATGTACTAGGGAAATACTGTATATGTGTGGAATAATCCAAATGGTAGTAGTTGTGAAGCCCCA
Source organism: Bombina bombina (assembly GCF_027579735.1). NCBI lineage: Eukaryota > Metazoa > Chordata > Amphibia > Anura > Bombinatoridae > Bombina > Bombina bombina. The sequence goes on from NC_069499.1 coordinate 1,572,662,627, forward strand.
GATTAGACTAAATCTAAAGTAAATGCTTCAAACAAAAAAACAAAACAAACAAGAAAACAGATAAAGTCATGTTGTGGGAGGATATGATACAAAGCCTTGTTAGCAAGTTATCAAAAATGATATCATCTGTAGTTATAGATAGATGTCAGGTGACTTCAAAGAGAATGTTGATACAGTGGTGGGGATAATGCACCCCAAGAGGATATTAACTGTTCATTTCTACAATAACAACAGCCAGTGGGGTAAAAACAGGCTGGAGAAAAAAACAGACTGACAACGTCAAAGACAAACAGCCCAAGGAAGAATAACGAAATTGGAAGATATAGACATCAAGAGGAGAGGGAACAGGTATAGTGTCAGGTACAGACACATCAAGAGGATAGGGAACAGGTATAGTGTCAGTTACAGACACATCAAGAGGATAGGGAACAGGTATAGTGTCAGTTACAGACACATCAAGAGGATAGGGAACAGGTATAGTGTCAGGTACAGACACATACAGAGGATATGTAACAGGTATAGTGTCAGGTACAGACACATCAAGAGGATAGGGAACAGGTATAGTGTCAGGTACAGACACATACAGAGGATATGGAACAGGTATAGTGTCAGGTACAGACACATCAAGAGGATAGGGAACAGGTATAGTGAGAGGTACAGAGACAGCAAGAGGATAAGGAACAGGTACAGAGATAGCAAGAGGATAGGGAACAGGTATAGTGACAGGTACAGAGACATCAAGAGGATAGGGAACAGGTATAGTGACAGGTACAGAGACATCTTAGAGGATAGGGAACAGGTATAGGGACAGGTATAGAGACAACAAGAGTATAGGGAACAGGTACAGAGACATAAAGAGGATAGGAAACAGGTATAGTGACAGGTACAGAGACATCAAGAGGATAGGGAACATGCACAGAGACAGCAAGAGGATAGGGAACATGCACAGAGACAGCAAGAGGATAGGGAACAGGTATAGTGACAGGTACAGAGACAGCAAGAGGATAGGGAACATGTATAGTGACAGGTACAGAAACAGCAAGAGGATAGGGAACATGTATAGTGACAGGTACAGAGACATTAAGAGGTTAGGGGACAGGTACAGAGACATCAAGAGGATAGGGAACAGGTATAGTGAGAGGTACAGAGACAGTAAGAGGATAAGGAACAGGTATAGTGAGAGGTACAGAGACATCAAGAGGATAGGGAACAGGTACAGTGACAGGTACAGAGACAACAAGATGACAGGGAACAGGTACAGAGAAATCAAGAGGATAGGGAACAGGTATAGTGACAGGTACAGAGACAGCAATAGGATAGGGAACAGGTACAGAGAAATCAAGAGGATAGGAAACAGGTATAGTGACAGGTACAGAGACAGCAATAGGATATGGAACAGGTATAGTGAGAGGTACAGAGACAGCAAGAGGATAAGAAGCAGGTACAGAGATAGCAAGAGGATAGGGAACAGGTATAGGGACAGGTACAGAGACAGCAAGAGGATAAGGAACAGGTATAGGGACAGGTACAGAGACAGCAAGGGGATAGAGGAAAAAGGTATAGTGACAGGTACAGAGACATCAAGAGGATAGGGAACAGGTATAGTGACAGGTACAGAGACATCTTAGAGGATAGGGAACAGGTATAGTGACAGGTACAGAGACAGTAAGAGGATAGGGAACAGGTATAGTGACAGGTACAGAGACAACAAGAGAATAGGGAACAGGTATAGTGACAGGTACAGACACAGTAAGAGGATAGGGAACAGGCATAGTGACAGGAACAGAGACATCAAGAGGATAGGGAACAGGTATAGTGACAGGTACAGAGACAGCAAGAGGATAGGAAACAGGTATAGCGACAGGTACAGAGACAGCAAGAGGAAAGGGAGCAGGTATAGTGACAGGTAAAGAGACATCCAGAGGATAGGGAACAGGTATAGTGACAGGTACAGAGACAACAAGAGGATAGGGAACAGGTATAGGGATAGGTACAGAGACAGCAAGGGGATAGGGAACAGGTATAGTGACAGGTACAGACACATCCAGAGGATAGGGAACAGGTATAGGGTCAGGTACAGAGACATCCAGAGGATAGGGAACATGTATAGGGAACAGGTATAGGGACAGGTACAGAGACAACAAGAGGATAGGGAACAGGTATAGTGACAGGTACAGACACATCCAGAGGATAGGGAACAGGTATAGGGTCAGGTACAGAGACATCCAGAGGATAGGGAACATGTATAGGGAACAGGTATAGGGACAGGTACAGAGACAGCAAGGGGATAGGGAACAGGTATAGTGACAGGTACAGAGACATCAAGAGGATAGGGAACATGTATAGTGACAGGTACTGAGACATTAAGAGGATAGGGAACAGGTATAGTGACAAGTACAGAGACAAGAGGATAGGGAACAGGTACAGAGACAGCAAGGGGATAGGGAACAGGTATAGTGACAGGTACAGAGACATCCAGAGGATAGGGAACAGGTTTAGTGACAGGTACATAGACATCCAGAGGATAGGGAACAGGTATAGTGACAGGTACAGATACATCAAGAGGATAGGGAACAGGTATAGTGACAGGTACTGAGACATTAAGAGGCTAGGGAACAGGTATAGTGACAGGTACAGAGACAAGAGGATAGGGAACAGGTATAGGGACAGGTACAGAGGCAGCAAGGGGATAGGGAACAGGTATAGTGACAGGTACAGAGACATCCAGAGGATAGGGAACAGGTATAGTGACAGGTACATAGACATCCAGAGGATAGGGAACAGGTATAGTGACAGGTACAGAGACATCAAGAGGATAGGGAACAGGTATAGTGACAGGTACAGAGACATCCAGAGGATAGGGAACAGGTATAGTGACAGGTACAGAGACATCCAGAGGATAGGTAACAGGTATAGTGACAGGTACAGAGACATCCAGCCGATAGGGAACAGGTATATTGACAGGTACAGAGACAACAAGAGGATAGGGAACAGGTATAGGGGCAGGTACAGAGATGACGAGAGAATACGGAACAGGTATAGTGAGAGGTACAGAGACATAAAGAGGATAGGGAACAGGTATAGTGACAGGTACAGAGAGAAGAGGCTAGGGATTATGTATAGTGACAGGTAGAGAGACAACAAGAGGATAGGGAACAGGTATAGTCACAGGTACAGAGAAATCAAGAGGATAGGGAATAGGTATAGTGACAGGTAAAGACACATCAAGAGGATAGGGAACAGGTATAGGGACAGGTACAGACACATCCCGAGGATAGGGAACAGGTATAGAGACAGGTACAGAGACATCAAGAGGATAGGGAATAGGTATAGTGACAGGTACAGAGACATCAAGAAGATAGGGAACAGGTATAGTGAGAGGTATATAAACATAAAGGTGATAGGGAACAGGTTTAGTGACAGGTACAGAGACATCAAGAGGATAGGGAATAGGTATAGTGACAGGTACAGAGACATCAAGAAGATAGGGAACAGGTATAGTGAGAGGTATATAAACATAAAGGTGATAGGGAACAGGTTTAGTGACAGGTACAGAGGCATCAAGAGGATAGGTAACAGGTATAGTGACAGGTACAGAGACATCAAGAGGATAGGAAGCAGGTATAGTGACAGGTACAGAGACATCAAGAGGATAGGGAACAGGTATAGTGAGAGGTACAGAGACATCAAGATGATAGGGAACAGGTACAGAGACATCAAGAGGATAGGGAGCAGGTATAGTGAGATGTACAGAGACATCAAGAGGATAGGGAACAGGTATAGGGACAGGTACAGAGACAATAAGAGGATAGGGAACAGGTATAGTGAGAGGTACAGAGACATCAAGATGATAGGGAACAGGTATAATGACAGGTACAGTGACATCAAGAGGATAGGGAACAGATATAGGGACATCAAGAGGATAGGGAACAGGTATAGGGACAAGTACAGTGGCATCAAGAGGATAGGGAACAGGTATAGTGACAGATACAGAGCCATCAAGAGGATAGAGGACAGGTATAGGGACAGGTACAGTGGCATCAAGAGGATAGGGAACAGGTATAGTGTCAGGTACAGAGACATCAAGATGATAGGGAACAGGTATAGTGACAGAAAAACCACTGGGATGACAGAGCATCAATGAAAAATAAGAGCCAAAGAGGAAGACACAAAGAATGTCAAATGGTAAAAGTACCAAACAGTGAAAGTCAGAGACAGACAAACCGACAAGCTAGCAGGCAGACACAATAGGATAATAAAGACAAGCCTGCGAATAATACAAATACATCAGGCAGACCTAGCTGAGGGCACAGACAGATAGGGGATGGGTGGGAAGAAGACCAACCAACATGAAAGGACAGACAGACAAAGGGTGGAGCACAGAATGAAACAAAAAACAGAGGACACGGATTCTTCTTCTGCATGAGGAATGTTTGTACAGCAGAGCAGGCAAAGCTCACAAGCAGTTAATGACATATGGATTGCAGGCATAGAGCAGGGTGGGATTGTTTATTTTTGCTTTTGTAAGATTCATTTTTGTTTTCTTTGTATGATGAAGACCACCTGGACTCAAATTAGAAAACAAAACAAAACAATGGATGGTGCTGATAAAGCAGTTGCTTGTTTGCATTTACTAGTGTTATATTAATTCATCATCAGCTATCACACACTAAATGTATATACAAGTATTAGCCTATTCCTCTAACAACATAAATGACCCTCTTGTTAATCACTTGCAGCGTATATATAAGTTGGTAAACGGAGAATACGTTTATATGACATTGCTATAAGGTAACAAGGCGCCGAGGCTTCCACAGAGCTTGTCCCTCACAGATCAGGGCAGCTGATTGCCCCCATAAAATTATACAGATAAAATCTGACTCAACCACAAAAGGCCCAGTAAATGCAAAAGACTACATATTGTAATTTGTACATTATTTATCCATTAGTGACCCTATATAATTATGCATTTAGCCCCTGTACAGGGGTCAAAGCCAAAGGTTAAGTCAAGCTCCGGAGCGGCAAGAACTGCCACTCATGTATGGTTCATTGGCGGCTTAATGTTCGGGAGCTTCCATGTTTGCCGATCCTAAGTTGGAATTTACCCTTTGTGGGGGTTAAATACATAGATAGTTAGGGTCACTAATGTAAAAATACCAAGTAATTACAAAATGCCATTTTTGCAACAGACTATCGCAATAAATCACCAGTCCACTTGCCATACAGCTTTATGACCTATTTGATATTATTCCACCCTGTGATATTACCAAGACTATTCAATTTACATCAATAGATCTGCTCAGCAACGTTTTTCCAGTTTTATCACTGTGTTACTGGGCAGAATACACTGGGGTTAATACAGCTATGGGTGGGTCTGACATGTAGGTCTAACTGGGGTTAATACAGCTATGGGTGGGTCTGACATGTAGGTCTAACTGGGGATAATACATCTATGGGTGGGTCTGACATGTAGGTCTAACTGGGGATAATACATCTATGGGTGGGTCTGACATGTAGGTCTAACTGGGGTTAATACAGCTATGGGTGGGTCTGACATGTAGGTCTAACTGGGGATAATACAGCTATGGGTGGGTCTGACATGTAGGTCTAACTGGGGATAATACAGCTATGGGTGGGTCTGACATGTAGGTCTAACTGGGGATAATACATTTATGGGTGGGTCTGACATGTAGGTCTAACTGGGGATAATACAGCTATGGGTGGGTCTGACATGTAGGTCTAACTGGGGATAATACATCTATGGGTGGGTCTGACATGTAGGTCTAACTGGGGTTAATACAGCTATGGGTGGGTCTGACATGTAGGTCTAACTGGGGATAATACAGCTATGGGTGGGTCTGACATGTAGGTCTAACTGGGGTTAATACAGCTATGGGTGGGTCTGACATGTAGGTCTAACTGGGGATAATACAGCTATGGGTGGGTCTGACATGTAGGTCTAACACAAACAAATATGTAAATGTGACATATGCATCAAATACAGTGCGTTTGAATTTGTATTCTATCTGAATCTGAAGACAATGACATTTAACATCATCAGGTACCGTTTTGCCGTTTTGTGGGGTTAACAAATAGGTAAACTTTGAGCACTTTCTAATTTTTTAATGCATCTGGTGTATTTTAGGAGCTACATAAAAATGTCTTGGGCTGCAAGAGTTCAAAGGTCACATTGGTGGAAAGGACATTCTTAGCCCCTTAATTTGTGTCCTGTTACCGGTAATATCATACAAATAATATATTATTTCTAAATCTTTTGTCCATATGTTGGATAGTGGATTATTTTGGCAGATAATGTGGCATACATCAAATCTGAGTCTTACTAAATAGTAATTTGGTGTCAATACCTTTATCAGGGAAAATGCAACGGTGCTTCCATTTCCTGCATGTACAGTATGTCACAATCTTGTGGTAATTGATGTGTTTTGTCTGTATTGTTTTATGTGGTTGACACCGGTACTGAACACCAAAATAATCATTTATAACAATAACCAAAATAACTTATGCTGCACCAATTTAACCCTATTCTAAGAAAATGACAACACTGAGCTAACACAAGAAATAAAAAAGGGAGAGGTGTGTACAGGAATCATGGTCAAAGTTTATAGAATCACCAGTATTGATACGATTCCAGAACCAATTCATTTATGATGCCTTAGTTAGGGGCATGTAGAAAACACTCATTTAAAAAAACAAACAAAGAAAATACAAAAAAAACTTGGTAAAATTAAAGGGACATGAAACCCAAAAATTTGCTGTCATGATTTAGGTAGAAAATACAATTTTAGACAACTTTTCAGTTTACTTCTATTATCAAATTTGCTTCATTCCCTTGGTACCATTCGTTGAAGGAGCAGCAATGCTCTACTGGTTTCTAACTGAAGACATGGGTGAGCCAATGACAAATCGGTATAGACTGTATATGCAGCCACCAATCAGCAGCTAGAACCTAGGTTCTTTGCTGCTCCTGAGTTTACCAAGATAAACCTTTCAGCCAAGAAACAAGAGAAGGAAGCAAATTAAATAATAGAAGTAAATTGTAAAGTTCTTTAAAATGTCATGCTCTATCTGAATGTCTAATTATGACTTTACTGTCCCTTTAAGAGGTAGGGCCAACTAGTTAACATAACATCAATTAACAAGAACATACATGCCCAATGTGCTTAGAGGGATATGGCTGCACCTCACTGACGAGGCCCAAAGAAGGCTGAAAAGATTGTCAGAGGTTGCCATTTCCTTTGTTTAGAGCAGAATTGCCTGGTATTTTTCGGGGCTGGACTGGCCTTGTTAGGCGGGATCAGACTTATAAACTTTAGGAAAGTTCTCCTCTGTGAACAGCACAATTTGGCTTAAAGAAACTACTCCCAGGTGGTAAATCGCCAATGAACAAGCTACTGAGCTGTTGTTCGGTCCTATAGCTTCTCGTTATGTATGTACCAATGAACAAGAGCACAATTTCTGTAATCATAAAAGGACAATAATGATTTTACTTGACATGAGTATGGTCCAAACTCAGATAGAATTTCTAGTAGCTACAAAGAAGTGAACCGGGTTAGACCCTTACAGATGTATCCAAACAGGGAAAGGATGCTGGCAGAGCTGTGACAGGGCAGTAAATTGGTTTCCTGGAACAAGCAGGATGAAAAATTCAGGTTGCTGACCTTAGATGTTTTAATAGAATCTCTACACATGTGGGATTTGCAGTGACATCTGGCTGAGTGCGGGCGAGAGCCTCACATTGGTGTGCATGTGGGAGAGAGGGGAAATACTGTCCAAACGTCTGTGTGGAAGAGCCAAGGAATGAAGGCATGTTAAAAAGATGACAACAGCTTAATTAATTGTGTACTAATATGCGCATCAATCTATACATGTCACCAACAGGCCTGACTACATTTTACTCAGCTGCCGAAGATCTATTATTATTTGTCTTAATGATCAAGGTCAGGTTAACTGCTGTGTCTGAATGGGATAGAAATGAATGGCTACTCCCCTTTTTTATTTCTTTAGTCTTGGGGTGAAACTCATGGTTAGTCATCAGCAATGTGATAGAGTGGCCATTATCACAGTAAACTGAAAAACATAAATTATGCTTACCTGATAATTTTATTTTCTTCTGATGGAAAGAGTCCACAGCTGCATTCATTACTTTTGGGAAATAAGAACCTGGCCACCAGGAGAAGCAAAGACACCCCAGTCAAAGGCTTAAATAAGGACGCCCCACATAAAAATTACGGGTGGGGAGCCGTGGACTCTTTCCATCAGAAGAACAGAAAATTATCAGGTAAGCATAATTTATGTTTTTCAGTTTAAATGGAAAGAGTCCACAGCTGCATTCATTACTTTTGGGAAAACAATACCCAAGCTATAGAGGACACTGAATGCCAAGACGGGAGAGTACATTAGGCGGCCCATTCTGGGGGTACCAAGCCTGAAACCACTGCCCACAAAAAAAACCAGCTTCGTACGAAGCCGAGGAAACTTTGAAAGGAAAAGCCCCAAGGACACTGACCTGCAGGTAGTCCAGAGCCTAGCTAAAGGCTGCAAAATCGGACTCAACTGAGCTAACAGGACTCCAGGAGACACCATCGCCCAACAGTCGGTCCCTCCCCACTCACTAAAGAAGGTAACACCAGCCTAAACTCCCAAAGGTAGAGGGCCAGGAAGAACCAAAGGAAATAACTGAAAGGTCACAAGACCCATAAAAGGAACCCCCCCCCCCCCCCCCAGAGCGAGCTCAGCTCACAAGGGCCCAAATGGGTCCCGACAGACAAGGGGAGACTACGCCTAGCTAGAGACTGCAAAATCGGACTCAACTGAGCCAACAGGCCTCTAGAAGACACCATCGCCCAACAGTCGGTCCCTCTCCACTCACCCCTCACTAAAGAAGGGAACACCAGCCTAAACTCCCAAAGGGAGAGGGCCAGAAAGAACAGACAAGGGGAGAGGCAGACTACGCCTAGACTAGGAGAACCGGAGGTATAGGACCGGGCATAGAAACAGAGAAAACTTTCTCTCCAACGTTGTGCAAAAGCACCAAAAGACAATAGAAGACTGAGTCCTCACATAGTCCTGAACTTGAAACACTGAAGTATTCCGCTACAAAAAAAGTGTAACAGACCCAGACGAAAAACCTTGAGTCAAGAACACGCCCCCATCCTCAGGATGACACAGGGAATACTTGCTGAGAGAAAAAGCGGCCAGCAAAAGAACAGATTGCAAAAACAACTTCCAGACAGAGGGTAATCCAAGCCGCTAGACCTACTCACAGGTCTTCCAAAAAAGGGGGAATCACAACCTCCACGAGGTCCCCCAAAAAAGAGAAGTGACAACCCGAAACAAGAGGTGAAGAAATCCTAGACCCTCTGCTTGTAAGCTTAGGGAACCAGCTAGCTACTATGCTCACCTAGATCCTGAAGATGACGTCTCTCAAAACCCACTCCCAGCCGGGCCAGCCCCAGCAACGGCAGGTCTGAAACAGGGGAACAGAAGAACCCCAAAACCAGGTAAAAAACGAGCGGAAGAATGGCCACAGCCAATCCAACACAGCACAGGTGCCACCCGACTCCTTAGAACAGACAACAGGGTTGTAGACCCAAAGGATCTAGCAAAAAGATCCAACTTAGTCTAGCCAGCAAGACTCCAAATGGAACGTAACCTGGAGAGAAAATTCCTCTCAGCTAGGGAAACTCCCAACTCCTGAACCAGGAGATGCCTTAAGAAAAGGCTTGCATCTCCATAAAAAGGAGACTATGCTCTCAAAAGGGGAAAAGGATAACAGGCAGCACCTTCCAGAAGCCACAGGTTAAAGGAGAGATCAATCCACAACTCAAAAAACCTGGCCAACCAAGACCAGATCAAGAAATCTGAGTAAAAGGACATAGTCCAAGTTTCCAGGAACTGGGGAACCCCGAACCAACCCTGGAGCCTAAAGGTCTGGTAACAACCCACAACGGGATCAACAAGGGAAAATGCTGAATTAAACCCAGCAACCGGAAGCCCCAGGGAGAACATGTCCGAACCCCCAACTGTTTTGACAAACAAAACCCGCAAACTTAACACCCCGTCTGAATAACAACCCAGACCACAGGGGATACTAATGCAATATCCAAATCAACCCAGATCTTGCCGAAGTTCCACTCTCCAAGGAGCCAAGGCGGTAAAAGTCGTACAAAGACACTAGAGCTTCTAGACTCACTAACAGCCTCAGGACAATAAGACAAAGGGATACCTCAAGGTCAAAATCACTCGAGCAAAGGCTAGTCTCCACATCTTCTCCATACAAGCGGATGATCACAAGGAGAAAGGGGCGTTCCAGGAGGAACCCCAAGCAAACTCAAGGAGACCACGCCCAGTGTCCCTAACAGGGAACAAACATCTCCCAGGCCCCTAAAAGGAGACCTAACATGGAGACCACAAAGGAAGACCACAAAGTCTCAGAAAAACAGCTAGACAGTATACAGTCGTTGTGCAATAGCTGTAGCTGGTTACATTCTGCAACCCAACCGCTGCAAGGCAGCTGAACTACCCTTCAACTTACTAGCTGCTGAGGACCAAGTCCAATGACAATCCTCGAGCCTCAAAAGAAAAAGGCTAAACCGCTCACTCGGCGGGAAGAAGGCACTAAGCCCTCCAACTTTCCACCACGTGGGAGAGGAACAATAGGGTCCAACAATACCAGACGCCATAGAAATGACGCAGCGGAAACTCCACTGACCCAGTCATCCAAATTGAAGGCGATAAGGACTGAGACAATCCTTCCTGCCTTGTAGACCCACAGGTCCTCTAGAATGCTTAGTTGAATGTAAAACAAATGATAACATGAGCAATCTGCACCTCGGCCGGACAGCCAATCAGAACGGCGCCACGTGTCTGAACAGCCACAAGACAGAACCGAACCCAACAGGACCAGCCTGCATCCGGATCCTAACCGTCAAGCTGCATAAATTCTCCCTTAGAGGGGAAGAAGGGAAAACAGACAAACATAGGATTTATATGTCCCCAAAAACACTTCCGCAGAAGTAACAGAGAGTATCGGTCCCAGTTTAAGATTCCCGAAGGAAAATAATAAACAAATTAAAAGACATCCTAATCGGATCAAAAGAAAATATAAGGCAACCCGTAGGTTAATGCCCAATAAGAAAACAGGCCTACCGCAGGACCAGCCAAACGGAGCCCTAATCTTCCAAAAAATTGAGAATGATCTCAAAAAAAGAACAGTCAGGAGATTACATCATCCCCACATGTCTAATGAGGTGCACCATTCGAAGCAGACTGAAAATTCCTGTATCCGAAAAGGATAGGATCATTTAATAACTGAAAAACATGTCTGTCTGAGTAAGACGCGAAGACGTTCCACTCTATAACGAAAAGCACAACACTTGGGGATAGTTACACCCGCAGGGAACTGTACAGGCCCTCCCCAAGGTGGTAGAACCGGGACAATAGGGCACGAGTACAAAAGCGGATAAACATCTGGACTGTGCAGACGAATAATCGCCAAAAATATGTGGAAGCAAAAACGTGCTGCAACCTCTGGGGGGGAACACTTCGCTCTGCATGGAGGAATAATCATAAACTGGGTTACCCGCATGTGTAGAAGTATGGAGCAGTAGGGAACTCGCCTCTCGGAGGACGAGACCCCCAGAGGCGGATGGCTCAGCTGTCCCTTGATTCACAGAGCCCGAGGAACAAGGCGCTCTCATATGGCATACAGAACAAAAAACTCGTTGACATGTGTCAACGAGGCCAATCCGGATTCTTCACCGGATGCAGAATCTGAAATTTGCACAGTTTCAGTATCAGAATCCTCCATAACTGAATCTGACATTTGCAGAGTCTCAGCATCAGAACCCTCCATAACTGGATAGAGGATATGCAAATATGGACTAAAGGAGTAAACCAAAAATGGCACCTGATACCCACAATGGCTGGGGCACTTACCACCTCCTATGACCAGACCCCTGCGGACTAGAATTTCTCCTTCGCCACATGGTCGGGAATGCGGAAATGGAAGACAGAGCGTAACCACGCCCCCGACCACAAGGTGAACTGTATAGTCCAAAAAAGCGCGCCCAACCATAAGGTGGCGTCACTTCCAAAGGCCTCAATGTTCCAACCACGAGCCCTGTAAACACCACACATAAGAAGGTTGAATCACATAACAAACATGATTATAAACCCCCCTGTTCAATAACCCCCCTCAGGAGATATTAACC
>NC_069499.1:1572977359-1573151684 GCF_027579735.1 Bombina bombina
GGTATAAATGGTGCCAGAAGAACAAAACTAAATTTAGGTCTGCCTACCGGAGTTATGGGCGAAAGCCATGAACTCTCCTCCCCACGATAGAAATGAAATTATCAGGTAAGCATAATTTATGTTTTCCATCTAAAGGGGAGGAGTGTCCACAGCTTCATTCAATACTTGTGTGAAACAAATACCTAACTCTAGACGACACTGAATGAACAAATGGGAGGGTAAAAAGGAGGCGGACCCTATCCTGAGGGCACCACAGCCTGAAAAACCGTTCTCCCAAAAACGTCAAATTTGTAAAACTTTGTAAAAGTATGTAAGGAAAACCAGGTAGCCGCCTTACAAATCTACTCCATAGAGGCCTCATTCTTGAAGGCCCAAGAAGAAGCCACAGCTCTAGTTGAATGAGCCGTCATCCTCTAAAGGGGCTTGTGTTCCGCTGTCTCGTAAGACAATCGAATCATGCTCCTCAACCAAAAGGACAAAGAAGTTGAAGAGGCTCTCTGCCCCTTGCGTTTCCCTGAATACGCTACAAAAAGAGATGTAAACTGTCTGAAATCCTTCATAGCCTGAAGATAAAACTTCAAGGCTCGAACCACATCCAAATTATGAAGTAACTTCTCTCTAGGGGAAGAAGGGTTAGACACAACCTTGGGAAGAAATCCCAAACCAGTGTGAAGAACAGCCTTATCAGCATGAAAAACCAGATAAGGAGGCTCATATTGCAAGGCCGCCAACTCAGATACTCTGCGTGCCGATGCATAGCCAACAGGAAGAGAACCTTCCAAGAAAGAATCTTAATGTCAATAGAGTGCATAGGTTCAAACGGAACCCTCTGCAACACCATAACCAAGTTTAAGCTCCAGGGTGGAGCAGAATGTCTAAAGCCTGTCTAAAGACTAAATATAAGGAAGCTCCGCGAGCCTCTTGTTCAACAAAACAGATAACGCCGAAATCTGTCCCTTTAAAGAACTGGCGGCAAGCCCCTTCTCTAAACCATTCTGGAGAAAGGACAGAATCCTAGATACCTTAACCTTGTGCCAAGGATATCCATGTTTCTCACACCAGGACAAGTAATTCCTCCACACTTAGATCCGACGAGTGACCGGCTTCCTGGCCTGAACGAGAATATATATCAGAATAGATCTGAACGTTTCCATTTTGAAAGATGGAATGGGCAGAAATTTGTTTAAACATTTTAGGTCCAGAATCGGGGGAACGTGCCCTCCTTCTTTGGGACCATGAAAAGGTTTGAATAGTACCCTAGACCTCTCTCTGCTGGAAGTACTGGTACAATTACTCAGAGAGAAGAGAGATCCCTCACACATTCTACAAAGGCATTCCTATTCTCTGGTCTTGAAGACAGGTTTGACAGGAGGAATCTGCCCCTGGGCATATGAGATCTGAACCCTATCCTGTAACCCTGGGCGATGACCTCCAGATCCCAAGGGTCCTGAACATCCTGCAACCAGACTTCTGAGAAGAGAGATAATTCGCCCCCTACTGGGTCAGTTGACCGGTCGGGGGCCACCCCTTCATGCTGATTTTGTCTCGGTGGGCTTCTTGTTCTGCTTGGACTTATTCCAAGACTGAGCTGGCTTCCAAGATCCCTTAGACTGCTCCGCTTTCACCGCGGGCTGCTGGCAATGGGCCTTCACCGAACGAAAGGGACGAAAAGTAGATCCCTTAGGTCTAGCCTTCTTATCCTGTGGCAGGAAGGCACTCTTGCCTCCCGTGACCGTGGATATGATTGAGTCCAGTCCTGGACCAAATAGGATCTTTCCCTGAAAAGGAAGGGATAGAAGCCTAGATTTAGAGGTCATGTCCGCAGACTATGACTTCAGCCACAGAGCCCTACGGGCTAGGATGGAAAAACCTGCATTCAGGCGAATAATCTGCATATTGGCGTCACAAATAAAAGAATTAGCTACCCTCAAGGCCTTAATTCTATCCTGTATCTCATCAAGGACAGTCTCCCTCTCGACCATCTCAGACAGGGATTTGCACCAATACGTCGTAGCTCCGGCTACCGCAGCTACCACCGCTGCCGGCTGAAAAACAAACCCCGTGTGCTGAAACATCTTTCACAACTTGTTTTCTAACTTTTTATCCATGGGCTCCTTAAACAACGAACTATCCTCAAGAGGAATCGTTGTACGCTTTGCGAGTGTGGAGATAGCACTATCCACCTTAGGGACAGTCCCCCATAGCTCGAGCTGAGAGTCCGGAACAGGGAACAGTTTCTTAAAAGAAGAGGAAGGGGAAAAGGATGAACCAAACTTCTTCCATTCATTCTTAATAATGTTAGCCATCTTAACAGGAACCGGGAAGGTCTGAGGCACCACCCTGTCCTCATATACTTTATCAAGTTTAGGAATCGAAGGTTCCTCCGGTAGTTTTGGTTCCGGAACCTCCAGCTTAGCAAGCACTTGCTTCAGTAGAAAGCGTAAATTTTCCATCCTAAACCTAAAGTCTGGTTCCTCCGCAGCCGGAGGTTTAGATGACACAGACTACGACCCAGAAGGAACGTCCTCCGAAGAGTCGGAGTTGTCCTCGTCAGCGGATAATCTTTTCGAGATATCCATTGTAGTAGATTACCTCTGGGCCGTGCCGCAATGCTTTACCCTATGCTTGCGCTTAGCAGAATGTGGTAAGGCACTAATCACCGCAGACACCGCCGATTGCAGTTGATCCGCAAAATCTGACGGCCAGTGGCCCTCTCCCTCAGGAGGTTTAGTCGTGCCCTGAGGAGCTGCATGTGTAAATCGGAGATGAAAGTAGGGAACGCACCTCACAGGACGGAGAACCCTCAGAGGTGGACGGCTCTGTAGTACTAAACATCTTATTCTTTCTAGATGTAGTAATCTTGTCAAGGCATGTGGAACAGAGTTGAGCAGGCGGATCTGCCAGAACCTCCTCACAAACACAGGAATTAGACTTTGTTAAAGAGGGAGTACCCTCCAAAGCGTCAGAGTCCTCCATAGCTTACGCCTTTATTACGGACTCAATATATTATATAAATGGCACCTTTACATATCCAATTGCCGGGGCACTCACCACCTCCTTAGACCCGGACCACAGAAAAAAACGCTTTGTCTCCTGCAACCGCCGGTCAAGAAGAGGAAGTTGAATAGGCCCCACTGGGTCACATACAGTGCCTCGCAGGACCACCCCTGCACTAGGGAGAAAAATAACTCCCGGAAATTAAACCTGTAGTCCACCCATTGCCAGAGCCTCATCTCACACATATATCGCAGAAATGACACAACAAATAACATTATGTACAATCGCCCCCCTCCCCCGTTCAATAATCCCCCTACCAGGGACATTAACCCTTGATTCTATAAAGATAAAAGGTGTCACACTGTGACCCTGTCTTCTTGCGTTATCAATATGTATATAAAAAATTAAATGATCTTACCAGAATCTATGCCGTGGAACAGGAACATGGCCTCTCAAGTGTGACAGTGTAGTAGCATCGCTCCTGACATGGACTTGAGTGCAGGAAGCAGGCAGCAAAACTCGTCAATGGAGCTGTTAATGTGAGTCGGGATGCTTTCCCAGAAAGACTCTCCATGCATCTCCGGACTCTAACTTTCACCCATGCTCTCACTGAGAGGCTGACAGGACTACTTAACACTCCAGTCCCATTTTGAAGAGTACTACCCTCCATAAGAGACTACACCGAATCTTCCGACATTTCTCTGCCAACCTCCTATGACGAAAGTCAAAGAATGACTGGGGGATGAGGAGAGTGGGGGAGGTATTTAAGCCTTTGGCTGGGGTGTCTTTGCCTCCTCCTGGTGGCAAGGTCCTTAATTCCCACAAGTAATGAATGAAGCCATGGTCTCTCCTCCCCTTTAGATGGAAACAATACAGGAAAAAACAAATCTTTAAATAAAAGTTTTAAAAGATCCAAAGTGCCAAATATAAAAAAATCAGGAAAAAAAGGTTTGTAAAACAGCTGCAATTGTTATGTGACATAGTGCAACAGTAATGTCGAAATGTATCCATGCTTTGCATAGGGCTGTTTATGTAGCATGAATACATTTTGTAATGTTTGGTTGGGTTTACTCAGGTTACTTACTTTACTCCAGACATTTTGAAGCTGTGATGTACTTTGCAAAACAACTTGCAGTGACTGTAATGGGACCCAGTATGTTGTCTGCAACAGTGGGACAGGAGTAGGGCATGTTCTAGTGGTTAGAAAAATGCAAGATATGCATTGGGAACCATCATGAGAGGCAGCAGCAATTTTAATTTCTCCTATTGATCGTTCACGCAAGGAACAATATGGTAGCAGGTTAAGTATGCAAGACATTGCCCACCATAACTTGCACCTGTCTTGTTAAATGGAGGGCAATTATAGACACAGGGCTAAACACCCACTAGGTCAGGGCTGCACAACACTTTGGGGAGCTAACTAAATACAATCTTTTGGGTAGCTGGTCAGTCAAATACATAAACAAAATTTACTCAAAAAAACAACAACATAATTTATGCTCAACTGACTAATTAATTTCTTGATACATCAGTTGTGAAATGTAAACATAAAAAAATAAAATATAAAGGACGCAATTGAAGTGCAAAGGATCTGCTATCCCATATATAAAAAGAGTTGGGTCTTGAAGAGTCACCATCAAGAACAAAATTAATCAGGAAAGTAAAAAACATAATTTATGTAAGAACTTACCTGATAAATTCATTTCTTTCATATTAGCAAGAGTCCATGAGCTAGTGACGTATGGGATATACATTCCTACCAGGAGGGGCAAAGTTTCCCAAACCTCAAAATGGCTATAAATACACCCCTCACCACACCCACAAATCAGTTTAACGAATAGCCAAGAAGTGGGGTGATAAGAAAAAAGTGCGAAAGCATATAAAATAAGGAATTGGAATAATTGTACTTTATACAAAAAAATCATAACCACCACAAAAAGGGTGGGCCTCATGGACTCTTGCTAATATGAAAGAAATGAATTTATCAGGTAAGTTCTTACATAAATTATGTTTTCTTTCATGGAATTAGCAAGAGTCCATGAGCTAGTGACGTATGGGATAATGACTACCCAAGATGTGAATCTTTCCACGCAAGAGTCACTAGAGAGGGAGGGATAAAATAAAGACAGCCAATTCCTGCTGAAAATAATCCACACCCAAAATAAAGTTTAATGAAAACATAAGCAGAAGATTCAAACTGAAACCGCTGCCTGAAGTACTTTTCTACCAAAAACTGCTTCAGAAGAAGAAAACACATCAAAATGGTAGAATTTAGTAAAAGTATGCAAAGAGGACCAAGTTGCTGCTTTGCAAATCTGATCAACCGAAGCTTCATTCCTAAACGCCCAGGAAGTAGAAACTGACCTAGTAGAATGAGCTGTAATCCTTTGAGGCGGAGTTTTACCCGACTCGACATAGGCATGATGAATTAAAGATTTCAACCAAGATGCCAAAGAAATGGCAGAAGCTTTCTGGCCTTTTCTAGAACCGGAAAAGATAACAAATAGACTAGAAGTCTTTCGGAAAGACTTAGTAGCTTCAACATAATATTTCAAAGCTCTAACAACATCCAAAGAATGCAACGATTTCTCCTTAGAATTCTTAGGATTAGGACATAATGAAGGAACCACAATTTCTCTACTAATGTTGTTGGAATTCACAACCTTAGGTAAAAATTGAAAAGAAGTTCGCAACACCGCCTTATCCTGATGAAAAATCAGAAAAGGAGACTCACAAGAAAGAGCAGATAATTCAGAGACTCTTCTGGCAGAAGAGATTGCCAAAAGGAACAAAACTTTCCAAGAAAGTAATTTAATGTCCAATGAATGCATGGGTTCAAAAGGAGGAGCTTGAAGAGCCCCCAGAACCAAATTCAAACTCCAAGGAGGAGAAATTGACTTAATGACAGGTTTTATATGAACCAAAGCTTGTACAAAACAATGAATATCAGGAAGATTAGCAATCTTTCTGTGAAAAAGAACAGAAAGAGCAGAGATTTGTCCTTTCAAGGAACTTGCGGACAAACCCTTATCTAAACCATCCTGAAGAAACTGTAAAATTCTCTGTATTCTAAAAGAATGCCAAGAAAAATGATGAGAAAGACACCAAGAAATATAAGTCTTCCAGACTCTATAATATATCTCTCTAGATACAGATTTACGAGCCTGTAACAGAGTCAGAGAAACCTCTTTGACCAAGAATCAAGCGTTCAATCTCCATACCTTTAAATTTAAGGATTTGAGATCCTGATGGAAAAACAGAATTTATGTTTACCTGATAAATTACTTTCTCCAACGGTGTGTCCGGTCCACGGCGTCATCCTTACTTGTGGGATATTCTCTTCCCCAACAGGAAATGGCAAAGAGCCCAGCAAAGCTGGTCACATGATCCCTCCTAGGCTCCGCCTTCCCCAGTCATTCGACCGACGTAAAGGAGGAATATTTGCATAGGAGAAATCATATGATACCGTGGTGACTGTAGTTAGAGAAAATAAATCATCAGACCTGATTAAAAAACCAGGGCGGGCCGTGGACCGGACACACCGTTGGAGAAAGTAATTTATCAGGTAAACATAAATTCTGTTTTCTCCAACATAGGTGTGTCCGGTCCACGGCGTCATCCTTACTTGTGGGAACCAATACCAAAGCTTTAGGACACGGATGATGGGAGGGAGCAAATCAGGTCACCTAGATGGAAGGCACCACGGCTTGCAAAACCTTTCTCCCAAAAATAGCCTCAGAAGAAGCAAAAGTATCAAATTTGTAAAATTTAGTAAAAGTGTGCAGTGAAGACCAAGTCGCTGCCTTACATATCTGATCAACAGAAGCCTCGTTCTTGAAGGCCCATGTGGAAGCCACGGCCCTAGTGGAATGAGCTGTGATTCTTTCAGGAGGCTGCCGTCCGGCAGTCTCATAAGCCAATCTGATGATGCTTTTAAGCCAAAAAGAGAGAGAGGTAGAAGTTGCTTTTTGACCTCTCCTTTTACCAGAATAAACAACAAACAAGGAAGATGTTTGTCTGAAATCCTTTGTAGCCTCTAAATAGAATTTTAGAGCACGAACTACATCCAAATTGTGCAACAAACGTTCCTTCTTTGAAACTGGATTCGGACACAAAGAAGGCACGACTATCTCCTGGTTAATATTTTTGTTAGAAACAACATTCGGAAGAAAACCAGGTTTAGTACGCAAAACCACCTTATCTGCATGGAACACCAGATAAGGAGGAGAACACTGCAGAGCAGATAACTCTGAAACTCTTCTAGCAGAAGAAATTGCAACCAAAAACAAAACTTTCCAAGATAATAACTTGATATTAACGGAATGTAGGGGTTCAAACGGAACCCCCTGAAGAACTGAAAGAACTAAATTAAGACTCCAAGGAGGAGTCAAAGGTTTGTAAACAGGCTTGATTCTTAAATATAGGGGGAGGGACAAAAGGTATGCCGGGCCTTTCCCATTCTTTGTTTACAATGTCCGCCACCCGCTTGGGTATAGGAAAAGCTTCGGGGGGCCCCGGGACCTCTAGGAACTTGTCCATCTTACATAATTTCTCTGGAATGACCAAATTGTCACAATCATCCAGAGTAGATAACACCTCCTTAAGCAGAGCGCGGAGATGTTCCAATTTAAATTTGAATGTAATCACATCAGGTTCAGCTTGTTGAGAAATTTTCCCTGAATCTGAAATTTCTCCCTCAGACAAAACCTCCCTGGCCCCCTCAGACTGGTGTAGGGGCATGTCAGAACCATTATCATCAGCGTCCTCATGCTCTTCGGTATTTTCTAAAACAGAGCAGTCGCGCTTTCGCTGATAAGTGGGCATTTTGGCTAAAATGTTTTTGATAGAATTATCCATTACAGCCGTTAATTGTTGCATAGTAAGGAGTATTGGCGCACTAGATGTACTAGGGGCCTCCTGTGTGGGCAAGACTGGCGTAGACGAAGGAGGGGAAGATGCAGTACCATGCTTACTCCCCTCACTTGAGCAATCATCTTGGGCATCATTTTCTCTAAATTTTGTGTCACATACATCATATCTATTTAAATGAGAAGGAACCTTGGCTTCCTCACATACAGAACATAGTCTATCTGATAGTTCAGACATGTTAAACAGGCATAAACTTGATAACAAAGTACAAAAAACGTTTTAAAATAAAACCGTTACTGTCACTTTAAATTTTAAACTGAACACACTTTATTACTGAACATGAGAAAAAGTATGAAGGAATTGCTCAAAATTCACCAAAATTTCACCACAGTGTCTTAAAGCCTTAAAAGTATTGCACACCAAATTTGAAAGCTTTAACTCTTAAAATAACGGAACCGGAGCCGTTTTTATATTTAACCCCTATACAGTCCCTGGTATCTGCTTTGCTGAGACCCAACCAAGCCCAGAGGGGAATACGATACCAAATGACGCCTTCAGTAAGCTTTTTCTATGTATCTGAGCTCCTCACACATGCATCTGCATGCCTTGCTTCCCAAAAACAACTGCGCATTAGTGGCGCGAAAATGAGGCTCTGCCTATGATTAGAGAAGGCCCCCAGAGAAAAAGGTGTCCAATACAGTGCCTGCCGGTTATTTAACATAATTCCCAAGAATAAAATAACTCCTCAAAGCTAAAAACTATTAAAAATGCTTATAAATCAATCGTTTTAGCCCAGAAAAATGTCTACCAGTCTTTAAAGCCCTTGTGAAGCCCTTTATTCTTATTTAATAAAAATGGCTTACCGGATCCCATAGGGAAAATGACAGCTTCCAGCATTACCAAGTCTTGTTAGAAATGTGTCATACCTCAAGCAGCAAAAGTCTGCTCACTGTTTCCCCCAACTGAAGTTAATTCCTCTCAACAGTCCTGTGTGGAAACAGCCATCGATTTTAGTAACGGTTGCTAAAATCATTTTCCTCTTACAAACAGAAATCTTCATCTCTTTTCTGTTTCAGAGTAAATAGTACATACCAGCACTATTTTAAAATAACAAACTCTTGATTGAAGAATAAAAACTACATTTAAACACCAAAAAACTCTAAGCCATCTCCGTGGAGATGTTGCCTGTACAACGGCAAAGAGAATGACTGGGGAAGGCGGAGCCTAGGAGGGATCATGTGACCAGCTTTGCTGGGCTCTTTGCCATTTCCTGTTGGGGAAGAGAATATCCCACAAGTAAGGATGACGCCGTGGACCGGACACACCTATGTTGGAGAAAAAGGACCTTGCGACAGAAGGTCTGGTCTTAACGGAAGAGTCCACGGTTGGCAAGAGGCCATCCGGACAAGATCCGCATACCAAAACCTGTGAGGCCATGCCAGAGCTACCAGCAGAACAAACGAGCATTCCTTCAGAATCTTGGAGATTACTCTTGGAAGAAGAACTAGAGGCGGAAAGATATAGGCAGGATGACACTTCCAAGGAAGTGATAATGCATCCACTGCCTCCGCCTGAGGATCCCGGGATCTGGACAGATACCTGGGAAGTTTCTTGTTTAGATGAGACGCTATCAGATCTATTTCTGGAAGTTCCCACATTTGAACAATCTGAAGAAATACCTCTGGGTGAAGAGACCATTCGCCCGGATGCAACGTTTGGCGACTGAGATAATCCGCTTCCCAATTGTCTATACCTGGGATATGAACCGCAGAGATTAGACAGGAGCTGGATTCCGCCCAAAGCAGAATTTGAGATACTTCTTTCATAGCCAGAGGACTGTGAGTCCCTCCTTGATGATTGATGTATGCCACAGTTGTGACATTGTCTGTCTGAAAACAAATGAACAATTCTCTCTTCAGAAGAGGCCAAGACTGAAGAGCTCTGAAAATTGCACGGAGTTCCAAAATATTGATCGGTAATCTCACCTCCTGAGATTCCCAAACTCCTTGTGCCGTCAGAGATCCCCACACAGCTCCCCAACCTGTAAGACTTGCATCTGTTGAAATTACAGTCCAGGTCGGAAGAACAAAAGAAGCCCCCTGAATTAAACGATGGTGATCTGTCCACCACGTCAGAGAGTGTCGTACAATCGGTTTTAAAGATATTAATTGAGATATCTTTGTGTAATCCCTGCACCATTGATTCAGCATACAGAGCTGAAGAGGTCGCATGTGAAAACGAGCAAAGGGGATCGCGTCCGATGCAGCAGTCATAAGACCTAGAATTTCCATGCATAAGGCTACTGAAGGGAATGATTGTGACTGAAGGTTTCGACAAGCTGAAATCAATTTTAGACGTCTCTTGTCTGTCAAAGACAGAGTCATGGACACTGAATCTATCTGGAAACCCAGAAAGATTACCCTTGTCTGAGGAATCAATGAACTTTTTAGTGAATTGATCCTCCAACCATGATCTTGAAGAAACAACACAAGTCGATTCGTATGAGATTCTGCTAAATGTAAAGACTGAGCAAGTACCAAGATATCGTCCAAATAAGGAAATACCACAATACCCTGTTCTCTGATTACAGACAGAAGGGCACCGAGAACCTTTGTAAAAATTCTTGGAGCTGTAGCTAGGCCAAACGGCAGAGCCACAAACTGGTAATGCTTGTCCAGGAAAGAGAATCTCAGGAACTGATAGTGATCTGGATGAATCGGAATATGCAGATATGCATCCTGTAAATCTATTGTGGACATATAATGCCCTTGCTGAACAAAAGGCAAGATAGTCCTTACAGTTACCATTTTGAATGTTGGTATCCTTACATAACGATTCAATATTTTTAGATCCAGAACTGGTCTGAAGGAATTCTCCTTCTTTGGTACAATGAAGAGATTCGAATAAAACCCCAGCCCCTGTTCCAGAACTGGAACTGGCATAATTACTCCAGCCAACTCTAGATCTGAAACACATTTCAGAAATGCTTGAGCTTTCACTGGATTTACTGGGACACGGGAAAGAAAAAATCTCTTTGCAGGAGGTCTTATCTTGAAACCAATTCTGTACCCTTCTGAAACGATGTTCTGAATCCAAAGATTGTGAACAGAATTGATCCAAATTTCTTTGAAAAAACGTAACCTGCCCCCTACCAGCTGAGCTGGAATGAGGGCCGCACCTTCATGTGGACTTAGAAGCTGGCTTTGCTTTTCTAGAAGGCTTGGATTTATTCCAGACTGGAGATGGTTTCCAAACTGAAACTGCTCCTGAGGAAGAAGGATCAGGCTTTTGTTCTTTGTTGAAACGAAAGGAACGAAAACGATTATTAGCCCTGTTTTTACCCTTAGATTTTTTATCCTGTGGTAAAAAAGTTCCTTTCCCACCAGTAACAGTTGAGATAATAGAATCCAACTGAGAACCAAATAATTTGATACCCTGGAAAGAAATGGAAAGTAGAGTCGATTTAGAAGACATATCAGCATTCCAAGTTTTAAGCCATAAAGCTCTTCTAGCTAAAATAGCTAGAGACATAAACCTGACATCAACTCTGATAATATCAAAAATGGCATCACAGATAAAATTATTAGCATGTTTCAGAAGAATAATAATATTATGAGAATCATGATCTGTTACTTGTTGCGCTAAAGTTTCCAACCAAAAAGTTGAAGCTGCAGCAACATCAGCCAATGATATAGCAGGTCTAAGAAGATTACCTGAACACAGATAAGCTTTTCTTAGAAAGTATTCAATTTTCCTATCTAAAGGATCCTTAAACGAAGTACCATCTGCCGTAGGAATAGTAGTACGTTTAGCAAGGGTAGAAATAGCCCCATCAACTTTAGGGATTTTGTCCCAAAATTCTAATCTGTCAGATGGCACAGGGTATAATTGCTTAAAACGTTTAGAAGGAGTAAATGAATTACCCAAATTATTCCACTCTCTGGAAATTACTTCAGAAATAGCACCAGGAACAGGAAAAACTTCTGGAATAACCACAGGAGATTTAAAGACCTTATCTAAACGTTTAGATTTAGTATCAAGAGGACCAGAATCCTCAATTTCTAAAGCAATTAGTACTTCTTTAAGTAAAGAACGAATAAATTCCATTTTAAATAAATATGAAGATTTATCAGCATCAACCTCTGAGACAGAATCCTCTGAACCAGAAGAGTCATTAGAATCAGAATGATGATGTTCATTTAAAAATTCATCTGTATAAAGAGAAGTTTTAAAAGATTTTTTATGTTTACTAGAAGGAGGAATAACAGACATAGCCTTCTTGATGGATTCAGAAACAAAATCTCTTATGTTATCAGGAACACTCTGAACATTAGATGTTGATGGAACTGCAACAGGTAATGGTACTTTACTAAAGGAAATATTATCTGCATTAACAAGTTTGTCATGACAATTAATACAAACAACAGCTGGAGGAACAGCTACCAAAAGTTTACAGCAGATACACTTAGCTTTGGTAGTTCCAGCACCAGACAGCGATTTTCCTGAAGTATCTTCTGACTCAGATGCAACGTGAGACATCTTGCAATATGTAAGAGAAAAAACAACATATAAAGCAAAATTGATCAAATTCCTTAAATGACAGTTTCAGGAATGGGAAAAAATGCCAAGGAACAAGCTTCTAGCAACCAGAAGCAATGAAAAATGAGGCTTAAATAATGTGGAGACAAAAGCGATGCCCATATTTTTTTAGCGCCAAATAAGACGCCCACATTAAATGACGCCACATCCGGAACGCCGACATTTTTGGCGCAAAAGAACGTCAAAAAATGACGCAACTTCCGGCGACACGTTTGACGCTGGAAACAGAAAAGATTTTTTGCGCCAAAAAAGTCAGCGCCAAGAATGACACAATAAAATGAAGCATTTTCAGCCCCCGCGAGCCTAACAGCCCACAGGGAAAAAAAGTCAAATTTTTAAGGTAAGAAAAATGATTGATTCAAATGCATTATCCCAAATATGAAACTGACTGTCTGAAAATAAGGAATGTTGAACATCCTGAGTCAAGGCAAATAAATGTTTGAATACATATATTTAGAACTTTATTAAAAAAGTGCCCAACCATAGCTTAGAGTGTCACAGAAAATAAGACTTACTTACCCCAGGACACTCATCTACATGTTTGTAGAAAGCCAAACCAGTACTGAAACGAAAATCAGCAGAGGTAATGGTATATATATATAAGAGTATATCGTCGATCTGAAAAGGGAGGTAAGAGATGAATCTCTACGACCGATAACAGAGAACCTATGAAATAGACCCCGTAGAAGGAGATCATTGAATTCAAACAGGCAATACTCTCCTCACATCCCTCTGACATTCACTGCACGCTGAGAGGAAAACCGGGCTCCAACCTGCTGCGGAGCGCATATCAACGTAGAATCTAGCACAAACTTACTTCACCACCTCCATAGGAGGCAAAGTTTGTAAAACTGATTTGTGGGTGTGGTGAGGGGTGTATTTATAGGCATTTTAAGGTTTGGGAAACTTTGCCCCTCCTGGTAGGAATGTATATCCCATACGTCACTAGCTCATGGACTCTTGCTAATTACATGAAAGAAATGTGGTTTTCTTTCTTACAATGGTGAGTCCATGGTCCCTTGTGGAATCATATACCAAAGCAATGAAGACCACAAACCATAAAACGGGGGGTTGGCGGAGGAAAGTCAGGTAAAACAAAACTATTCTACCAAAACATGCCTTAACCAACATGAAAGCATCATACGTATAAAACACGGCAACTGTATGAACAGAAGACTTAAGTCGCCTTACAAATCTGTTACTACCAGGTAAGCTTTCCTGATCAAATCTTTAAGCCATCCAAGCAAAGTAATCGCATTGCCCTTCAGAAGCCCAGAAAAAGTACAAAAAGTGCAGAGAAAAAAGAAAGGATTTAGTCATTGTTACATAGAATTTTAAAAGTTTTTAATACATTCAAATTGTGGAAAAGCATTTCCTTTTCTGACTTTGGATCTGGACAAAGAGAATGAACAACAATCTCCTTTTTTATAGTTTCTGAAAAAGACTACCTCAGGCAAATAGGAATGCACAGTCCTGAAGACACGGGTATCCTTATAAAAGACAAGCGAAGGGGATTGCAAGATAGAGCTGACAACTCAGAAACTCTCCTAGCTGAGGAGACGGCTAAGAAGAAGAGCACCTTCCAGGACAACCGTAAATCCAACAAATACATAGGCTCAAAACGTTGGGATTGAAGAACCGCAACACCAAATTAAGGTGTAGTCACAGGCCTTTTAAATGGCCTAATCCTGAATAGAACCTGGACTACGGTCTTGATATCTGCAAACCTCAAGAGTTTCATGTGAAAGAAGCACAGGCAAGGAAGATATTAGATCCTTTAAGAAGCTATCCGAGAAACCGTTGTCTAAGCCATCCTAAAGAAACTCAAATACTCCAGACTTACAATAGTAACCTTATGCATAGCACCAAGATAAATAAGTATGCCACACTTTTGTAGAAAACACACCTTCTAAAAGGCTTTCAAGCCTGAATTAAAGTAAACGTAAAGCTTAAAGGGACATGAAACCCAAATTTTTTCTTTCGTGATTTAGAAAGAGCATGTCATTTTAAACAACTTTCTAATTTACTTCTATTATCTAATTTGCTTCATTCTCTTGATATAACTTGCTGAAAAGCATATCTAGATATGCTCAGAAGCTGCTGATTGGTTGCTGCACATAGAGGCCTTGTGTGATTGGCTCACACATATGCATTGCTATTTCTTCAACAAAGGATATCTAAAGAATTGAGCAAATTAGATAATAGAAGTAAATTGGAAAGTTGTTTAAAATTGCATGCCCTATCTGAATCATGAAAGTTTAATTTTGACTAGACTGTTCCTTTAATGAAAAAGTGCCCAGTATCTAAAAATACTCTTAAAAACAGGGGCACTTTCATTCATTAAACTTTACATTGAAGCATATTTTTTAAAATACTTACCAATGCTTTATGGAAAACAGACTGGCGATCCTCCTCTGCCCACTTCTCCTGCTGTAGTTAGCAGATCGATGACAAATCCGGGTTCCTCCAATTGTTGCGTTGCCTCACGAGCTGGACGCCAAAGTGGGCACGCAACGATTGGAAGAACTCGGATTCATCATCAATATGTTAACTACAACAGGAGCAGAGGATCGCTGGTCTGCTTTCCATAAAGTAAAGGTATTTTAAAAAAAACAATTTATGCTTACCTGATGAATTTATTTCTCTTGTGGTGTATCCAGTCCACGGATCATCCATTACTTGTGGGATATTCTCATTCCCAACAGGAAGTTGCAAGAGGACACCCACAGCAGAGCTGTTATATAGCTCCTCCCCTAACTGCCATATCCAGTCATTCGACCGAAAACACGCAGAGAAAGGAGAAACCATAGGGTGCAGTGGTGACTGTAGTTTAAATGAAAAAATTACCTGCCTTAAAATGACAGGGCGGGCCGTGGCCTGGATACACCACAAGAGAAATAAATTTATCAGGTAAGCATAAATTGTGTTTTCTCTTGTAAGGTGTATCCAGTCCACGGATCATCCATTACTTGTTGGATACCAATACCAAAGCTAAAGTACACGGATGAAGGGAGGGACAAGGCAGGTACTTAAACGGAAGGTACCACTGCCTGTAAAACCTTTCTCCCAAAAATAGCCTCCGAAGAAGCAAAAGTATCAAATTTGTAGAATTTTGAAAAAGTATGAAGCGAAGACCAAGTCGCCGCTTTGCAAATCTGTTCAACAGAAGCCTCATTTTTAAAGGCCCAAGTGGAAGCCACAGCTCTAGTAGAATGAGCTGTAATCCTTTCAGGAGGCTGCTGTCCAGCAGTCTCATAGGCTAAGCGGAATATGCTTCTTAGCCAAAAAGAAAGAGAGGTTGCCAAAGCCTTTTGACCTCTCCTCTGTCCAGAGTAGACAACAAACAAAGCAGATGTTTGACAAAAATCTTTAGTAGCTTGTAAGTAAAACTTTAAAGCACGAACCAAGTCCAGATTGTGTAATAGACATTCCTTCTTTGAAGAAGGATTAGGACACAAGGATGGAACAACAATCTCTTGATTGATATTCTTGTTAGATACCACCTTAGGTAAAAACCCAGGTTTGGTACGCAGGACTACCTTATCCGTATGGAAGATCAGATAAGGAGAATCACATTGTAAAGCAGATAACTCGGAGACTCTACGAGCCGAGGAAATAGCTACCAAAAACAGAACTTTCCAAGATAAAAGTTTGATATCTATGGAATGAAGAGGTTCAAACGGAACTCCTTGAAGAACCTTAAGAACCAAATTTAAGCTCCATGGGGGAGCAACAGGTTTAAACACAGGCTTGATTCTAACCAAAGCCTGACAAAATGCCTGAACATCTGGAACATCTGCCAGACGCTTGTGCAAAAGAATAGACAGAGCAGAAATCTGTCCCTTTAAGGAACTAGCTGATAATCCTTTTTCCAAACCATCTTGGAGAAAAGATAATATCCTGGGAATCCTAACCCTTGGATTCACACCAATAAAGATATGTACGCCATATTTTATGGTAAATTTTCCTGGTGACAGGCTTTCGTGCCTGTATTAAAGGTATCAATGACTGACTCGGAGAAGCCACGCTTTGATAAAATCAAGCGTTCAATCTCCAGGCAGTCAGCCGCAGAGAAATTAGATTTGGATGGTTGAAAGGACCCTAAAGTAGAAGGTCCTGTCTCAGAGGCAGAGTCCATGGTGGAAAGGATGACATGTCCACCAGATCTGCATACCAAGTCCTGCGTGGCCACACAGGCGCTATCAAAATCACTGATGCTCTCTCCTGCTTGACCTTGGCAATCAGTCGAGGGAGCAGAGGAAACGGTGGAAACACATAAGCCAGGTTGAAAGTCCAGGGCGCTGCTAGAGCATCTATTAGCGTCACCTTGGGATCCCTGGACCTGGATCCGTAACAAGGAAGCTTGGCGTTCTAGCGAGACGCCATGAGATCCAGTTCTGGTTTGCCCCAACGATGAATCAATTGTGCAAACACCTCCGGATGGAGTTCCCACTCTCCCGGATGAAAAGTCTGACGACTTAAAAAATCCGCCTCCCAGTTCTCTACACCTGGGATATGGATAGCTGATAGGTGGCAAGAGTGAGTCTCTGCCCAGCAAATTATCTTTGAGACTTCTAACATCGCTAGGGAACTTCTTGTTCCCCCTTGATGGTTGATGTAAGCCACAGTCGTGATGTTGTCCGACTGAAATCTGATGTACCTCAGAGTTGCTAACTGAGGCCAAGCCTGAAGAGCATTGAATATCGCTCTTCCAGAATATTTATTGGAAGGAGTGTCTCCTCCTGAGTCCACGATCCCTGAGCCTTCAGGGAGTTCCAGACTGCACCCCAACCTAGAAGGCTGGCATCTGTTGTTCCAATTGTCCAATCTGGCCTGCGAAAGGTCATACCTTTGGACAGATGGACCCGAGATAGCCACCAGAGAAGAGAATCCCTGGTCTCTTGATCCAGATTTAGTAGAGGGGACAAATCTGTGTAATCCCCGTTCCACTGACTGAGCATGCATAGTTGCAGCGGTCTGAGATGTAGGCGTGCAAACGGCACTATGTCCATTGCCGCTACCATTAAGCCGATAACTTCCATGCACTGAGCCACCGAAGGGCGCGGAATGGAATGAAGAACACGGCAGGAATTTAGAAGCTTTGATAACCTGGACTCCGTCAGGTAAATTTTCATTTCTACAGAATCTATCAGAGTCCCTAGGAAGGAAACTCTTGTGAGTGGGGATAGAGAACTCTTTTCCTCGTTCACTTTCCATCCATGTGATCTCAGAAATGCCAGTACTACGTCCATATGAGACTTGGCAATTTGGAAGTTTGACGCCTGTATCAGGATGTCTAAATAAGGGGCTACTGCTATGCCCCGCGGCCTTAGGACCGCCAGAAGCGACCCTAGAACCTTCGTAAAGATTCTTGGGGCTGTAGCTAATCCAAAGGGAAGAGCTACAAACTGGTAATGCCTGTCTAGAAAGGCAAACCTGAGAAACCGATGATGATCTTTGATATCGGAATGTGAAGATAAGCATCCTTTAAATCCACTGTAGTCATATATTGACCCTCCTGGATCATAGGTAGGATGGTACGAATAGTTTACATCTTGAATGATGGAATTTGTTTAAGATCTTTAGATCCAAAATTGGTCTGAAGGTTCCCTCTTTTTTGGAAACCACAAACAGATTTGAGTAAAAACCCTGTCCCTGTTCCTCCTTTGGAACTGGATGGATCACTCCCATAACTAGGAGGTCTTGTACACAGTGTAAGAATGCCTCTCTCTTTATCTGGTTTGCAGATAATTGTGAAAGGTGAAATCTCCCTTTTGGGGGGGAAGCTTTGAAGTCCAGAAGATATCCCTGGGATATAATTTCCAACACCCAGGGATCCTGGACATCTCTTGCCCACGCCTGGGCGAAGAGCGAAAGTCTGCCCCCTACTAGATCCGTTACCGCATAGGGGGCCGTTCCTTCATGCTGTCTTAGAGGCAGCAGCAGGCTTTTTGGCCTGCTTACCTTTGTCCCAGGTCTGGTTTGGTCTCCAGACCGTCTTGGACTGAGCAAAAGTTCCCTCTTGTTTGCATTAGAGGAAGTTG
This sequence comes from Bombina bombina, assembly GCF_027579735.1. Lineage (NCBI taxonomy): Eukaryota > Metazoa > Chordata > Amphibia > Anura > Bombinatoridae > Bombina > Bombina bombina. The sequence continues at coordinate 1,572,995,869 of NC_069499.1, forward strand.
ATGCCGCACTTGCCTTGAAGTTTCGAAAGGCACGAAAATTAGACTGTTTGGCCCTTGATTTGGACCTGTCCTGAGGAAGGGCATGACCTTTTCCTCCAGTGATATCAGCAATAATCTCCTTCAAACCAGGCCCGAATAGGGTCTGCCCCTTGAAGGGAATGTTAAGCAGCTTAGATTTTGAAGTCACGTCAGCTGACCATGATTTAAGCCATAACGCCCTGCGCCCCTGTATAGCAAAACCAGAATTCTTAGCCGTTAGTTTAGTCAAATGAACAATGGCATCAGAAAACAAAGGAATTGGCTAGCTTAAGTGCTCTAAGCTTGCCAAGTATGTCATCCAATGGAGTCGCTACCTGTAAAGCCTCTTCCAGAGACTCAAACCAGAACGCTGCAGCAGCAGTGACAGGAGCAATACATGCAAGGGGCTGTAGGATAAAACCTTATTGAATAAACATTTTCTTAAGGTAACCTTCTAATTTTTTATCCATTGGATCTAAAAAAGCACAACTGTCCTCGACAGGGATAGTAGTACGCTTTGCTAAAGTAGAAACTGCTCCCTGCACCTTAGGAACTGTCTGTCATAAGTCCTGTGTGGTGGCGTCTATTGGAAACATTTTTCTAAAAATAGGAGGGGAAGAGAATGTCACACCTGGTCTATCCCATTCCTTATTAATAATTTCTGTAAACCTTTTAGGTATTGGAAAAACATCAGTACACACCGGCACTGCATAGTATTTATCCAGTCTACACAATTTCTCTGGCACTGCAATTGTATCACAGTCATTCAGAGCAGCTAAAACCTCCCTGAGAAACACGCGGAGGTGTTCAAGCTTAAATTTAAATGTAGAAATATCAGAATCAGGTTGCATCATCTTTCCTGAGTCAGAAACATCACCCACAGACTGAAGCTCTCCTTCCTCAGCTTCTGCATATTGTGAGGCAGTATCAGACATGGTTCTTAAAGCGTCAGTATGCCCTGCATTTCGTCTAACCCCAGAGCTATCTCGCTCACCTCTAAATTCAGGTAGTCTGGTTAATACCGCTGACAGTGTATTATCCATGACTGCCGCCATGTCTTGTAAAGTAATCGCTATGGGCGCCCTAGATGTACTTGGCGCCATTTGAGCGTGAGTCCCTTGAGCGGGAGTCAAAGGATCTGACACGTGGGGAGAGTTAGTCGGCATAACTTCCCCCTCGTCAGATTCCTCTGGTGATAAATTTTTTTTTTTTTTTTAAAGACAGAATATGATCTTTATTGCTTAAAGTGAAATCAGTACATTTGGTACACATTCTAAGAGGGGGTTCCACCATGGCTTTTAAACATAATGAACAAGGAGTTTCCTCTATGTCAGACATGTTTGTACAGACTAGCAATGAGACTAGCAAGCTTGGAAAACACTTTAAATCAAGTTAACAAGCAAATATAAAAAACGGTACTGTGCCTTTAAGAGAAACAAATTTTGTCAAAATTTGAAAAACAGTGAACAAAGGCAGTAAATCAAACGAAATTTTTACAGTGTATGTAATAAGTTAACAGAGCATTGCACACACTTGCAAATGGATGATTAACCCCTTAATTAAAAAAACAGATAAAAAAAACGATAGACGTTTTTTAACAGACACAACAAACTGCCACAGCCTGCTGTGGCCCTACCTTCCCCAATAAACGACTTTGGAAAGCCTTTGAGCCCTTTAGAGATGTCCTATAGCATACAGGGGACTCCTGAGGGAAGCTGGATGTCACAGTTTGAAATTTTAACTGCAACAACTGTAACTTTTATACTACAACAGTGGAAAGCCTCCGGAAACTGTTTCTAGGAAAAATTTAAGCCAGCCATGTGGAAAAAACTAGGCCCCAATAAAGTTTTATCACCAAAGCATATATAAAAACGATTAAACATGCCAGCAAACGTTTTATATTGCAATTTTATAAGGGTATTACCCCTGAGAGTAAGCATACCAGTCGCTATTAAATCACTGTATTCAGGCTTAACTTACATTAATCCGGTATCAGCAGCATTTTCTAGCATTTTCCATTTCTAGAAAAAAATGTAACTGCACATACCTCATAGCAGAGTAACCTGCACGCCATTCTCCCGCTGAAGTTACCTCTCTCCTCAGACATATGTGAGAACAGCAATGGATCTTAGTTACAACCTGCTAAGATCATAGAAAACTCAGGCAGATTCTTCTTCTATTTACTGCCTGGGATAAAATAGTACAACTCCGGTACCATTTAAAATAACAAACTTTTGATTGAAGATAAAAAACTAACTATATTTCACCACTCTCTCTTACTACCTCTATGCGTGTTGAGAGTTGCAAGAGAATGACTGGGTATTTCAGTTAGGGGAGGAGCTATATAACAGCTCTGCTGTGGGTGTCCTCTTGCAACTTCCTTTTGGGAATGAGAATATCCCACAAGTAATAGATGATCCGTGGACTGGATACACCTTACAAGAGAAAAGAAGCTTTATTGTAAAGTTTAATGAATGAAAGTGCACCTGTTTTTAAGAGTATTTTTAGATACCGCTCACTTTTTCATTAAACTTTAGATTCACTTTAAGGTATCAAGCACCTTGTCCAAAAGATCCTTGGCAGATAAAACCAGACATTCAAGCTTAATGCACAGATGGCAAAAAGGACTCTGTTACAACAGTTTTAATCTACAAGGAAGAAGCCAATGAGAGCAAGTTCTCTATCAGGTCCGTGTATACTCCATGGCCATGTGGGTGTAATGAGAATCACTGGCACCCACTCCTAATGAACACATCACATATAGGGAAAAGACTGGATGACCAAAAGACCACTAATGCATCTACCAGAGCTGGCTGGGCATCTCTGGTACTGGAACCATAGTGTGAAATCTTGTTATACAAATCAGAAGCCATGAAATTTCTGTCTAGCTAATCCCAAGCGCTACGGAATCTGTTGCCGCTTTATGAATAAAGAATAAAAATAATAATCCCAGCTCCTGACATTAAGTCAAATACTTTTTGACGGAGACCACTCATTTGAATCTAGGTGTTCCTAGAATTCCACCTCCCAATTGTCTACCCCTAGAATGTGGATAGCTGAAATGACCATCTGCTGAAGTTCCACTCATTTCATGAGGCATGATTCCTCCTCACAGACATGACTTGGTATTCCTCCATAACGATTGACATCTGCCACAGCCATAACATTGTTTGATTGAGAGACCACTGAGCAAGAGTAAGCCAAATCATCAGAGCTTTGAAGATCGCTTAGAGCTTAAAAATATTGATTGGTTTAACTCATCTCCTGACGTGACCAAACTTCCTGCTCTATCTGAATTTGCCACAATGCTGCACAGTCGTCTAGACTGGTGTCTGTAGAAATGACCATCCAGAATGGACTCAAAATGATTGTCCCGCAATTATTTTTGTAGTCCTCTGATGCCAACCACAAGGCCCAACTTCAGGTAATAACGAAATTATTTATCAGTCTCTTTAAAAAAAGGAAAATCTTCTCTGTAGCCTGAGGATCTTGTGTAACACACAGAGTTTCCCACTGATATGACAAGAGTGTTGTGTTAACCAATCAATTATTACAGGTGTTACAGCAATGGGTAGGTGTTACACAAGGTAGTACAAGGAAGACGTGTCACACATGTAAGGCAAACATTATGCACATGTAGAGCAGGCATTAGACATACATATGTAAGGAAGTGTGAGTCAGGAGTTACACCAATGTAAGGCAACTTGTGTTTGCGGTCTAGCAGCTGTTCTCTTGTGACCCACAATGCATTGAGGCACACATGCCTGTGACTAGTAAATTCCCCATTTGTGGCAGCCTATCAAATTTTAAATTTGCTTTAACTGGTGCTTTGATATAGCATTATTACTAAGCAGCTTGTATCGTGCCTCACCTTACAATGTCAGGCTCTGTACCATCACTTTTAAAGGCTGTCTGAAGTTGTCTCTCTTTGGTCAGAAGTTCGTCCAGAAGGCTTTGGCGCTGATCTCCATCATACTGTGTGCTGAGAAAGTTCCAAGTTAAGATGAAAAAAAAAGAATACTTTAGATGATCACTTGTTTATGCAAAAGTAAACTTTTATGGGAATATTAAAAGCAAAATTAAAGGAATTTGAAAGAAAAAAATAAATTCATAAAATGTTGTAAAAGTTTCCAGTTTACTTCTATTATCAAATTTGCTTTGTTGTTATTGTAGTATTCTTTCTTGAAGAGCATAACGAGGTAGGTAATATGCACGTGTAAAAGAACACTATTAGGCAGCAAACACTGCTGCCATGATCGATTGCTCTTGCAAATGTGTAACATTGTTAAAAGTATTCTTTTAAAACTATATAGTGCTGCAGACACGTGCACGTTGCTGTTTTTCAACAAATGATAGCAAGAGAACTAAGTCAATTTGATAATAGAAGTCAATTAGAAAGTAAAATTTTACAAATTGTCTAAACATGAAAAAGAATTTTGGGTTTCATGTCCCATTAAACTTTCATGGCTTGGAAGGAATTTTTAGAAAACTTACTATTTTCTAATTATACTTTCCATTTGACTTATTATTATGAAATTAGCTTTGTGCTCCTGGCACCTTTCTTTAAAGGGACAGTCTAGTCAAGATTAAACTCTCATGATTCAGATAGGGCATGCAATTTTAAAGAACTTTCCAATTTACTTTTATCATCAAATTTGCTTTGTTCACTTGGTGCTATTTTTGAAAAGCTAGGCTCAAACTGATTTCTAAACTGTTGAAAACCGCCTCTTAGCTCAGAGCATTTTGAAAGTTTTTCACAGTTAAGACACTACTAGTTCATGTGTGTCATATAGATAACATTGTGCTCACTCCCGTGTAGTTATGCAGTTTAGCCAATCATTGCAGACTCCTAAATGTCTGTCAAAAGCACTGAGATAAGGGGGCAGTCTGCAGAAGCTTAGATACAAGGTAATCACAGGGGTAAAAAGTATATTAATATAACAGTGCTGGTTATGCAAAACTGGGGAATGGGTAATAAAGGGATTATCTTTTTAAACAATAAAAATTCTGGTGTAGACTGTCCCTTTAAGAGTAAACCTAGTTAGGCTGGAAGGAGCTTAGCAGGTGCACATGCCTTTAAAACTCCATGACAGGAGTGTTTGCAATAATGTTTCTAGAAATGGTATACACTGTTGCAAACACTGAAGCCATAGAGGGCGTGTAAGCACCTCAGCTCCTATGAGCTTTAACTATGAGACTTTAATTTTGCCTTTTCTGTCCCTTTAAAGATAAAAATACTGAACTCTGGAATTGAAGACTTTCATAGCAGTAATGTAAATAAACATATCAAGGGAAAATATGTAACATTAACATGACGACTTACAGCCTGAATATTGTACAGTAAACCATGAGAAGAAAGTCAAAGGGACATGACACCCACAGTATTTATTTTATGGTTTAGATAGAGCATGACATTTTAAGCAACTTTCCAATTTACTTCTAGTATCAAATGTTCTTCATTCTCTTGGTATCCTTTATTGAAAGAGCAGCAATGAACTACTGGGAGCTAGCTGAATACAATTGTTAATCCAATGAAAAGAGGCATATAAGTGCTGCTACCAATCAGCAGCTAGCTTCCACCTCCTGACCCTACCTAGGTATGTTTTTCAACAAAGAATACAAAGAGAACAAAGGAAACAAAATGTATGCTTACCTGATAAATTTCTTTCTTTTGCGATATACAGAGTCCACGGTTTCACACTTACTTGTGGGATATTATCCTTCCTAACAGGAAGTGGCAAAGAGAGCACCCACAGCAGCTGTCTATATAGCTCCCCCCTTAACTCCACCCCCCAGTCATTCGACCGAAGGCCAAGGAAGAAAAAGGAGAAACTATAAGGTGCAGAGGTGACTGAAGTTTTTAATAAAAAATACCATCTGTCTTGAATAGACAGGGCGGGCCGTGGACTCGGTACATCGCGAAAGAAAGAAATTTATCAGGTAAGCATAAACTTTGTTTTCTTTTGCATGATGTACCGAATCCACGGTTTCATCCTTACTTGTGGGATACCAATACCAAAGCTTTAGGACACGGATGAAGGGAGAGACAAGACAGGAACCTAAACAGAAGGCACCACTGCTTGCAAAACCTTTCTCCCAAAAATAGCCTCCGAAGAAGCAAAAGTATCAAATTTGTAAAATTTTGAAAAGGTATGTAGCGAAGACCAAGTCGCAGCCTTACAAATCTGTTCAACAGAAGCATCATTTTTAAAAGCCCATGTGGAAGCTACCGCTCTAGTAGAATGAGCTGTAATCCTTTCAGGAGGCTGCTGTCCAGCAGTCTCATAAGCAAAACGGATGATGCTTTGCAGCCAAAAGGAAAGAGAAGTAGCCGTAGCCTTTTGACCACTACGCTTTCCAGAATAGACAACAAAGAAGATGTTTGACGAAAATCTTTAGTTGCCTGCAAATAAAATTTCAAATCACAAACCACGTCCAAGTTGTGCAACAGACGTTCCTTCTTAGAAGAAGGATTAGGACACAGAAAAGGAACAACAATTTTCTGATTGATATTCCTGTTAGTAACAACCTTAGGTAGGAACCCAGGCTTGGTACGCAAAACCACCTTATCGGCATGGAAAACAAGATAAGGCAAATAGTTCAGAAACTCTTCGAGCTGAAGAGATAGCAACTAGGAACAAAACTTTCCAAGATAGAAGCTTAATATCTATGGAATGCATGGGTTCAAACGGAACCCCCTGAAGAACTTTGAGAACTAAATTTAGGCTCCATGGCGGAGCAACGGGTTTAAACACAGGCTTTATTCTAGCTAAAGCCTGACAAAAAGCCCGAACGTCTGGGACATCTGCCAGACGCTTGTGCAACAGAATAGACAGAGCAGATATCTGTCCTTTTAGGGAACTAGCAGACAATCCTTTCTCCAATCACTCTGGGAGAAAAGACAAAATCCTAGGAATCCTGATTTTACTCCAGGAGTAGCCTTTGGATTCGCACCAAAAAAGATATTTACGCCATATCTTATGATAGATTTTCCTGGTAACAGGCTTTCGAGTCTGAATCAAGGTATCTATGACCGACTCAGAGAAACCCCGCTTTGATAGAATCAAGCGTTCAATCTCCAAGCAGTCAGTTGCAGAGAAATTAGATTTGAATCAAAAGGTCCTGTCTCAGTGGCAGAGTCCATGGTGGCAGAGATGACATGTCCACCAGGTCTGCATACCAAGTCCTGCATGGCCACGTAGGCACTATCAAAATCACCGAAGCTCTCTCCTGTTTGATTCTGGCAATCAGACACGGAAGGAGAGGGAAAGGTGGAAACACATAAGCCAGGTTGAACGACCAGGGTACTGCTAGAGCATCTATCAGTACTGCCTGAGGATCCCTTGACCTGGATCTGTAACAAGGAAGATTGGCGTTCTGACGAGACGCCATCAGATCCAATTCTGGTGTGCCCCATAGCTGAACCAGTTGAGCAAACACCTCCGGATGGAGTTCCCACTCCCCCGGATGAAAAGTCTGACGACTTAGAAAATCTGCCTCCCAGTTCTCTACTCCTGGGATATAGATCGCTGACAGATGGCAAGAGTGAGCCTCTGCCCATCGGATAATTCTTGAAACTTCTAACATCGCTAAGGAACTCCTTGTTCCCCCCTGATGATTGATATAAGCCACAGTCGTGATGTTGTCCGACTGAAATCTGATGAATCTGGCCGAAGCCAGCTGAGGCCATGCCTGAAGAGCATTGAATATCGCTCTTAATTCTAGAATATTTATCATTAGGAGGGTCTCCTCCTGAGTCCACAAACCCTGTGCTTTCAGAGAATTCCAGACTGCACCCCAGCCCAGTAGGCTGGCGTCTGTCGTCACTATAACCCAGTCTGGCCTGCGGAAACACATTCCCTGGGACAGTTGATCCTGTGACAACCACCAAAGAAGAGAGTCTCTGGTCTCTTGATCCAGATTTATCTGAGGAGATAAACCCGCATAATCCCCATTCCACTGATTGAGCACGCATAGTTGCTACCATTAGACCGATTACCTCCATACACTGAGCCACTAACGGCCGAGGAATGGAATGAAGAGCGCGGCAGGTGGACAAAATCTTTGATTTCCTGACCTCGGTCAGAAATATTTTCATGTCCACTGAGTCTATCAGAGTCCCTAAAAATGAAACTCTTGTGAGAATGAAAGAGAACTCTTTTTTACGTTCACCTTCTACCCGTGAGATCTTAGAAAGGCCAACACTAAGTCCGTGTGAGACTTGGCTAGTTGGAAAGTCGACGCTTGAATTAGAATGTCGTCTAGATAAGGCACCACTGCTATGCCCCGCGGCCTTACGACCTCCAGAAGGGACCCTAGCACCTTTGTGAAGATTCGTGGCGCCGTGGCCAACCCGAAGGGAAGAGCCACAAACTGGTAATGCTTGTCCAGAAAGGCAAACCTGAGGAATTGGTGATGATCTTTGTGGATAGGAATGTGTAGATACGCATCCTTTAAGTCCACGGTGGTCATATATTGACCCTGGATCATTGGTAAAATAGTCCGAATGGTCTCCATCTTGAAAGATGGGACTGTTAGGAATTGGTTTAGGATCTTGAGATCTAGAATTGGTCTGAAAGTTCCCTCTTTTTTGGGAACCACAAACAGATTGGAGTAGAACCCCTGCCCCTGTTCTGCTTTCGGAACTGGGCAGATCACTCCCATGGTAAAAAGGTCTTCTACACAGCGTATGAACGCCTCTCTTTTTGTCGGGTTTACAGACAATTGAGAAAGATGGAACCTCCCCCTTGGAGGAGAATCCTTGAAATCTAGAAGATATCCCTGGGTTACGATTTCTACTGCCCAGGAGTCCTGAACGTCTCTTGCCCAGGCCTGAGCAAAGAGAGAGAGTCTGCCCCTACTAGATCCGGTCCCGGATCGGGTGCTACCCCTTCATGCTGTCTTGGTGGCAGCAGCAGGCTTTTTTGCCTGTTTACCCTTGTTCCAAGCCTGGTTAGGTCTCCAGACTGGCCTGGATTGAGCAAAGTTCCCCTCTTGCTTCGCAGCAGGGGAAGAGGAAATGGGACCACCTTTGAAGTTTCGAAAGGAACGAAAATTATTTTGCTTGGTCCTCGTCTTATTTTACTTATCCTGAGGGAGGGCATGACCCTTCCCTCCAGTGATATCAGAAATTATCTCTTTCAATTCAGGCCCGAATAGGGTCTTACCTTTGAAAGGGATGGTCAACAGCTTAGATTTTGATGAAACATCAGCAGACCAGGACTTAAGCCATAACGCTCTACACGCTAAAATGTCAAAACCTGAATTCTTTGCCGCTAATTTAGCCAGATGAAAAGCGGCGTCTGTAATGAAAGAATTAGCTAGCTTAAGAGCCCTAATTCTATCCAGAATATCATCTAATGGGTCTCCGCCTGAAGAGCCTCTTCCAGAGCCTCAAACCAAAAGGCAGCTGCAGTGGATACAGGAACAATGCACGCTATAGGCTGGAGAAGAAAACCCTGATGAACAAAAATTTTCTTTAGGAGACCCTCTAATTTTTTATCCATAGGATCTTTGAAAGCACAACTGTCTTCAATAGGTATAGTTGTACGCTTAGCCAAAGTAGAAATAGCTCCCTCCACCGTAGGGACCGTCTGCCATGAGTCCCGCATGGTGTCAGATATGGGAAACATTTTCTTAAAAACAGGAGGGGGAGCGAACAGAATACCTGGTCTATCCCACTCCTTAGTAACAATGTCCGAAATCCTCTTAGGGACCGGAAAAACATCAGTGTAAACAGGAACCTCTAAATATTTGTCCATTTTACACAATTTCTCTGGAACTACAATAGGGTCACAATCATCCAGAGTAGCTAAAACCTCCCTGAGCAATAAGCGGAGCTGTTCCAGCTTAAATTTAAATGCCGTCATATCTGAATCTGTCTGAGGGAACATTTTTCCTGAATCAGAAATCTCACCCTCAGATAGCAAATCCCTCATCCCTACCTCTGAACATTGTGAGGGAATATCGGATACGGCTACTAAAGCGTCAGAAGGCTCAACATTTGTTCTTAACCCAGAGCTACTGCGCTTCCCTTGCAACCCTGGCAGTTTAGATAAAACCTCTGTGAGGGAAGTATTCATAACTGAGGCCATATCTTGCAAGGTGAAAGAATTAGACGCACTAGAGGTACTTGGCGTCGATTGTGCGGGCGTTACCGGTTGTGACACTTGGGGAGAACTAGATGGCAAAGCCTGATTTCCTTCGGTCTGAGAATCATCCATTGCCAAACTCAAAATATGCTGTCTGCAATTTATAGACATATCAGTACAAGTGGGACACATTCTAAGAGGGGGTTCCACAATGGCTTCTAAACAAATTGAACAATGAGTTCCCTCAATGTCAGACATGTTGAACAGGCTAGTAATGAGACAAGCAAGCTTGGAAAACACTTTATTTAATGAAAAAAACACAATTTTCAAAAACGGTACTGTGCCTTTAAGAGAAAAAAAGGCATACACAAACTGTAAAACTGCTTAAAATTACCCCAAATTTTCCTAAATGTTTACAGTAAACACATCAAGCTTTAGTAAGATTGCACCTCAAATGTGAAAACCGGATTGAAAAGTGTTCAAAAACCGGTAAAACCCTTGTCAGCACCCTGCCACAGCACTGCTGTGGCGCCTACCTGCCCTCAAGGATCGATAATGTGGGAATAAAGCTTCGATTAGGCCCTTAGAAGTGCACCAGGACCCTCCTGTTGTAGCTTGCTGCTTGTCTATGTAAAACAACTGCGCAACTGAGGCGTGAAAATAGGCCCCGCCCCTCTCACTCGATGTTGCTGGGGCCTACACACAAATCTACCAAACGATTTTTAAGCCATGTGGGTTATAAAAACCCCAAATAAGCCAAGTGTACCCTCAAAAACAGATGTCTCAAAGGAAATAACAACAGTACTCCCAGAACACACAAATGTTTGCCTAATATATCATACAAACTGAGTGCCCATAAGTTTAGCCCATTATGCAAGCTAGTAATACCCCTTATAAACTAGGATTACTGCATACCCTTCCCCTAATGGGGATACTGTCAGCCTTTCTGAATTATCACAGTTTTTCCAGAAAAAATGACTGAACATAAATCATTGCTGTATAGCAAGAAACCGTTCCTCACACTGAAGTTTTCCTGTACTCCTCAGCTTCTGTGGGAAAAGCAGTGGACCTTAGTTACAAATGCTAAGATCATCATCCTCCAGGCACAAATCTTCATCTATCTCCTGCCTGAGAGTAAATAGTACACACCGGTACCATTTAAAAATAAAAAACTCTTGCTTGAAGACAAATAAAAACTAATTCTTTATCACCTCTTTCACTTTACCCTTCCTGCTTAGAGCCGGCAAAGAGAATGACTGGGGGGTGGAGTTAAGGGGGGAGCTATACAGACTGCTCTGCTGTGGGTACTCTCTTTGCCACTTCCTGTTAGGAAGGAAAATATACCACAAGTAAGAATGAAACCGTGGACTCGGTACATCATGCAAAAGAAAATTAGATAATAGAAGTATATTGGAAAGTTGTTTAAAATTGTATGTTCTATCTGAAGTTTTTTTGGGGTTTCATGTCCCTTTAAAAGACTAAATATATGTGGTAAAGGGACACAATAATGGCCCTCATTCATTGGATATCTACTATATATCTATAACTATCACCATTTAAAGGGAAATTAAAATCTTAATGCAACTTTCATGATTTAGGCATATCAATTTTAAGAGATTTTCAGCTTATTTCTATTATCAAATGGACTTCGTTCTCTTAGTATCCTTTGTTGAAAAAATATATACTTGCATGATAAATTGATTTCTTTCATCGTGGTGAGAGTCCACAAGCCATTACTGCTGGGAATTCAACTCCTGGCCTCCTAGTGACCAGGAGTTAAATCCCATGAGTAATGGCTCGTGGACTCTTACCACCTTATGGAAGGAAAGCATACTTAGGTAGGTTCAGGAGCAATAATTTCACTGCCTCACAAAAAAGGTAACTAAATGAAAAGGATACATCTGGCGTGTTGATATAGATCTTAGCAGAGAATCCCGCAGCTGTTCTATCTTCCCGTGCAGGTTCTGCATTAGTGACCGCAGAGTCACATTAATCTATAAGGAGAAAATACTAGGTTAGCAGACATTTTATCTGTGAACTTCTGAAGAAAACAAAAATGTGTGAGCAATGAATAGAAGACTGCAAACCATTCAAAGCCATAGGAAAGAATCACTATAGCTTTATACATACGTACATACATACATACATATACACATACATACATATACACATACATATACATACATATACACATACATATACATACATATACACACATACATATACACATACATACACATACACATACATATATACACATACATATACATACATATACACACACATACATATACACACATATACACATACATACATATACACATACATACATACATATACATACATATACACATACATATACATACACATATACATACATATACACATACATACATATACACATACATATATATACACACATACATACATATACATATAAATACATACACACATACACACATATACACACATACATACATACATATACACATACATACACACATACATATACACATACATATACACATACATACATACACATATACATACATATACACATACATACATATACACATACATACATATACACATACATACATATACACATACATACATATACACATACATACATACATATACACATACATATTTACATACACACATATACACATACCTACCTATACACATACATACATATACACATACCTACCTATACACATACACATACATACATATACACATACATATACACATACATACATATTTACATACATAAACATACATACATACAGGGAGTGCAGAATTATTAGGCAAATGAGTATTTTGACCACATCATCCTCTTTATGCATGTTGTCTTACTCCAAGCTGTATAGGCTCGAAAGCCTACTACCAATTAAACATATTAGGTGATGTGCATCTCTGTAATGAGAAGGGGTGTGGTCTAATGACATCAACACCCTATATCAGGTGTGCATAATTATTAGGCAACTTCCTTTCCTTTGGCAAAATGGGTCAAAAGAAGGACTTGACAGGCTCAGAAAAGTCAAAAATAGTGAGATATCTTGCAGAGGGATGCAGCACTCTTAAAATTGCAAAGCTTCTGAAGCGTGATCATCGAACAATCAAGCGTTTCATTCAAAATAGTCAACAGGGTCGCAAGAAGCGTGTGGAAAAACCAAGGCGCAAAATAACTGCCCATGAACTGAGAAAAGTCAAGCGTGCAGCTGCCAAGATGCCACATGCCACCAGTTTGGCCATATTTCAGAGCTGCAACATCACTGGAGTGCCCAAAAGCACAAGGTGTGCAATACTCAGAGACATGGCCAAGGTAAGAAAGGCTGAAAGACGACCACCACTGAACAAGACACACAAACTGAAACGTCAAGACTGGGCCAAGAAATATCTCAAGACTGATTTTTCTAAGGTTTTATGGACTGATGAAATGAGAGTGAGTCTTGATGGGCCAGATGGATGGGCCCGTGGCTGGATTGGTAAAGGGCAGAGAGCTCCAGTCCGACTCAGACGCCAGCAAGGTGGAGTACTGGTTTGGGCTGGTATCATCAAAGATGAGCTTGTGGGGCCTTTTTGGGTTGAGGATGGAGTCAAGCTCAACTCCCAGTCCTACTGCCAGTTTCTGGAAGACACCTTCTTCAAGCAGTGGTACAGGAAGAAGTCTGCATCCTTCAAGAAAAACATGATTTTCATGCAGGACAATGCTCCATCACACGCGTCCAAGTACTCCACAGCGTGGCTGGCAAGAAAGGGTATAAAAGAAGAAAATCTAATGACATGGCCTCCTTGTTCACCTGATCTGAACCCCATTGAGAACCTGTGGTCCATCATCAAATGTGAGATTTACAAGGAGGGAAAACAGTACACCTCTCTGAACAGTGTCTGGGAGGCTGTGATTTCTGCTGCACGCAATGTTGATGGTGAACAGATCAAAACACTGACAGAATCCATGGATGGCAGGCTTTTGAGTGTCCTTGCAAAGAAAGGTGGCTATATTGGTCACTGATTTGTTTTTGTTTTGTTTTTGAATGTCAGAAAACATAATTTATGTAAAAACTTACCTGATAAATTCATTTCTTTCATATTAGCAAGAGTCCATGAGCTAGTGACGTATGGGATATACATTCCTACCAGGAGGGGCAAAGTTTCCCAAACCTTAAAATGCCTATAAATACACCACTCACCACACCCACAAATCAGTTTAACGAATAGCCAAGAAGTGGGGTGATAAGAAAAAAGTGCGAAAGCATAAAAAATAAGGAATTGGAATAATTGTGCTTTATACAAAAAATCATAACCACCACAAAAAAAGGGTGGGCCTCATGGACTCTTGCTAATATGAAAGAAATGAATTTATCAGGTAAGTTCTTACATAAATTATGTTTTCTTTCATGTAATTAGCAAGAGTCCATGAGCTAGTGACGTATGGGATAATGACTACCCAAGATGTGGATCTTTCCACGCAAGAGTCACTAGAGAGGGAGGGATAAAATAAAGACAGCCAATTCCTGCTGAAAATAATCCACACCCAAAAAAACATAAGCAGAAGATTCAAACTGAAACCGCTGCCTGAAGTACTTTTCTACCAAAAACTGCTTCAGAAGAAGAAAACACATCAAAATGGTAGAATTTAGTAAAAGTATGCAAAGAGGACCAAGTTGCTGCTTTGCAAATCTGATCAACCGAAGCTTCATTCCTAAACGCCCAGGAAGTAGAAACTGACCTAGTAGAATGAGCTGTAATCCTTCGAGGCGGAGTTTTACCCGACTCGACATAGGCATGATGAAATAAAGATTTCAACCAGGATGCCAAAGAAATGGCAGAAGCTTTCTGGCCTTTTCTAGAACCGGAAAAGATGACAAATAGACTAGAAGTCTTTCGGAAAGACTTAGTAGCTTCAACATAATATTACAAAGCTCTAACAGCATCCAAAGAATGCAATGATTTCTCCTTAGAATTCATAGGATTAGGACATAATGAAGGAACCACAATTTCTCTACTAATGTTGTTAGAATTCACAACCTTAGATAAAAAATTCAAAAGAAGTTTGCAGCACCGCCTTATCCTGATGAAAAATCAGAAAAGGAGACTCACAAGAAAGAGCAGATAATTCAGAGACTCTTCTGGCAGAAGAGATGGCCAAAAGAAACAAAAACTTTCCAAGAAAGTAATTGATGACCAAAGAATGCATGGGTTCAAAAGGAGGAGCTTGAAGAGCCCCCAGAACCAAATTCAAACTCCAAGGAGGAGAAATTGACTTAATGACAGGTTTTATACGAACCAAAGCTTGTACAAAACAATGAATATCAGGAAGATGAGCAATCTTTCTGTGAAAAAGAACAGAAAGAGCAGAGATTTGTCCTTTCAAGGAACTTGCGGACAAACCTTTATCTAAACCATCCTGAAGAAACTGTAAAATTCTCGGTATTCTAAAAGAATGCCAAGAAAAATGATGAGAAAGACACCAAGAAATATAAGTCTTCCAGACTCTATAATATATCTCTCTAGATACAGATTTACGAGCCTGTCACATAGTATTAATCACAGAGTCAGAGAAACCTCTTTGACCAAGAATCAAGCGTTCAAACTCCATACCTTAAAATTTAAGGATTTGAGATCCTGATGGAAGAAAGGACCTTGCGACAGAAGGTCTGGTCTTAACGGAAGAGTCCACAGCTGGCAAGAGGCCATCCGGACAAGATCCGCATACCAAAACCTGTGAGGCCATGCTGGAGCTACCAGCAGAACAAACGAGCATTCCTTCAGAATCTTGGAGAATACTCTTGGAAGAAGAACTAGAGGCGGAAAGATATAGGCAGGATGATACTTCCAAGGAAGTGATAATGCATCCACTGCCTCCGCCTGAGGATCCCGGGATCTGTTTAGATGAGAAGCCATCAGATCTATTTCTGGGAGTTCCCACATTTGAACAATCTGAAGAAATACCTCTGGGTGAAGAGACCATTCGCCCGGATGCAACATTTGGCGACCGAGATAATCCGCTTCCCAATTGTCTATACCTGGGATATGAACCGCAGAGATTAGACAGGAGCTGGATTCCGCCCAAACCAAAATTCGAGATACTTCTTTCATAGCCAGAGGACTGTGAGTCCCTCCTTGATGATTGATGTATGCCACAGTTGTGACATTGTCTATCTGAAAACAAATGAACAACTCTCTCTTCAGAAGAGGCCAAGACTGAAGAGCTCTGAAAATTGCACGGAGTTCCAAAATATTGATCGGTAATCTCACCTCCTGAGATTCCCAAACCCCTTGTGCCATCAGAGACCCCCACACAGCTCCCCAACCTGTAAGACTTGCATCTGTTGAGATTATAGTCCAGGTCGGAAGAACAAAGAAGCCCCCTGAACTAAACGATGGTGATCTGTCCACCACGTCAGAGAGTGTCGTATAATCGGTTTAAAGATATTAATTGAGATATCTTTGTGTAATCCCTGCACCATTGGTTCAGCATACAGAGCTGAAGAGGTCGCATGTGAAAACGAGCAATGGAGATCGCGTCCAATGCAGCAGTCATAAGACCTAAAATTTCCATGCATAAGGCTACCAAAGGGAATGATTGTGACTGAAGGTTTTGACAAGCTGATATCAATGTTAGACTTCTCTTGTCTGACAAAGACAAAGTCATAGACACTGAATCTATCTGGAAACCTAAAAAGGTTACCCTTGTCTGAGGAATCAATGAACTTTTTGGTAAATTGATCCTCCAACCATGATCTTGAAGAAACAACACATGTCGATTCGTATGAGATTCTGCGAAATGTGAAGACTGAGCAAGTACCAAGATATCGTCCAAAATAAGGAAATACCAATACCCTGTTCTCTGATTACAGACAGAAGGGCACCGAGAACCTTTGAAAAAATTCTTGGAGCTGATGCTAGGCTAAACGGTAGAGCCACAAAACTGGTAATGCTTGTCTAGAAAGAGAATCTCAGAAACTAAAAAGTGATCTGGATGAATCGGAATATGCAGATATGCATCCTGTAAATCTATTGTAGACATATAATGCCCTTGCTAAACAAAAGGCAGGATAGTCCTACAGTTACCATCTTGAATGTTGGTATCCTTACATAACGATTCAATATTGATAGATCCGGAACTGGTCTGAAGGAATTGACCTTCTTTGGTACAATGAAGAGATAGAATAAAACCCCAGCCCCTGTTCCAGAACTGGAACTGGCATAATTACTCCAGCCAACTCTAGATCTGAAACACATTTCAGAAATGCTGAGCCTTTGCTGGGTTTACTGGGACACGGGAAAGAAAAAAATCTCTTTGCAGGAGGCCTTAACTTGAAGCCAATTCTGTACCTTTCTGAAACAATGTTCTGAAACCAGAGATTGTAAACGGAATTGATCCAAATCTCTTTGAAGAAAACGTAATCTGCCCCATACCAGCTGAGCTGGAATGAGGGCCGCACCTTCATGGGCACTTAGGAGCTGGCTTTGGGTTTCTATAAGGCTTGGATATATTCCAAACTGGAAATGGTTTCCAAACTGATACCGCTCCTGAGGATGAAGGATCAGTCTTTTGTTCCTCGTTGTGAGGAAAGGAACGAAAACGATTATTAGACCTAAATTTACCTTTAGATTTTTTATCCTTTGGAAAAAAAGTTCCCTTCCCTCCAGTAACAGTTGAGATAATAGAATCCAACTGAGAACCGAATAATTTATTACCCTGGAAAGAAAGGGATAGCAAAGTTGACTTAGAAGACATATCAGCATTCCAAGTTTTAAGCCTAAAATAGCTAGAGACATATACCTGACATCAACTCTAATGATATCAAAGATGGTATCACAAATAAAATTATTAGCATGTTATAGAATAATAATAATGCTATAAGAATTATGATCTGTTACTTGTTGCGCTAAAGCTTCTAACCAAAAAGTTGAAGCTGCAGCAACATCCGCTAAAAATATAGCAGGAGTAGATCTCCCTACTAGGGAGGACTTCTCTTCATTCTTTCAACAGGTTGGACGTATGATTAAAGAAGGTTTGGCGGAAGTAAAGAAAGAGGTCAATGAGCTCGGTAACAGGGTGGAATACTTAGAGGAACAATCAGAAAGTCAGACTAATGACATGGACTTGATGAATAGAAAACTATTAGCTCAAGAATCTCAAATCTCTTTCTTGCAAGAAAAACTAGAGGATCTGGACAATAGAGGGAGGAGGCAGAATATAAGGATCAGAGGTATCCCAGAACGAATTGCCCCAGAAAATCTGCTCTCCTCCCTCCAGGACTTGTTCAAGACCATACTGAAAGAACCAGAGTACGCTGAAATCCCTTTGGACAGAGCACATAGGGCATTGCGCCCGCAACCAAAAGATGCCGACCCTCCAAGGGACGTAATTATAAAGTTTCACAAATTTCTTGATAAAGAAAAAATTATGAAAATGGCAAGACAACAACAATTTATAACCTTTCAAGGACACCAACTACAAATCTATTCCGATCTTAGCCCATTAACACTGCAAAACAGAAGGGAAACCCGATTCCTGACTCAACATCTACAAGACAATGGTATCTCCTACAGGTGGGGTTTTCCTTTCAGTGTTAAGGTGTTGAAAAATAATCGAATGCATACATACAAATCCCTAGAAGATCTAGAAACCTTTTGCACCCAGTTGGATATACCACTACCTTCGTTACCACCCCTGCGTGAGGGAAAAACATCAGAAGAATCCAGACCACTACAACAAAGACCTCGCTGGCAAACAGTTCAGCGAAAGAGGTTAAGAGACCCGGCTAAAGCTAGTTCAACATCCACCCACACCGAGGAAATTAAGTGATCCAGGTCCTATCAGGTTAGAGAAAACCATGCTGGAA
Organism: Bombina bombina; assembly: GCF_027579735.1. NCBI lineage: Eukaryota > Metazoa > Chordata > Amphibia > Anura > Bombinatoridae > Bombina > Bombina bombina. Next base: position 1,573,014,839 of record NC_069499.1, read on the forward strand.
TTCGAAGAAGCAAAAAGGAACCTGGTCTGTATCTGCTTCTTGGATCGAGAGTCTACATTCAGGTAATACAGTTCATTGTTTTATGTGCACCATCATATAAGGCCTCTCCAGAGTGGAGAATAATTCTACTTAAAAGAGACTAGAGACAGTCAGACTGTGAACTGGTTTGACGTTCATTTGACTCTGGCCATATTTTGACCTCAATATACATGATACCACAAATGTGAGAGCTTGTGACTCTTAATTCAGAATTTTCCAGGCCAGAGTCAAGCATAATCAAAACAGAGACTCTGAATGGTGATTTTGGACTGTTCCTGACTATTTAAGATAAAAGTTTACATATAGTTATTAAAGTTTATTGTATCTTTGGTTCCTACGTTCGGGGACCCATCTAAGAAAATATTGAGAATATATGTAAAAGAATATAGAAGATCTTTTAGCCTTTAATTATCCACTTGACTCTGGAACATTTCATTTAAAAATTAGGCAGTAATATGAATAGTGGTTTTCGATGCTTCTACATTTAATAAATAAAACATATTATATATAACATAATAAAAAAGGAAAAAAAAAAAAAAAAAAAAAAAAAAAAAAAAACAATTTTTTTTAAACAAGTTACAAGAAAGTGCAATCATAATGCTTTGTATCCCTAACTATGTCTAGACCTATGTAGGTCCCTGGTACCCCCTACATTTTTATTTTTATTCTCCTTTGATTTCTGGAGAATGGAAATTGTATTTCTGGTTAATTTATTGTTGATGTTTTTATATTGTATGATTCTTGGGTTATTTTTGATTATTTTGTTGTATTGGTCACTGTTGTACGGGATGGCACATTATAATGCCCATTTGTTACCTATCTTTCCAACACGCTGTACAGGGATGAAATCAAATTTAGTAAGAATAACGCAAGAGACTGAGCAGGTTTAGGTTAAACACTATACATAATGTCTTATAATATAAAACTTGTTTCACAAAACTGCAAGGGGCTGAACTCCCCAAATAAGAGATCAATTGCCCTGGCCTGGTTTAAAAAAATACAAGGATCAATAGTGTTCCTGCAGGAAACCCATTTCCCCAAGCAGGGTGAGCCGAAATTATACTCTAAAATCTATTCCCAGCAATTTTTTAGTTCAAACATTAAGAAAAAGAATGGGGTGGGGATTATGATAAGCAGAGAGATTCCGTTTCAAGTCACAGAACACTATAGGGATGAAGAGGGCAGATATTTGATACTGGTAGGAACAATTTATAACAGCTATCTAACGTTAATGAATATATATGCGCCCAATACGGGACAACAGCCTTTCTTTAATAAAGCTCTAAGCAAATTGGTAGAGATGCAGAGGGGTATGGTGATAGTGGGGGGAGATTTGAATATGACACTGAACCCACTCACTGATAGCTCCACAGGTAAAAGCCAGATAACCCAAAAAAACAGATTGCACATCACGCAAAAATTAGATACATTACTGTTAATTGATGCCTGGAGACTGCATCACCCTAGATCACGAAGTTACACTTTTTATTCACATCCGGGACACTCATATTCAAGAATTGATTACTGGATGGTGGATCATAACAATATAGCTATAGCTACCGACACAGAGATCCTTCCGATTTCCTGGTCGGATCACGCCTCTATTACCCTAGAACTTAATTGGCCCTCGTTCCCTCAGCGCCAATCCATATGGCGTCTAGACCCTGTTTTATTACATAATCCAGTCATCAAAAACCAAATAGAAAAGAATTTAAAGGAATTCTTCCAGCACAACACCTCAACTGACACGAATGGTATTAATAACTGGTTGGCACATAAAGCAACAATTAGAGGGGAACTAATAAAGCAGAAAGCATACCTGAACAAACAATATAACATAGAATATAATAACTTACTCTCCAATTTAAAATCAAAGGAGAAACAACATAAACTCAACCCTCAGAGAGATGATCTTACACAAGCTGTTAACAACGCTAGAGAGGCATTCAGAAAGCTATTGCAAAAAAATTCAATAAAAAAGGCGTTTCACCTTAAAAAATGTATTTTCACAACAGTAACAAATCAGGCACTTGGTTAGCAAAAGCTTTAACGAAAAAAGCCTTTCAGGCCCATATTTTTAAAATTGATAACGAAACAGGACAGGCCGAGACGGACCCAAAAAAATAGCGAATGTCTTTGGGGATTACTACACCAAACTATATAATATTACAAAACAAGTGGATACTAGCAATTCAGATGCACTTGGTCGGTACTTAGAAACCGTCGATACTCCTAGAATTTCAACACAAGATGCAGATATTCTAGAGTCACCCTTCACCTTGAAGGAAATAATAGATGCTATTGAGGCCTTACCTAATAACAAAAGTCCGGGCCCGGATGGCTACTCCAATGATTATTATAAGATGTACAAATCTTTAATTGCCCCCCAATTATTGAAGGCATTCCAACACATTGATGAGTCGGGTTGTTTTCCTGCGGAATGCTTAGAGGCTTACATTTCGGTGTTACCAAAGCCAAACAAATCGCTTAATCTTCCCGGTAATTACAGACCCATTTCTCTGCTCAACACGGACCTGAAGTTGTTTGCAAAAATTTTGGCAGGGCGCATCAATAAAATACTACCCCAAATTGTACACCTTGATCAAGCTGGTTTTATCCCAGGGAGGGAAGCGAGAGACAACACCATCAGAACACTACAACTAATTGACTATGCTAAAATTCATAAAGTAGGGATGGTGATTGTCTCCGCTGACGCCGAAAAAGCGTTTGACCGCTTAGACTGGAGATTTTTGCAGGCAGTTTTGCGTAAGATGGGATTCGGTGAAACCATTATTACCAGAATCTTCAGCTTGTACCAAAGCCCATCGGCTAAGGTGAAAGCAAACAATATGCTATCAGATGCATTTTTTATTCAAAATGGCACCCGCCAGGGATGTCCTCTATCACCTCTTTTGTTTGTGTTGAGCATGGAGATACTAGCCCATAGAATCAGGCAAAATAAATTGATATCGGGTATTAAAATAGGGCAAGACGATTAGAAATTGACACTTTATGCGGATGATGTGTTACTCACATTGACTAAACCCACTGAGTCGATAACTGAAGTCCTGAGAGAATTTAAGGAATTTGGATTGTTTTCCAACTTCCTAATAAATGCTCAAAAATCCGAGATTTTAAACATCTCTGTCCCACAGGCTGAATATGCTGATCTATTACGAATATGTCCATTTAGTCCTCAAAAAAAAGCCATTAAATATTTAGGTATTTATTTAACCCCTAAGCCCAATATATTGTTTGAGTGGAATTACCAAAACCTATATAGAGAATTAAATAAAGAGCTAAATGGGTGGAGAGATAAATCAATTTCATGGTGGGGACGCATCCAAGCGGTGAAAATGACTATACTACCTAGAATTCTTTATGTCCTCCAGACGGTGCCGATTTCCCTGACTAATGCTTTCCGCATAATGCTTCAAAAATTGATAAATGAATTTATTTGGGGTAAAATCAAACCTAGAATCATTAAAAATACAATGTATCGTTCCACACAGAACGGAGGCCTAGGACTTCCAAATTTAGAAATATACTATAAGGCGACTTGTCTACAAAAAATACTGGATTGGCATCGTAATGGAGGCAGTAAGGCATGGGTAGCACTAGACTCGCATATTTTAAAAACTCCAACCCCAGGAGTGTTATGTTGGGTAGATAGAAAAAGCCGACCACCCTGGCTTAAGTCTTTCCCACTATATCGGCATGTTTTTGAGATGTGGGATAGTATAATAGCAAATGATCATAGAATCTCCTCCCTGAGATCCCCTATGTCCCCAGTTTCACCTAACGCTGAGCTCCACGGAGGTTTAGAACAAAAATTGAACACACAGCACAATTGGGAGATAGGATTCACGGCTCCCATATATAAATTTCTAAGCGGTAACAAACTCAAACAGAGAACTGATTTGGGCGAGATATTAGGGGGGGCCTTCTCAAAATGGCTGAAGTATTACCAACTCAGCCACTATTTAGCCACGTCACCAGATAGGGGACAAGTGACTAGACAACCTACTTCATTTGAGCAACAATGCTTACAAGATCAACCTTTAAGGCATACCTTATCATGGGCAAAAAAGGCACTATTATGTGGGGAAAAGACTGAAACTCCTAATTATATCGACAGATGGCATAGGGAATTGGGTAGTGAATTATCTGATAAGGAATGGAGAAGGATCATGTATAATACAAAAAGATCTTCTGTATCAGCCAGGTCATTGGAGTTAAACTTCAAGGTCCTGACGAGGTGGTATCTCACCCCAGTCAGGATTAAGGCGATTTATCCGTCAGCTTCGGATATGTGCTGGAGAGGTTGCGGTAGCAAAGGCTCTATGACTCACATCTGGTGGGCATGTAACAAATTACAACCCTTCTGGTTAAGAGTAGGGGAGTATATTAAAAACATCAGTAATCTAGATAGGGACTACCAAATCCAACCCACCACGGCTCTGTTGAACTTGCTCCCACGGTGTAAGTGTAAGATACGTCGGAAACTAGTACAGTTAGCCTTAAATACTGCAAAATCCCTGATAGCCGCCAACTGGAAATCACAAACAATTCCCACATATCAGGCATGGGAGACACTGATGGAACATACAATCCGCTTGGAGGAATATGGCTATTTCATTAGAAAAGATATGGAAACATTCCATAACATACAATTTTATTGGGAAACACGATTGCACACACATTAATTGCCATCTTCGCATAACTAGATCAATTGAGGCACATTGGGGAGGTGGGCTTAATTCAAATCTTGCAGTTACCTAAACAGAAAGGAAAAATCCTTAGATGTACATGGGCGTTGTCGATATAGAACTTAAGTGTACAAAGTGACCAACTGTTGTTTTGTTATGTTCCTTTGTTTTGTTTCCTTGTTAAGTGTTGATTAATGTTGTTTACTACTACAACAATTATATTCACAAAAGCTGGATGCTAAGTTTTCAGAATACGAGAAATCAGTATAGCTTTTGTTAAAGTCGCTCACATTATGATCTATGTGATTCCTTTTTTTGATGCATTAATCTGTATTGCTTTATTTCATCCAATAAACATTTAAAATGTCAAAAAAAAAAAAAAAATAAAAAAAAAAAAAATATATAGCAGGAGTAGAGACAGCCCCATAACCTTAGGGATTTTGTCCCAAAACTCTAATCTGTCAGATGGCACAGGATATAATTGCTTAAAACGTTTTAGAAGGAGTAAATGAATTACCCAAATTATTCCATTCCCTAGAAATTACTTCAGAAATAGCATCAGGGAGAGAAAACACTTCTGGAATAACTACAGGAGATTTAAAAACCTTATTTAAACGTTTAGATTTAGTATCAAGAGGACCAGAATCCTCTATTTCTAATGCAATTAATACTTCTTTAAGTAAAGAACGAATAAATTCCATCTTGAACAAATACGAAGATTTATCAGCATCAACCTCTGAGACAGAAACCTCTGAACCAGAAGAACCATTATCAGTATCAGAATGATGATGTTCATTTAAAAATTCATCTGAAAAAAGAGAAGTTTTAAAAGACTTTTATGTATACTAGAAGGAGAAATAACAGACATAGCCTTCTAAATGGATTTAAAAATAAAATCTCTTATGTTATCAGGAACACTCTGAGAATTAGATGTTGACGGAACAGCAACAGGTAATGTAACAGTACTAAAGGAAATTTTATCTGCATTAACAAGTTTGTCATGACATTCAATACAAACAACAGCTGGAGAAACAGATACCAAAAGTTTATAACAGATACACTTAGCTTGGTAGCTCCAGCACCGGGCAGCGATTTTCCTGAAGTATCTTCTGACTCAGTTGCAACGTGGAACATCTTGCAATATGTAATAGAAAAAACAACATATAAAGCAAAATTGATCAAATTCCATAAATTACAGTTTCAGGAATGGGAAGAAAATGCCAGTGAACAAGCTTCTAGCAACCAGAAGCAATAAATAATGAGACTTAAATAATGTGGAAACAAAAAATGATGCCCATATTTTTTAGCGCCAAATAAGACGCCCACATTATTTGGCGCCTAAATGCTTTTGGCGCCAAAAATGACGCCACATCCGGAACGCCGACACTTTTGACGCAAAAAAAACGTCAAAAAATGACGCAACTTCCGGCGACACGTATGACGCCGGAAACAGAAAAAAAAATTTGCGCCAAAAAAGTCCGCGCCAAGAATGACGCAATAAAATGAAGCATTTTCAGTCCCCGCGAGCCTAACAGCCCACAGGGAAAAAGTCAAATTTTTTAAGGTAAGAAAAAATGATTGATTCAAATGCATTATCCCAAATATGAAACTGACTGTCTGAAAATAAGGAATGTTGAACATCCTGAGTCAAGGCAAATAAATGTTTGAATACATATATTTAGAACTTTATAAAAAAGTGCCTAACCATAGCTTAGAGTGTCACAGAAAATAAGCTTACTTACTTACCCCAGGACACTCATCTACATGTTGTAGAAAGCCAAACCAGTACTGAAACGAAAATCAGCAGAGGTAATGGTATATATAAGAGTATATCGTCGATCTGAAAAGGGAGGTAAGAGATGAATCTCTACGACCGATAACAGAGAACCTATGAAATAGACCCCGTAGAAGGAGATCATTGCATTCAAATAGGCAATACTCTCCTCACATCCCTCTGACATTCACTGCACGCTGAGAGGAAAACCGGGCTCCAACCTGCTGCGGATGTAATGAGTTTTATTATGTTGGATCTCAACTGCCTTAAAGTGTGAATGTTTCACTTTGAAATACAGACTATTATTTCAGCATAGGCTGTGATGATTCAGAGTGAGTTTTAATATATGATGAATTGAAGTATGAATATATATTTGTAGTGATAAGCTACAATTAATGTGTAGCAATATTTCAAAATATAACTGAAAATGAAGTACAAGATTTCTGAAATAATATTCAGGATTGATAAGCAGTGAATTTCAATATTGAGACCTTTGTTTAAATAGGTAGCAAGAGTTATGTGGACTAACCACCGTTAACCTTATTGTAGTAGTAACCGAGTAATATGTAGTGAGAGAGAACACAGAAATCTGCAGCTGCTGACAGGGGCGTGTCAAGTACACAGGAGTTCCCCTGCTGATGACGTCAGAGCTGTTCCTTAGCGTTATAGTGAAATTGGTTTGTTACAAAAAGTTATATTGAAACAGAAGTAGCAATATGATAACAATTGCAGCAATTTATATCAGTTAACTGTGTGGCAGCAACTTAAGATTTTATGTTACTTGCGGTTATTCCTTGAAAGTCCCGGTTTGTACTGCTTGCAGGTGTCTGATGAAAAAGATCCAATCCTCAGAGTAAAAGTAACTTAGATGAAATAAATTCGTTCACTGGGTAGCAGTTTGTAGTAACAGTTCCTGCTGGTAATTGTAATCCAATAACTTGAAGTAGCAAATATCTTCAAATCATGAAATAATGCACAGGTTAAGAAATAGATGCATAGAGCTTAGCTGATATGAAGTTAATAACTAAGCACTTGTTTGGGGCGGAGACATGACTTAAATAGAGGTGTAAGGTGAGCTGTAGAAGAAAAAAGGAAAACCAGGAGTGGAAACCTTACAGCGGAGCGCATATCAACGTAGAATCTAGCACAAACTTACTTCACCACCTCCATAGGAGGCAAAGTTTGTAAAACTGATTTGTGGGTGTGGTGAGGGGTGTATTTATAGGCATTTTAAGGTTTGGGAAACTTTGCCCCTCCTGGTAGGAATGTATATCCCATACGTCACTAGCTCATGGACTCTTGCTAATTACATGAAAGAAATGTATATTTGTGAATGTTGAGATGTTATATTGGTTTCACTGGTAAAAATAAATAATTGAAATGGGTATATATTTGTTTTTTGTTAAGTTGCCTAATAATTATGCACAGTAATAGTCACCTGCACACACAGATATCCCCCTAAAATAGCTATAACTAAAAACAAACTAAAAACTACTTCCAAAACTATTCAGCTTTGATATTAATTTTGGGTTCATTGAGAACATGGTTGTTGTTCAATAATAAAATTAATCCTCAAAAATACAACTTGCCTAATAATTCTGTACTCCCTGTACATATTTACATACATATACACATACATACATATTTACATACATACATATACACATACCTACCTATACACATACACACATACATATACACATACATATACACATACCTACCTATACACACCTATACACATACCTACCTATACACATACATACATATACACAAACCTACCTATACACATACACACATATACACATACATACATATACACATACATACATATACACATATACACATGCCTACCTATACACATACATATACACATACCTACCTATACACATACATACATATACACATACCTACCTATACACATACACATACCTACCTATACACATACATACATATACACATACCTACCTATAAACATACATATACACACATACATTTACATACATACATATACACATACCTACCTATACACATACATACATACATACACAACCCCTTTTTGGGAAGATTGTGAAATCACCTGTGGAGCCGCTTGTTTGATATTACTCTGTGAGTATACTGCACTTATGTATTAAGGTGCTCAGACATACTATGCCAATGTGATATTCTTTGAACACAGATACAGACAGAATTCTTCTGGGAAAATTGTGAAACAGAGAGAAAAATCCTTTGGAGATCCCTTAGAGCCAGCGCCTCTTTCTGCCAATATACATCTTTTGTACAGCTTTGAGAGAGACTGTTTGGAAGGCAGCAGTTCTAACTAAAGGGAAGTAACTATCCTATTGTAAATTCTTTTTTTGTTCTGTATATACAAACACATACATACATATACACATACATACACACATACATACACACACATTCTCATACATACATACACACATACACACATACATACATATACACATACATATACACATACACACATACATACATATACACATACATATACACATACACACATACATACATATACACATACATATACACATACACACATACATACATATACACATACATATACACATACACACATACATACATATACACATACACACATACATACATATACACATACATATACACATACATACATACATATACACATACATATTCACATACACACATACATACATATACACATACATATACACATACACACATACATATACACATACATATTCACATACACACATACATACATATACACATACATATTCACATACACACATACATATACACATACATACATATACACATACATATTCACATACACACATACATATACACACATACATATACACATACATACATATACACATACATATTCACATACACACATACATATACACATACATACATATACACATACATATTCACATACACACATACATATACACATACATACATATACACATACATATTCACATACACACATACATATACACACATACATACACACATACACACATACACACATACACACATACATACATATACACATACATACACACATACACACATACATACATATACACATACATATACACATACACACATACATATACACATACATATTCACATACACACATACATACATATACACATACATATACACATACATACATACATATACACATACATATTCACATACACACATACATATACACATACACACATACATATACACATACACACATACATATACACATACATATTCACATACACACATACATACATATACACATACATATTCACATACACACATACATATACACATACATACATATACACATACATATTCACATACACACATACATATACACACATACATACACACATACACACATACACACATACACACATACATACATATACACATACATACACACATACACACATACATACATATACACATACATATACACATACACACATACATATACACATACATATTCACATACACACATACATACATATACACATACATATACACATACATACATACATATACACATACATATTCACATACACACATACATATACACATACACATACATATTCACATACACACATACATACATATACACATACATATTCACATACACACATACATATACACATACATACATATACACATACATATTCACATACACACATACATATACACACATACATACACACATACACACATACACACATACACACATACATACATATACACATACATACACACATACACACATACATACATATACACATACATATTCACATACACACATACATACATATACACATACACATTCACATACACACATACATACATATACACATACATATTCAAATACACACATACATATACATACATATATACACACATACATACATATACACATACATATTCACATACACACATACATACATATACACATACACATAAATACATATACACATACATACCCACACACAAATACATATATACACATACATATATATATATATATATATATATATATATATATATATATACACATATACACATACATACATATATGTGTGTATGTAACTGTGTATGTGATTGTGTGTATATATATATATATATATATATATATATATATATATATATTATTATTATTATTATTATTCTTTATTTATAAAGCGCCAACAGATTCCGCAGCTCTGTTCATAGGTAACAAGGATAAAAGGACAGTACAATATGAGACACCAGACAAAATTTAACAAACAAATACAGGAGGAATTGGGAGCCCTGTTCCCGTGGGAACTTACAATCTAAATGGGTAGGAGGGTGAGAAACAGGAGGTGGGGACTGCAAAGGTGGGAATGATGTTAGTGTGAAGTTAGATGAGGGCAACTATTAGGCAAGTGGAATTCATTAGCTACTGATTTGGTTATAGGCTTCCCTGAACAAGAAGGTCTTTAGGGAGAGTTTAAAGGAGGAGAGGTTGGGGGAAAGTCTGACAGCACGAGGAAGTGCGTTCCAGAGGGTTGGTGCCGCACGAGAGAAGTCCTGTAGTCTAGCATGAGAGGAGGTGATGGTAGAAGAGGCAAGGAGTAGATCGTTGTTGGATCTTAGGGGACGGGCTGGAGTATATTTGTTGATGAGTGAGGACAGGTATGGGGGGGCTGCATTGGTAAGGGCTTTTTAGGTCAAAGTGAGAATTTTGAATTTAATTCTGCTGTGAATGGGGAGCCAGTGAAGGGACTCACAGAGGGGTGCGGCAGATACAGAGCGTCGGGAGAGGTGGATTAGCCTAGCAGAGGCATTTAGGATGGATTGAAAGGGGGAGAGGCGGGAGAGAGGAAGGCCAGTTAGTAGGTTGTTACAGTAGTCAAGCCGGGAAATTACTAGGGAATGGATTAGCTGTTTAGTAGTTTCAGCGCTCAGAAAAGGACGAATTTTGGAGATATTGCGTAGGTGGTTGCGACAGGATGAAGAGAGCGATTGGATGTGGGGTATGAAGGACAGATTGGAGTCGAGTGTAACTCCAAGGCAGCGGACTTGGGGTGATGGGGAGATAGTGGTGTCACCGACAGTGATAGTAAAGTTAGAAACTGGAGTAGAATTAGTTGGGGGGATTAGAAGATACATAGAAGATACATATAGATATATAAATGTTTGATTTGTAGGTGTATGCACTCTCACCATCTGTCATCAACTGCCAGGGTGCTATACAGATATGCCAATAGTTTCAAAAATAGAATAAGCACTCACTGGACTTCAGCCGTCTGTATAATAAAGATTTTATTTGTGACGTTTCGGGACACCAAACAGAGGAAGAAGGGACTGTTTGGTGTCCCGAAACGTTACAAATAAAATCTTTATTATACAGACGGCTGAAGTCCAGTGAGTGCTTATTCTATTTTTGAAACTATATATATATATATATATATATATATATATATATATATATATATTGGATATAAAAAGTCTACACACCCCTGTTAAAATGTCATGTTTCCGTGATGTAAAAAGAATGAGACAGAGATAAATCATTTCAGAACTTTTTCCACCTTTAATGTGACCTATAAACTGTACAACTCAATTGAAAAACAAACTGAAATCTTTTAGGTAGAGGGAAGAAAAAATATAAAAATAAAATAATATGGTTGCATAAGTGTGCACACCCTTAAACTAATACTTTGTTGAAGCACCTTTTGATTTTATTACAGCACTCAGTCTTTTTGGGTATGAGACTATCAGCATGGCACATTTTGACTTGACAAGATTTGCCCACTCTTCTTTGCAAAAACACTCCAAATCTATCAGATTGTGAGGGCATCTCCTGTGCACAGCCCTCTTCAGATCACCCCACAGATTTTCAATCGGATTCAGGTCTGGGCTCTGGCTGGGCCATTCCAAAACTTTAAATCTTCTTCTGATGAAGCCATTCCTTTGTTGATTTGGATGTATGCTTTGGGTCGTTGTCATGCTGAAAGATGAAGTTCCTCTTCATGTTCAGCTTTCTAGCAGAAGCCTGAAGGTTTTGTGCCAATATTGTCTGGTATTTGTAACTGTTCATAATTCCCTCTAGCTTAACTAAGGCCCCAGTTCCAGCTGAAGAAAAACAGACCCAAAGCATGATGCTGCCACCACCATGCTTCACTGTGGGTATGGTGTTCTTTTGGTGATGTGCAGTGTTGTTTTTGCGCCATACATATCTTTTGGAAATATGGCCAAAAAGTTCAACCTTGGTTTCATCAGACAATAACACCTTTTCACACATGCTTTTGGAAGACTTCAGATATGTTTTTGCAAAATGTAGCCTGGCTTGGATGTTTTTCTTCGTAAGAAAAGGCTTTTGTCTTGCCACTCTACCCCATAGCCCAGACATATGAAGAAAACGGGAGATTATTGTCACATGTACCTAACAGCCAGTACTTGCCAGATATTCCTGCAGCTCCTTTAATATTGCTGTAGGCCTCTTGGTAGCCTCCCAGACCAGTTTTCTTCTCGTCTTTTCATCAATTTTGGAGGGACGTCCAGTTCTTGGTAATGTCACTGTTGTGCCATATTTTCTCCACTTGATGCTGACTGTCTTCACTGTGTTCCATGGTATATCTAATGCCTTCGAAATTCTTTTGTACCCTTCTCCTGACTGATACCTTTTAACAATGAGATCCCTCTGATGCTTTAGAAGCTCTCTGTAGACCATGGCTTTTGCTGTGGGATGCAACTAAGAAAATTTCAGGAAAGACCAACTAGAGCAGCTGAACTTTATTTGGGGTTAATCAGAGGCACTTTAAATGATGACAGGTGTGTACTGACTCCTATTTAACATGATTTTGAATGTGCTTAATTCTGAACACAGCTACATCCCCAGTTATAAAAGGGTGTTCACACTTATGCAACCACATTATTTTAGGTTTTTTTTGTTTTCTTCCCTCCACCTAAAAGATTTCAGTTTGTTTTCCAATTGAGTTGTACAGTTTATAGGTCACATTAAAGGTGGAAAAAGTTCTGAAATGATTTATCTTTGTCACATTTTTTTACATCACAGAAACCTGACATTTTAACAGTGGTGTGTAGACTTTTTATATCATATATATATATATATATATATATATACACACATATATATATATACATATATGTGTATATATATGTGTGTGTATATTTATTTTATATAATATATATATATATATATATATATATATATATATGTGTGTGTGTATATATATATATATATATATTATATATATATGTGTGTGTGTGTGTGTGTGTGTGTGTATATGTGTGTGTATGTGTATATGTGTATGTGTGTATATGTGTATATGTGTATGTATATATATATATATATATATATATATATATATATATATATATATATATATATATATATATATATACATACACACACATGAAAGAGTAAGGAAACAGAATTTATGCTTACCTGATAAATTACTTTCTCCAACGGTGTGTCCGGTCCACGGCGTCATCCTTACTTGTGGGAATATCTCTTCCCCAACAGGAAATGACAAAGAGTCCCAGCAAAGCTGGCCATATAGTCCCTCCTAGGCTCCGCCCACCCCAGTCATTCGACCGACGGACAGGAGGAAAATATATAGGAGAAACCATATGGTACCGTGGTGACTGTAGTTAGAGAAAATAATTCATCAGACCTGATTAAAAAAAACAGGGCGGGCCGTGGACCGGACACACCGTTGGAGAAAGTAATTTATCAGGTAAGCATAAATTCTGTTTTCTCCAACATTGGTGTGTCCGGTCCACGGCGTCATCCTTACTTATGGGAACCAATACCAAAGCTTTAGGACACGGATGAAGGGAGGGAGCAAATCAGGTTACCTAAACGGAAGGCACCACGGCTTGCAAAACCTTTCTCCCAAAAATAGCCTCTGAAGAAGCAAAAGTATCAAATTTGTAAAATTTGGCAAAAGTGTCCAGTGAAGACCAAGTCGCTGCCTTACATATCTGGTCAACAGAAGCCTCGTTCTTGAAGGCCCATGTGGAAGCTACAGCCCTAGTGGAGTGAGCTGTAATTCTTTCAGGAGGCTGCCGTCCGGCAGTCTCGTAAGCCAATCGGATGATGCTTTTAAGCCAAAAGGAAAGAGAGGTAGAAGTCGCTTTTTGACCTCTCCTTTTACCAGAATAGACAACAAACAAAGAAGATGTTTGTCTGAAATCCTTTATAGCCTCTAAATAGAATTTTAGAGCACGGACTACGTCTAAATTGTGTAACAAACGTTCCTTCTTTGAAACTGGATTCGGACATAAAGAAGGTACAACTATCTCCTGGTTAATATTCTTGTTAGAAACAACCTTTGGAAGAAAACCAGGCTTAGTACGCAAAACCACCTTATCTGCATGGAACACCAGATAAGGCGGAGAACACTGCAAAGCAGATAACTCTGAAACTCTTCTAGCAGAAGAAATAGCAACCAAAAACAAAACTTTCCAAGATAGTAACTTAATATCTATGGAATGTAAAGGTTCAAACAGAACCCCTTGAAGAACTGAAAGAACTAGATTTAGACTCCAGGGAGGAGTCAAAGGTCTGTAAACAGGCTTGATCCTAACCAGCGCCTGAACAAATGCTTGAATATCTGGCACAGCTGCCAGTCTTTTGTGTAGTAAGACAGATAAAGCAGAGATCTGTCCCTTTAGAGAACTTGCAGATAATCCTTTCTCCAAACCTTCTTGTAGAAAGGAGAGAATCTTAGGGATTTTTATCTTATTCCATGGGAATCCTTTGGATTCACACCAACAGATATATCTTTTCCATATTTTATGGTAAATCTTTCTAGTTACCGGTTTTCTGGCCTGAACCAGAGTATCTATCACAGAATCCGAAAACCCATGCTTTGAAAGAATCAAGCGTTCAATCTCCAAGCCGTCAGCTGGAGGGAGACCAGATTTGGATGTTCGAATGGACCCTGAACAAGAAGGTCCTGTCTCAAAGGTAGCTTCCATGGTGGAACCGATGACATATTCACCAGGTCTGCATACCAAGTCCTGCGTGGCCACGCAGGAGCTATCAAGATCACCGAGGCCCTCTCCTGTTTGATCCTGGCTACCAGCCTGGGAATGAGAGGAAACGGTGGAAAGACATAAGCTAGGTTGAAGGTCCAAGGTGCTACTAGTGCATCTACTAGAGTCGCCTTGGGATCCCTGGATCTGGACCCGTAGCACGGAACCTTGAAGTTCTGACGAGACACCATCAGATCCATGTCTGGAATGCCCCATAATTGAGTCAGTTGGGCAAAGATCTCCGGGTGGAGTTCCCACTCCCCCGGATGGAAAGTCTGACGACTCAGATAATCCGCTTCCCAGTTTTCCACACCTGGGATGTGGATCGCAGATAGATGGCAGGAGTGATCCTCCGCCCATTGTATTATTTTGGTCACTTCTTTCATCGCCAGGGAACTCCTTGTTCCCCCCTGATGATTGATATACGTAACGGTCGTCATGTTGTCTGATTGGAATCTTATGAATCTGGCCTTTGCTAGTTGAGGCCAAGCCCTGAGAGCATTGAAAATCGCTCTTAGTTCCAGAATGTTTATCGGGAGAAGCGACTCTTCCCGAGACCATAGTCCCTGAGTCTTCAGGGATTCCCAGACCGCGCCCCACCCCACTAGACTGGCGTCGGTCGTGAAAATGACCCACTCTGGTCTGCGGAAGCTCATTCCCTGGGATAGATGGTCCAGGGTCAGCCACCAACGGAGTGAATCTCTGGTCTTCTGATCTACTTGAATCATTGGAGACAAGTCTGTATAGTCCCCATTCCACTGTTTGAGCATGCACAGTTGTAATGGTCTTAGATGAATTCGTGCAAAAGGAACTATGTCCATTGCTGCAACCATCAACCCTACTACTTCCATGCACTGAGCTATGGAAGGACGTGGAACAGAATGAAGAACTTGACAAGCGCTTAGAAGTTTTGATTTTCTGACCTCTGTGAGAAAAATCCTCATTTCTAAGGAATCTATTATTGTTCCCAAGAAGGGAACTCTTGTTGACGGAGACAGAGAATTTTTTTCTATGTTCACCTTCCATCCGTGCGATCTGAGAAAGGCCAGAACAATGTCTGTATGAGCCTTTGCTTTTGACAGGGACGACGCTTGTATTAGAATGTCGTCCAAGTATGGTACTACTGCAATGCCCCTCGGTCTTAGAACCGCTAGAAGGGACCCGAGTACCTTTGTGAAAATCCTTGGAGCAGTGGCTAACCCGAATGGGAGGGCCACAAACTGGTAATGTTTGTCCAGAAAGGCGAACCTTAGGAACTGATGATGTTCTTTGTGGATAGGAATATGTAGGTACGCATCCTTTAGATCCACGGTAGTCATAAATTGACCTTCCTGGATAGTGGGTAGAATCGTTCGAATGGTTTCCATTTTGAACGATGGTACCCTGAGAAATTTGTTTAGGATCTTCAGATCCAAAATTGGTCTGAAGGTTCCCTCTTTTTTGGGAACTACGAACAGATTTGAAAATCCCATTCCCTGTTCTTTTATTGGGACTGGGTGTATCACTCCCATTTTTAACAGGTCTTCTACACAATGTAAGAACGCCTGTCTCTTTATTTGGTTTAAGGATAAGTGAGACATGTGGAACCTTCCCCATGGGGGTAGCTCCCTGAATTCCAGAAGATAACCCTGAGAAACTATTTCTAGTGCCCAGGGATCCTGAACATCTCTTGCCCAAGCCTGAGCAAAGAGAGAGAGTCTGCCCCCTACTAGATCCGGTCCCGGATCGGGGGCTACTCCTTCATGCTGTTTTGTTAGCAGCAGCAGGCTTCTTACCCTTGTTCCAGCCTTGCATAGGTTTCCAGGCTGGTTTGGGCCGTGAGGCATTACCCTCTTGCTTAGAGGATGCAGAATTAGAGGCCGGTCCGTTCCTGAAATTGCGAAAGGAACGAAAATTAGAGTTATTCTTGGCCTTGAACGGCCTATCTTGTGGGAGGGCGTGGCCCTTTCCCCCAGTGATGTCTGAGATAATCTCTTTCAATTCTGGTCCGAAGAGAGTTTTACCTTTGAAAGGGATGTTAAGCAATTTTGTCTTGGATGATACATCCGCTGACCAAGACTTTAGCCAAAGCGCTCTACGCGCCACAATTGCAAACCCTGAATTTTTTGCCGCTAATTTAGCTAATTGCAAAGCGGCATCTAAAATAAAAGAGTTAGCCAACTTAAGTGCGTGAACTCTGTCCATAACCTCCTCATATGGAGTCTCTCTACCGAGCGACTTTTCTAGTTCCTCGAACCAGAACCACGCTGCAGTAGTGACAGGAACAATGCACGAAATGGGTTGTAGAAGGTAACCTTGCTGTACAAAAATCTTTTTAAGCAAACCTTCCAATTTTTTATCCATAGGATCTTTGAAAGCACAACTATCCTCGATAGGAATAGTAGTGCGCTTGTTTAAAGTAGAAACTGCCCCCTCGACCTTAGGGACTGTCTGCCATAAGTCCTTTCTGGGGTCGACCATAGGAAATAATTTCTTAAATATAGGGGGGGGAACAAAAGGTATGCCAGGCTTCTCACTCTTTATTCACTATGTCCGCCACCCGCTTGGGTATAGGAAAAGCGTCGGGGTGCACCGGAACCTCTAGAAACTTGTCCATTTTGCATAATTTCTCTGGAATGACCAAGTTGTCACAATCATCCAGAGTAGATAACACCTCCTTAAGCAGTGCGCGGAGATGTTCTAATTTAAATTTAAATGTCACAACATCAGGTTCAGCTTGTTGAGAAATTTTTCCTGAATCTGAAATTTCCCCATCTGACAAAACCTCCCTCATGGCCACTTCAGATTGGTGTGAGGGTATGACAGAACAATTATCATCAGCGCCCTCCTGCTCTACAGTGTTTAAAACAGAGCAATCGCGCTTTCTCTGATATGCAGGCATTTTGGATAAAATATTTGCTATGGAGTTATCCATTACAGCCGTCAATTGTTGCATGGTAATAAGCATTGGCGCGCTAGATGTACTAGGGGCCTCCTGCGTGGGCAAAACTGGTGTAGACACAGTAGGAGATGATGTAGTATCATGTCTACTCCCCTCATCTGAGGAATCATCTTGGGCAATTTCATTATCTGTGGCAGTACTGTCCTTACTTTGTTTGGACGCAATGGCACAATTATCACACAAATTTAAATGGAGAGACACATTGGCTTTCATACATATAGAACATAGCTTATCCGAAGGCACAGACATGTTAAACAGGCTTAAACTTGATAATAAAGCACAAAAACCGTTTTAAAACAAAACCGTTACTGTCTCTTTAAATTTTAAACAGAAACACTTTATTACTGAATATGTGAAAAACTATGAAGGAATTGTTCAAAAATTACCAAAATTTCACCACAGTGTCTTAAAGCACACCAAATTTCAGAGCTTTAACCCTTAAAATAACGGAACCGGAGCCGTTTACAAATTTAACCCCTATTACTGTCCCAGCTACAGCTTTTGCTGTGACCTAACCAAGCCCAGAGAGGAATACGATACCAAATGACGCCTTCTAGAAAGTTTTCCAGCTATTTTCAGGTCCTCACACATGCATCTGCATGTCTTGCTCTCAAAAACAATTGCGCAGTAATGGCGCGAAAATGAGGCTCAGCCTACAACTGGGAAGGCCCTCCCTGACTGGAAAAGGTGTCTAACATAGTGCCTGCCGTTAAAAAACGTTCCCCAAGCTTATAAATGTGAAATATCAGCATAAACATGTATAAAATGTCCAAATAAAGCAATCGATTTAGCCCATAAAAGTGTCTACCAGTTTTATAGCCCATATTAAGCCCTTTATTCTGTTTGAGACTAAGAAAATGGCTTACCGGTCCCCATGAGGGGAAATGACAGCCTTCCAGCAGTACACAGTCTTGTTAGAAATATGGCTAGTCATACCTTAAGCAGAAAAGTCTGCTAACTGTTTCCCTCAACTGAAGTTACTTCATCTCAACAGTCCTATGTGGAAACAGCAATCGATTTTAGTTACTGTCTGCTAAAATCATCTTCCTCTCACAAACAGAAATCTTCATCTTTTTCTGTTTCAGAGTAAATAGTACATACCAGCACTATTTTAAAATAACAAACACTTGATAGAAGAATAAAAAACTACATTTGAACACCAAAAACTCTTAACCATCTCCGTGGAGATATTGCCTGTGCAACGGCAAAGAGAATGACTGGGCGGAGCCTAGGAGGGACTATATGGCCAGCTTTGCTGGGACTCTTTGCCATTTCCTGTTGGGGAAGAGATATTCCCACAAGTAAGGATGACGCCGTGGACCGGACACACCAATGTTGGAGAAATATGTGTCAAGCACTGTCTAACACATGGAAGTGATTTTCCAGATTGGAGGTGTATGGGATAACTTTAAGCAGCTATGTTCTATTAGTTATACTTGATACCACTAACAAGTTAGATAAGTGTGATGTGAAGGAAGGATAAGAAGGAGCGCTATAAAGGTCCCAAATGAACAGAGGGGGGAAAAACACTATTATTATAATGATATATATGATAATGTGTATAGTAAGCTTCTTTATTTGTTTATGTCCCTAGCGCTTTAGTTCTCTCACTATAGTCAGAAAATCAATAAAAAACAATTAAAGGGAATAAATGGTGTTTAAAAAATGATAGATTTGCTGTAAATAAATAATTGGCATATAAATTGTACAAGAGAGTATTTTTCATATATGGTATTTATTAACCAATGATAAGTGTTGGACTCAATAGTCACTGATTTTTGAAACAGCGCTGCTGTGCCGAGTTCAGTTGCTTAATTAAAAGACAAAGTTTATTTAGTATGTAAAATGAACATACAATGCACTACAACCAAAGCTTTTCTTTCTGGGTCTGGGCTAACTAAGACTAACTCGTAGAAAGTATGTGAAAGTCAGATCCCATACCGTGGAGAAAACCGGAGAGATAGTGATACAAAGGAATAAAATATAATACTGTATATTTATTATATTGTATAAATAAATAGATTCAGGGATCCAATAATAAAACAAAATGTATAAATAAAAATATAAATAACTAAAAGTCCCTGCAGCTGTGCGCACAGACTGGAGAAGGGTGTTTAAAAAATATACCAAATTCTAAGAAACAAGGGATAAAATTACAAAAACAAAGCGGGTAAATACAAGTAGTGTGATGGATCACTTATTTATTCCCTATAATTGGTTTTATTGATTTTCTGACTATAGTGAGAGAACTAAAGCACTAGGGTCATAAACAAATAAAAAAGCAGATTTGTTCATTTACTATACACATTATCATATATATCATTATAATAATAGTGTTTTTTTCCCCTTTGTTCATTTGGGACCTTATAGCGCTCCTTCTTATCCTTCCTACATATACATATATACATTACAATGTATCCGCACAAGTGTTTAAAATCCAGCTCAAGCTGTCTAACCTGACACATCTGATGAAGCCCTGAGTTCAGCCCGGAAAGGGGGAGGGGCGAAACGCTTAATGTTTGGAACAGACACAGCGTGGAGGACGCCAGTATGGTGAAACAGCTGTGAGGATGGCGATAACAATATCAAGTGTTACAATTTGGGCAAGTGAAGAGCTGCATCGGCCGTACACATCACAGTGAGACACACCGCGGAAGGGATCCTGTCTGGTAATACCCGTTGAGCGTGTGAATGAAGTGAAGGTAAGCCGTGCAGCAGTAAGCCTTGCACCCTGAGGATTGCTGTAATGCAGCATGTGTAATTGGAGCGACGGGTTGTTTATTTGCCACACATTGACTCTCGCATATATCTTTTAAATCCGGTACCGGATCAGTAATAAAATAATTAAGGAGAATCAAGGACGGCATTTTGTTCACTAACAATCGGAGCGTGTATTAACACTCAAGTGCCCGGTAGCAGAGATTAACTTTTATGAGCCGGCTCAAAAATCCATAGCATGCTAGTAAAATTACCTGTTGGTAGTGCACTACACTTGAATTGTGTTATTGGCCACTTTCACAGTATTTGTTTTTGGCTTTGTTTTTAATAAATATATATATGTTCAGCATACCTGTTTAGGATATCCCCTTTATTAATTAAGTGTGGGTGTGATATGGTGCGGCCTGTAATCCGCTTTAGCGCTCTAAAATATAGTAGAGCTCTTTCATTCTAATATTTTATATATAATTTTTTGGATTGCTAGCACATAACACGGTACCCATTAGCATTCTGAGTGCCCCCTAGCCCTAGTATCATAATATATATATATATATACACACACACATTCGCACACATATGTGGTTTGTATTTTTATGCTCCAGAGAAACATTGAGAAACATGTACATTAAGATTCTGTAGTCTTAAATAAATTTATTGAAAAATTAAGGTGTTTGTCATTTATAAGACAATTGCCCATATCGCCCAGCCCTAATATACACATACATACATGTACACATACATACCTATACACATACATGTACACATACATATACACACATACATATACATACCAATACACATACAGTGGGGGGAAAAAGAATTTAGTCAGCCACCAATTGTGCAAGTTCTCCCACTTAAGAAGATGAAAGAGGCCTGTAATTTTCATCATAGGTATACCTCAACTATGAGAGACAAAATGTGGAAACAAATCCAGACAATCACATTTTCTGATTTGGAAAGAATTTATTTGCAAATTATGGTGGAAAATAAGTATTTGGTCACCTACAAACAAGCAAGATTTCTGTAGACCTGCACCAGGCTGGGAAGACTGAATCTGCAATAGGCAAGCAGCTTGGTGTGAAGAAATCAACTGTGGGAGCAATAATTAGAAAATGGAAGACATACAAGACCACTGATAATCTCCCTCGATCTGGGGCTCCACGCAAGATCTCAACCCGTGGGGTCAAAATGATCACAAGAACGGTGAGCAAACATCCCAGAACCACACGGGGGGGCCTAGTGAATGACCTGCAGAGAGCTGGGACCAACGTAACAAGGGCTACCATCAGTAACACACTACGCCGCCAGGGACTCAGATCCTGCAGTGCCAGACGTGTCCCCCTGCTTAAGCCAGTACATGTCCGGGCCCGTCTGAAGTATGCTAGAGAGCATTTGGATGATCCAGAAGCAGATTGGGAGAATGTCATATGGTCAGATGAAACCAAAGAAAAACTGTTTGGTAGAAACACAACTTGTCGTGTTTGGAGGAGAGAGAACACCATGCTTACTGTGAAGCATGGGGGTGGCAACATCATGCTTTGGGGCTGTTTCTCTGCAAAGGGAACAGGACGACTGATCCGTGTACATGAAAGAATGAATGGGGCCATGTATCGTGAGATTTTCAGTGCAAACATCCTTCCATCAGCAAGGGCATTGAAGATAAAACGTGGCTGTGTCTTTCAGCATGACAATGATCCCAAACACACCGCCCGGGCAATGAGTGGCTTCGTAAGAAGCATTTCAAGGTCCTGGAGTGGACTAGTCAGTCTCCAGATTTCAACCCCATAGAAAACCTTTGGAGGGAGTTGAAAGTCTGTGTTGCCCAGCAACAGCCCCAAAACATCACTGCTCTAGAGGAGATCTGCATGCAGGAATAGGCCAACATACCAGCAACAGTGTGTGACAACCTTGTGAAGAATTACAGAAAACGTTTGACCTCTGTCATTGCCAACAAAGGAAATATAACAAAGTATTGAGATGAACTTTTGATATTGACTAAATACTTATTTTCCACCATAATTTGCAAATAAATTCTTTCCAAATCAGAAAATGGGATTGTCTGGATTTGTTTCCACATTTTGTCTCTCATAGTTGAGGTATACCTATGATGAAAATTACAGGCCTCTCTCATCTTCTTAAGTGGGAGAACTTGCACAATTGGTGGTTGACTAAATACTTTTTTCCCCACTGTACATACACACACACACATACATATACATATATATATATATATATATATATATACAGGGAGTGCAGAATTATTAGGCAAATGAGTATTTTGACCACATCATCCTCTTTATGCATGTTGTCTTACTCCAAGCTGTATAGGCTCGAAAGCCTACTACCAATTAAGCATATTAGGTGATGTGCATCTCTGTAATGAGAAGGGGTGTGGTCTAATGACATCAACACCCTATATCAGGTGTGCATAATTATTAGGCAACTTCCTTTCCTTTGGCAAAATGGGTCAAAAGGAGGACTTGACAGGCTCAGAAAAGTCAAAAATAGTGAGATATCTTGCAGAGGGATGCAGCACTCTTAAAATTGCAAAGCTTCTGAAGCGTGATCATCGAACAATCAAGCGTTTCATTCAAAATAGTCAACAGGGTCGCAAGAAGCGTGTGGAAAACCAAGGCGCAAAATAACTGACCATGAACTGAGAAAAGTCAAGCGTGCAGCTGCCAAGATGCCACTTGCCACCAGTTTGGCCATATTTCAGAGCTGCAACATCACTGGAGTGCCCAAAAGCACAAGGTGTGCAATACTCAGAGACATGGCCAAGGTAAGAAAGGCTGAAAGACGACCACCACTGAACAAGACACACAAGCTGAAACGTCAAGACTGGGCCAAGAAATATCTCAAGACTGATTTTTCTAAGGTTTTATGGACTGATGAAATGAGAGTGAGTCTTGATGGGCCAGATGGATGAGCCCGTGGCTGGATTGGTAAAGGGCAGAGAGCTCCAGTCCGACTCAGACGCCAGCAAGGTGGAGGTGGAGTACTGGTTTGGGCTGGTATCATCAAAGATGAGCTTGTGGGGCCTTTTCGGGTTGAGGATGGAGTCAAGCTCAACTCCCAGTCCTACTGCCAGTTTCTGGAAGACACCTTCTTCAAGCAGTGGTACAGGAAGAAGTCTGCATCCTTCAAGAAAAACATGATTTTCATGCAGGACAATGCTCCATCACACGCGTCCAAGTACTCCACAGTGTGGCTGGCAAGAAAGGGTATAAAAGAAGAAAATCTAATGACATGGCCTCCTTGTTCACCTGATCTGAACCCCATTGAGAACCTGTGGTCCATCATCAAATGTGAGATTTACAAGGAGGGAAAACAGTACACCTCTCTGAACAGTGTCTGGGAGGCTGTGGTTGCTGCTGCACGCAATGTTGATGGTGAACAGATCAAAACACTGACAGAATCCATGGATGGCAGGCTTTTGAGTGTCCTTGCAAAGAAAGGTGGCTATATTGGTCACTGATTTGTTTTTGTTTTGTTTTTGAATGTCAGAAATGTATATTTGTGAATGTTGAGATGTTATATTGGTTTCACTGGTAAAAATAAATAATTGAAATGGGTATATATTTGTTTTTTGTTAAGTTGCCTAATAATTATGCACAGTAATAGTCACCTGCACACACAGATATCCCCCTAAAATAGCTATAACTAAAAACAAACTAAAAACTACTTCCAAAACTATAAAGCTTTGATATTAATGAGTTTTTTGGGTTCATTGAGAACATGGTTGTTGTTCAATAA
Organism: Bombina bombina; assembly: GCF_027579735.1. NCBI lineage: Eukaryota > Metazoa > Chordata > Amphibia > Anura > Bombinatoridae > Bombina > Bombina bombina. The sequence continues at coordinate 1,573,039,840 of NC_069499.1, forward strand.
TAAAATTAATCCTCAAAAATACAATTTACCTAATAATTCTGCACTCCCTGTATATACATACACCTACATACCTATACACATACACACACACACACACACACATATATATATATACACATACATACATACATACATTAATACATGTACACATACACCTACATACCTATACACACATACATACATACTGTATATATACACATACACATACATAAACACACACTCACATATACACACACACATACATATATGTACACATACATACCTATACAGATACATACACACACACATACATATATAAACACACACACATATATATATATATATATATATATATATATATATATATATATACACACATACATACATTAATACATATACACATACATGTACACATACATACCTATACACATACATACCTATACACATACATACATACATACATGTACACACACACACATATGCATACACAAACACACACATATACACATACATATATGTACACAAACATACCTATACACATACATACATATACACATACATACACACACATTCATAGATATACACATACATACATGTACACAAACATGTACACATACATACATAAACACACACATATACACATACATACCTATACACATACACACATACATACATATATACATACATACCTATACACATACATATACATACACACATACATATACACATACATATAAGTTACAATTACACCTAACACTACACTATACTTAAATAAATTATTCCTATTTAAAACTAAATACTTACCTGTAAAATAAACCCTAAGATAGCTACAATATAATTAATAATTACATTGTAGCTATTTTAAGATTTATATTTATTTTACAGGTAACTTTGTATTTATTTTAGCTAGTTACAATAGTTATAATAATAGTTATTAACTATTTAATAACTACCTAGCTAAAAGAAATATAAATTACCTGTAAAATAAATCCTAAGCTAAGTTACAATTAAACCTAACACTACACTATCATTAAATTAATACAATATATTACCTACAAATAACTACAATTAAGTAAACTAACGCCTAGATTTAGAGTTCTGCGGCCAAAGGGGTGCGTTAGCTACGCGTGCTTTTTTCTGGCCGCACCTCTTAAATACCGCTGGTATTTAGAGTTCACAGAATGGCTGCGTTAGGCTCCAAAAAAGGAGCGTATAGCATATTTACCGCAACTTCAACTCTCGATACCAGCGGTGCTTACGGACGCGGCCAGCTTAAAAAACGTGCTCGTGCACAATTCCCCCATAGAAAACAATGGGGCTGTTTGAGCTGAAAAAAAACCTAACACCTGCAAAAAAGCCGCGTTCAGCTCCTAACGCAGCCCCATTGTTTTCTATGTGGAAACACTTCCTACGTCTGCACCTAACACTCTAACATGAATCCCGAGTCTAAACACCCCTAACCTTACAATTATTAACCCCTAATCTGCCGCCCCCGCTATCGCTGACCCCTGCATATTATTTTTAACCCCTAATCTGCCGCTCCGTACACCCCCGCCACCTACATTATCCCTATGTACCCCTAATCTGCTGCCCTAACATCGCCGACCCCTATATTATATTTATTAACCCCTAATCTGCCGCCCAGAACGTCGCCTCCACCTAACTACCCTTATTAACCCCTAATCTGCCAACCGGACCTGAGCGCTACTATAATAAATGTATTAACCCCTAATCCGCCTCACTCCCGCCTCAATAACCCTATAATAAATAGTATTAACCCCTAATCTGCCCTCCCTAACATTGCCGACACCTAACTTCAAGTATTAACCCCTAATCTGCCGACAGGAGCTCACTGCTACTCTAACTAAATTTATTATTATTGATCGGAACAGCCAATAGAATGCAAGCTCACTCTGATTGGCTGATCGGATCAGCCAATCGGATTGGACTTGATTGTGATTGGCTGATTCCATCAGCCAATCAGAATTTTCCTACCTTAATTCCGATTGGCTGATAGAATCCTATCAGCCAATCGGAATTTGAGGGTCGTCATCTTGGATGACGTCCCTTAAAGGAACCGTCATTCTTCAGTTGGACGTCGTCGGAAGAAGATTGATCCGCGCTGGAGGTCTTCACGATGGAGCCGTTCCTCATCGGATGAAGATAGAAGATGCCGCTTGGATCAAGATGGTTGCCGGTCTGGATCGCCTCTTCTTCCCGGATAGGATGAAGACTTTGGAGCCTCTTCTGGACCTCTTCAGCCGCAGGATTATGGATCGCCAGCCCCCGCTTGGGTTGGATGAAGATTTTGGAGCCAGGACCGATCGGTGATACCCGGTGAGGTGAAGATAAGGTAGGAAGATCTTCAGGGGCTTAGTGTTAGGTTTATTTAAGGGGGGTTTGGGTTAGATTAGGGGTATGTGGGTGGTGGGTTGTAATGTTGGGGGGGTGGTATTGTATGTGTTTTTTTACAGGCAAAAGAGCTGAATTTCTTGGGGCATGCCCCGCAAGGGGCCTGTTCAGGGCTGGTAAGGTAAAAGAGCTTTGAACTTTTTTAATTTAGAATAGGGTAGGGCATTTTTTTATTTTGGGGGGCTTTGTAATTTCATTAGGGGGCTTAGAGTAGGTGTAATTAGTTTAAAATTGTTGTAATATTTTTCTAATGTTTGTAAATATTTTTTTATTTTTTGTAACAGTTCTTTTTTATTTTTTGTACTTTAGTTAGTTTATTTAATTGTAGTTATTTGTAGGTATTGTATTTAATTAATGTATTGATAGTGTAGTGTTAGGTTTAATTGTAGGTAATTGTAGGTATTTTATTTAATTTATTTATTGATAGTATAGTGTTAGGTTTAATTGTAACTTAGGTTAGGATTTATTTTACAGGTAATTTTGTAATTATTTTAACTATTTTAGCTATTAAATAGTTCTTAACTACTTAATAGCTATTGTACCTGGTGAAAATAAATACAAAGTTACCTGTAAAATAAATATAAATCCTAAAATAGCTATAATATAATTATAATTTATATTGTAGCTATATTAGGGTTTATTTTACAGGTAAGTATTTAGCTTTAAATAGGAATAATTTATTTAATAAGAGTTAATTTATTTCGTTAGATTTAAATTATATTTAATTTAGGGGGGTGTTAGGGTTAGGGTTAGACTTAGCTTTAGGGGTTAATCCATTTATTACAGTAGTGGCGAGATTCGGTCGGCAGATTAGGGGTTAATAATTGAAGTTAGGTGTCGGCGATGTTAGGGAGGGCAGATTAGGGGTTAATACTATTTATTATAGGGTTATTGAGGCGGGAGTGAGGCGGATTAGGGGTTAATAAGTGTAGGCAGGTCGAGGCGACGTTGAGGGGGGCAGATTAGGGGTTAATAAATATGATATAGGGGTCGGCGGTGTTAGGGGAAGCAGATTAAGGGTACATAAGGATAACGTAGGTGGCGGTGCTTTGCGGTCAGCAGATTAGGGGTTAATTATTGTAGGTAGCTGGCGGCGACGTTGTGGGGGGCAGGTTAGGGGTTAATAAATATAATATAGGGGTCGGCGGTGTTAGGGGCAGCAGATTAGGGGTACATAAGTATAACGTAGGTGGCGGTCGGCAGATTAGGGGTTAAAAAAATTTAATCGAGTGGCGGCGATGTGGGGGGACCTCGGTTTAGGGGTACATAGGTAGTTTATGGGTGTTAGTGTACTTTAGAGCACAGTAGTTAAGAGCTTTATAAACCGGCGTTAGCCCAGAAAGCTCTTAACTACCGACTTTTTTCTGCGGCTGGAGTTTTGTCGTTAGATTTCTAACGCTCACTTCAGCCAAGACTCTAAATACCGGCGTTAGAAAGATCCCATTGAAAAGATAGGATACGCAATTGACGTAAGGGGATCTGCGGTATGGAAAAGTCGCGGCTGAAAAGTGAGCGTTAGACCCTTTAATGACTGACTCCAAATACCAGAGGGCGGTAAAAACCAGCGTTAGGAGCCTCTAACGCTGGTTTTGACGGCTACCGCCCAACTCTAAATCTAGGCCTAACTAAAGTACAAAAATAAAAAAAGCTAAGTTACAAAAAATAAAAAAAATAACTTACAAACATTTAAAAAATATTACAACAATTTTAAGCTACTTACACCTAATCTAAGCCCCCTAATAAAATAACAAAGCCCCCCAAAATAAAAAAATTCCCTACCCTATTCTAAATTAAAAAGTTCAAAGCTCTTTTACCTTACCAGCCCTTAAAAGGGCCTTTTGCGGGGCATGCCCCAAAGAATTCAGCCTGTAAAAGAAAAATACAACCCCCCCCCAACATTAAAACCCACCACCCACATACCCCTAATCTAACCCAAACCCCCCTTAAAAAAACCTAACACTACCCCCCTGAAGATCATCCTACCTTTAGTCGTCTTCAGCCAGCCGACCATCGATGGAACCGAAGAGGAGATCCGGAGCGGCAGAAGTCATCATCCAAGGGGCGCTGAAGAAATCTTCCACCCGATGAAGTCATCATCCAGGCGGCGCTGAAGAATTCTTCCATCCGCGCGATGTCATCTTCCAAGCGGCGTCTTCAATCTTCATCCATCCGGAGCGGAGCCATCTTCAGACGAGCCGACGCTGACTGGATATTCCTTTAATGGACATCATCCAAGATGGCGTCCCTTCAATTCTGATTGACTGATAGGATTCTATCAGCCAATCGGAATTAAGGTAGGAAAAATCTGATTGGCTGATCCAATCAGCCAATCAGATTGAAGTTCAATCCGATTGGCTGATCCAATCAGCCAATCAGATTGAGCTCGCATTCTATTGGCTGATCGGAACAGCCAATAGAATGCAAGCTCAATCTGATTGGCTGATTGGATCAGCCAATCGGATTGAACTTCAATCTGATTGGCTGATTCCATCAGCCAATCAGAATATTCCTACCTTAATTCCGATTGGCTGATAGAATCCTATCAGCCAATCGGAATTCGAGGGACGCCATCTTGGATGACGTCATTTAAAGGAACTGTCATTTGGCGAGTAGGCGTCGGTTGAAGAGGTTGGATCCGCGTCGGCTGGGAAGAAGATGGCTCCGTTCCGATCAGCCAATAGAATGCGAGATCAATCTGATTGGCTGATTGAATCAGCCAATCAGATTTTTCCTACCTTAATTCCGATTGGCTGATAGAATCCTATCAGCCAATCGGAATTCGAGGGATGCCATCTTGGATGACGTCACTTAAAGGAATATCCATTCGTCGGTAGTCGTCGGGTAGAAGAGGATGGCTCCGCGTCGGCTCGTCTGAAGATGGCTCCGCTCCGGATGGATGAAGATTGAAGACGCCGCTTGGAAGATGACATCGCCCGGATGGAAGATTTCTTCAGCGCCCCTTGGATGATGACTTCTGCCGCTCCGGATCTCCTCTTCGGTTCCATCGATGGTCGGCTGGCTGAAGACGACTAAAGGTAGGATGATCTTCAGGGGATTAGTGTTAGGTTTTTTTAAGGGGGGTTTGGGTTAGATTAGGGGTATGTGGGTGGTGGGTTTTAATGTTGGGGGGGTTGTATTTTTCTTTTACAGGCAAAAGAGCTGAATTATTTGGGGCATGCCCCGCAAAAGGCCCTTTTAAGGGCTGGTAAGGTAAAAGAGCTTTGAACTTTTAATTTAGAATAGGGTAGGGAATTTTTTTATTTTGGGGGGGTTTGTTATTTTATTAGGGGGCTTAGATTAGGTGTAAGTAGCTTAACATTGTTGTAATATTTTTAAAATGTTTGTAACTTATTTTTTTTATTTTTTGTAACTTAGCTTTTTTTATTTTTTGTACTTTAGTTTGTATTGAATTGTAGTTATTTGTAGGTAATTTATTTAATTAATTTAATGATAGTGTAGTGTTAGGTTTAATTGTAACAGGTTAGGATTTATTTTACAGGTAATTTTGTATTTCTTTTAGCTAGGTAGTTATTAAATAGTTAATAACTATTTAATAACTATTCTAACTAGCTAAAATAAATACAAAGTTATGTGTAAAATAAATATAAATCCTAAAATAGCTACAATGTAATTATTAATTACATTGTAGCTATCTTAGGGTTTATTTTACAGGTAAGTATTTAGTTTTAAATAGGAATAATTTATTTAAGTATAGTGTAGTGTTAGGTGTAATTGTAACTTAGGTTAGTTTTTATTTTACAGGTAAATTTCTATTTATTTTAGCTAGGTAGCTATTAAATAGTTAATAACTATTTAATAGCTATTGTACCTAGTTAAAATAAATTGAAAGATGCCTGTAAAATAAAAATAAATCCTAAGATAGCTACAATATAATTATTATTTATATTGTAGCTATATTAGGGTTTATTTTAAAGGTAAGTATTTAGTTTTAAATAGGATTAATTTAGTTAATAAGAATAATATTTATTTAGATGTATTTAATTAATATTTAAGTTAGGGGGGTGTTAGGGTTAGACTTAGGTTTAGGGGTTAATAATTTTATTACAGTGGCGGCGGTGTAGTGGGGGGCAGCATAGGGGTTAATACATTTATTATAGGTAGCGACGGTATGGGGGGCAGGATAGGGGTTAATTAATTTATTATAGAGGGCGGCGGTGTAGGGGGGGCAGGATAGGGGTTAATAGGTATCATGTAGGTGGCGGCAGGGTCTGGGAGCGGAGGTTTAGGGGTTAATACATATATTATAGTTGTGGCGGGGACCGGGAGCGGCGGTTTAGGGGTTAATCAGTTTATTAGAGTGGTGGTGGGCTCCGGGAGTGGCGGTTTAGGGGGTAATAACTTTATTTAGTTGTGGCGGTGTAGGGGGGGACAGATTAGGGGTGTTTAGACTCGGGGTACATGTTAGGGTGTTAGGTGTAGACGTTTCCCATAGGAATCAATGGGATGTCTGGCAGCAGCGAACATGAACTTTCGCTATGGTCAGACTCCCATTGATTCCTATGGGATCCGCCGCCTCCAGGGCGGCGGATTGAAAACCAGGTACGCTGGGCCGGAAAAGTGCCGAGCGTACCTGCTAGTTTTTTGAGAACTAACAAAAGTAGTCAGATTGTGCCGCACTTGTGTGCGGAACATCTGTAGTGACGTAAGAATCGATCTGTGTCGGACTGAGTCCGGCGGATCGAAGCTTACATCACTAAATTCTACTTTTGTATCTAGGGCTTGATAACTAAGGCGAATCAGCCTCGCCACAAATACTCTGTGGAATTCCAGCGTATTTGAGTTTGACGGCTTGATAACTAGGCCCCTTTGTCTGTGCCTATCCCTGGTTCAGATGTGCAGGATGATGTGCGACATTATGACTTTACTAAATAAAATTGATAAATGACCTATTAGCTGAAGTGATAACTGCTATTTCTAATAGCACAGTAAATGAATTTGCCCCATGCCTGGCAATACGTTTGTGACGGCAAATATATACAATCTCTGCATGAACAGATCACCTGCGCTGTCACTTAGTACAACTCTGATCATAAGATTCACTCTTTACATAGGGGTTGCTTAGTGCCATCTTGGACAAATTTCACATGCGCAGTTAAGTCGCTTTAACCCCTTAGATTCATGTGTTGTAGACATCTCTGGGTGCCAAAGAGTTAAACAGAGGCAAAATAAATTATTTATCTCATATGTTGTATTTCTGAGTTTCAATTACAGTAACACAGTTACAAATACAGGTGGCCCTCGTTTTACAACGGTTCAATTTACACCGTTTCAGAATAACAACCTTTTTTCCAGTCATGTGACTGCTATTGAAAAGCATTGAGAAGCAGTGCATTTATTAAAATAGCCAGTAGGGGGAGCTGTCCGCTTGTGTTGCAGCAAAGCTAAGCAAGCTGAAATTAATCAGTTTAACCAGACCTGAGCTATCGAGCAGATTTCAAAGGAACAAGATCTTCCTGTCTATAAATCAGTCTAGATTGGAATGCATAGAAAGAACTGTTTGCAGAAACATGCAAGAGAAATCTGTGTTGTGTGATTAGTTTATTAGGTTTATAATGCTGTTTAGCAAATGTTTTTGTTCATTTAACTTAGTTTAATTATATATTCTGTGTTGCGTGATTATTTTATTAGGTTTATAATGCTGTTTAGCATTTAAAGTCTTCATTTCAAAGCTTTACAAATAATGTATTAGGTGTTACTTATGACAATTTTGAGAGGCGCCTGGAACCTATCTCCCTCACTTCCCATTGACTTACATTATAAACTAGGTTTCAATTTACAACGGTTTTGATTTACAACCATTCCTTCTGGAACCTAACCCCGGCGTAAACTGAGGGCTACCTGTAAAAGAACTTTTTATATATAAACAATGATGAAATTGCCAAATGCTTCATAGGGAAAAAACACAGATGATCATTCATATATGACAAATGCCCTTAACTGTCACTTAAGTTTCTATAGTAGAAAAACAAAAACACATAATAAAATGCCTTACCCTGCAGGATACCAGAGACTTTAGTGTGTTCATTAAAAATAATTCCATTGAAAAACAAGCTTTTAAGGAAAACACACAGAGCTTTACTGGTGCGAGATGTGTACAACAGAAAATGTGACTAATCCTGCTGCTTCTCAGTCATTGGTTCATGTTGTGACTACAAACAACCCGGGCTCTCTGTGTGTATCTTTACAGCGGTTTACAGTAAAAGCAAAACACGAGCTATGTCATTCTCCCAGTGCTAAATTCTCACAAAAATATGTTATTGCATTTCATATTTGTAAAGATTCCCCACCAACCCCGCCTGACCACTCCAAATCTATGTTTTTATCTCGAGGTGATGCTTGCACCTCTGAACTAATCGCCTTCTTAGTGATGCGGCTTTGCAAAAACATAATTTATGTAAGAACTTACCTGATAAATTCATTTCTTTCATATTAGCAAGAGTCCATGAGCTAGTGACGTATGGGATATACATTCCTACCAGGAGGGGCAAAGTTTCCCAAACCTTAAATGCCTATAAATACACCCCTCGCCACACCCACAAATCAGTTTAACGAATAGCCAAGAAGTGGGGTGATAAGAAAAAAGTGCGAAAGCATATAAAATAAGGAATTGGAATAATTGTGCTTTATACAAAAAAATCATAACCACCACAAAAAAGGGCGGGCCTCATGGACTCTTGCTAATATGAAAGTAATGAATTTATCAGGAAAGTTCTTACATAAATTATGTTTTCTTTCATGTAATTAGCAAGAGTCCATGAGCTAGTGACGTATGGGATAATGATTACCCAAGATGTGGATCTTTCCACGCAAGAGTCACTAGAGAGGGAGGGATAAAATAAAGACAGCCAATTCCTGCTGAAAATAATCCACACCCAGAATAAAATTTTAATGAAAAAACATAAGCAGAAGATTCAAACTGAAAACACTGCCTGAAGTACGTTTCTACCAAAAACTGCTTCAAAAGAAGAAAACACATCAAAATGGTAGAATTTAGTAAAATTATGCAAAGAGGACCAAGTTGCTGCTTTGCAAATCTGATCAACCGAAGCTTCATTCCTAAACGCCCAGGAAGTAGAACTGACCTAGTAGAATGAGCTGTAATCCTTTGAGGCGGAGTGTTATCCGACTCAACATAGGCATGATGAAATAAAGATTTCAACCAAGATGCCAAAGAAATAGCAGAAGCTTTCTGGCCTTTCTAGAACCGGAAAAGATGACAAATAGACTAGAAGTCTTTCGGAAAGACTTAGTAGCTTCAACATAATATTACAAAGCTCTAACAGCATCCAAAGAATGCAATGATTTCTCCTTAGAATTCATAGGATCAGGACATAATGAAGGAACCACAATTTCTCTACTAATGTTGTTAGAATTCACAACCTTAGGTAAAAAATTCAAAAGAAGTTCGCAGCACCGCCTTATCCTGATGCAAAATCAGAAAAGGAGACTCACAAAAAAGAGTAGATAATTCAGAGATTCTTCTGGCAGAAGAGATGGCCAAAAGAAACAAAAACTTTCCAAGAAAGTAATATAACGACCAAAGAATGCATGGGTTCAAAAGGAGGAGCTTGAAGAGCCCCCAGAACCAAATTCAAACTCCAAGGAGGAGAAATTGACTTAATGACAGGTTTTATACGAACCAAAGGTTGTACAAAACAATAAATATCAGGAAGATTAGCAAACCTTCTGTGAAAAAGAACAGAAAGAGCAGAGATTTGTCTTTCAAGGAACTTGCGGACAAACCTTTATCTAAACCATCCTGAAGAAACTGAAAAATTCTCGGTATTCAAAAAGAATGCCAAGAAAAAAGATGAGAAAGACACTAAGAAATATAAGTCTTCCAGACTCTATAATATATCTCTCTAGATACAAATTTACGAGCCTGTCACATAGTATCAATCACAGAGTCAGAGAAACCTCTTTGACCAAGAATCAAGCGTTCAAACTCCATACCTTAAAATTAAGGTTTTGAGACAGAAAGACTGGTCTTAACGGAAGAGTCCACAGCTGGCAAGAGGCCATCCGGACAAGATCCGCATACCAAAACCTGTGAAGCCATGCTGGAGCTACCAGCAGGACAAACGAGCATTCCTTTAGAATATTGGAGAATACCCTTGGAAGAAGAACTAGAGGCGGAAAGATATAGGCAGGATGACACTTGTAAGGAAGAAAATAATGCATCCACTGCCTCCGCCCGAGGATCCCGGGATCCGGACAGATACCAGGGAAGTTTCTTGTTTAGATGAGAAGCCATCAGATCTATTTCTGGGAGTTCCCACATTGAACAATCTGAGGAAATACCTCTGGGTGAAGAGAACATTCGCCCAGGTGCAACGTTTGGCGACTGAGATAATCCGCTTTCCAATTGTCCATACCTGGGATATGAACCGCAGAGATTAGACAGGAGCTGGATTCCGCCCAAACCAAAATTCGAGATACTTCTTTCATAACCAGAGGACTGTGAGTCCCTCCTTGATGATTGATGTATGCCACAGTTGCGACATTGTCTATCTGAAAACAAATGAACAACTCTCTCTTCAGAAGAGGCCAAGACTGGAAAGCTCTGAAAATTGCACGGAGTTCCAAAATATTGATCGGAAATCTCACCTCCTGAGATTCCCAAACCCCTTGTGCCGTCAGATACCCCCACACAGCTCCCCAACCTGTAAGACTTGCATCTGTTGAGATTATAGTCCAGGTTGGAAGAACAAGAAGCCCCCTGAACTAAACGATGGTGACCTGTCCACCATGTCAGAGAGTGCCGTATAATCGGTTTAAAGATATTAATTGAGATATCTTTGAGTAATCCCTGCACCATTGGTTCAGCATACAGAGCTGAAGAGGTCGCATGTGAAAACGAGCAAAGGAGATCGCATCTGATGCGGCAGTCCTAAGACCTAAAATTTCCATGCATAAGGCTACCAAAGGGAATGATTGTGACTGAAGGTTTTGACAAGCTGATATCAATGTTAAACTTCTCTTGTCTGACAAGGACAGAGTCATAGACACTGAATCTATCTAGAAACCTAAAAAGGTTACCCTTGTCTGAGGAATCAATGAACTGATTGGTAAATTGAACCTCCAACCATGAACTTGAAGAAACAACACAAGTCGATTCGTATGAGATTCTTCGAAAATGAGAAGACTGAGCAAATACCAAGATATCGTCCAAATAAGGAAATACCAAAACCCTGTTCTCTGATTACAGAAAGAAGGGCACCGAGAACCTTTGAAAAAAATTCTTGGAACTGAGGCTAGGCCAAACGGTAGAGCCAAAAAACTGGTAATGCTTGTCTAAAAAGAGAATCTCAGACACTAAAAGTGATCTGGATGAATCGGAATATGCAGATACACATCCTGTAAATCTATTGTAGACATATAATGCCCTTGCTAAACAAAAAGCAGGATAGTCCTACAGTAACCATCTTGAATGTTGGTATCCTTACATAACGATTCAATATTGATAGATCCGGAACTGGTCTGAAGGAATTGACCTTCTTTGGTACAATGAAGAGATAAAATAAAACCCCAGCCCCTGTTCCAGAACTGGAACTGGCATAATTACTCCAACCAACTCTAGATCTGAAACACATTTCAGAAATGCTGAGCCTTTGCTGTGTTAACTGGGACACGGGAAAGAAAAAATCTCTTAGCAGGAGGCCTTAACTTGAAGCCAATTCTGTACCTTTCTGAAACAATGTTCTGAAACCAGAGATTGAGAACGGAATTGATCCAAATTTCTTTGAAGAAAACGTAATCTGCCCCATACCAGCTGAGCTGGAATAAGGGCCGTACCTTCATGGGTACTTAGGAGCTGGCTATAGATTTCTATAAGGCTTGGATATATTCCAAACTGGAAATAGTTTCCAAACTGATACCGCTCCTGAGGATGAAGGATCAGGCTTTTGTTCCTTGTTGTGAGGAAAGGAACGAAAAAGACTATTAGACCTAAATTTACCTTAGATTTTTTATCCTTTGGTAAAAAAGTTCCCTTCCTTCCAGAAACAATTGAGATAATAATTTAATACCCTGGAAAGAAAGGGAAAGCAAAGTTGACTTAGAAGACATATCAGCATTCCAAGTTTAATCCATAAAGCTTTTCTAGCTAAAATAGCTAGAGACATATACCTGACATCAACTCTAATGATATCAAAAGATGGTATCACCAATAAAATTATTAGCATGATATAGAATAATAATAATGCTATAAAATTATGATCTGTTACTCGTTGCGCTAAAGCTTCTAACCAAAAAGTTGAAGCTGCAGCAACATCCGCTAAAAATATAGCAGGCCTAAGAAGATTACCTGAACATAAGTAAGCTTTTCTTAGAAAGGATTCAATTTTCCTTAAATAAAGTACTATCTGCCGTAGGAACAGTAGTACATTTAGCAGGAGTAGAGACAGCCCCATAACCTTAGGGATTTTGTCCCAAAAAAACTCTAATCTGTCAGATGGCACAGGATATAATTGCTTAAACGTTTAGAAGGAGTAAAAGAATTACCCAAATTATTCCATTCCCTGGAAATTACTTCAGAAATAGCATCAGGGAGATTAAACACTTCTGGAATAACTACAGGAGATTTAAAAACCTTATTTAAACGTTTAGATTTAGTATCAAGAGGACCAGAACCCTCTATTTCTAATGCAATTAATACTTCTTTAAATAAAGAACGAATAAATTCCATCTTGAACAAATACAAAGATTTATCAGTATCAGAATGATGATGTTCATTTAAAAATTCATCTGAAAAAAGAGAAGTTTTAAAAGACTTTTATGTAAACTAGAAGGAGAAATAACAGACATAGCCTTCTTAATGGATTTAAAAAATAAAATCTCTTATGTTTATCAGGAACACTCTGAAAATTAGACGGAACAGCAACAGGTAATGTAACAGTACTAAAGGAAATTTTATCTGCATTAATAAGTTTGTCATGACATGCAATACAAACAACAGCTGGAGAAACAGATACCAAAATTATAGCAGATACACTTAGCTTGGTAGCTCCAGCACTAGACAGCGATTTTCCTGTAGTATCTTCTGACTCAGATGCAACGTGAGACATCTTGCAATATGTAAGACAAAAAAACAACATATAAAGCAAAATTGATCAAATTCCTTAAATGACAGTTTCAGGAATGGGAAAAAATGCCAAAGGACAAGCTTCTAGCAACCAGAAGCAATGAAAAATGAGACTAAAATAATGTGGAGACAAAAGCGACGCCCATATTTTTAGCGCCAAATCAGACGCCCACATTATTTGGCGCCTAAAATGCTTTTGGCGCCAAAAATGACGCCACATCCGGAACGCCGACATCTTTGGCGCAAAATAACGTAAAAAAAATGACGCAACTTCCAGCGACACGTATGACGCCGGAAACGGAAAAGAATTTTTGCGCCAAAAAAGTCCGCGCCAAGAATGACGCAATAAAATGAAGCATTTTCAGCCCCCGCGAGCCTAACAGCCCACAGGGAAAAAAAGAGTCAAATTTTTGAAGGTAAGAAAAAAATGATTAATTCAAATGCATTATCCCAAATATGAAACTGACTGTCTGAAAAATAAGGAAAGTTGAACATTCTGAATCAAGGCAAATAAATGTTTGAATACATATATTTAGAACTTTATAAACAAAGTGCCCAACCATAGCTTAGAGTGTCACAGAAAATAAGATTTACTTACCCCAGGACACTCATCTACATGTTTGTAGAAAGCCAAACCAGTACTGAAACGAGAATCAGCAGAGGTAATGGTATATATAAGAGTATATCGTCGATCTGAAAAGGGAGGTAAGAGATGAATCTCTACGACCGATAACAGAGAACCTATGAAATAGACCCCGTAGAAGGAGATCACTGCATTCAAATAGGCAATACTCTCCTCACATCCCTCTGATACTCACTGCACGCTGAGAGGAAAACCAGGCTCCAACTTTCTGCGGAGCGCATATCAACGTAGAATCTAGCACAAACTTACTTCACCACCTCCATCGGAGGCAAAGTTTGTAAAACTGAATTGTGGGTGTGGTGAGGGGTGTATTTATAGGCATTTAAGGTTTGGGAAACTTTGCCCCTCCTGGTAGGAATGTATATCCCATACGTCACTAGCTCATGGACTCTTGGTAATTACATGAAAGAAAAAAAAACATGTTGCAGAGGCCACAGTCTTTTCTACTCCAAACAGGGAGGAGACAGGGGCTCCATTAGAGCCCCTCCCCTCATGTTAAACAGCATTCTCAATGCTTCTGCAGGTAATCACTGGTTTTACAGAGATCTCCTGCAACTTACAGGGGGAAAGTGACCCCTCATTTGAAAGGGCAGACTTCCCTTGTCCTTGTAAGGTGCCTGGGGGCTAACATACAGCTTCCAAAGCCTTCTTCCCCAGCCTAGCTAGCTGTCTCTCACTAGCAGCTTCAGCAGCTAGCCCCGCCCTCTTGTGACATCACCACAGGCGCTGGTGGTGACAACACAAGGTCTATAGTGAAAAGACATTCAGATAGATTACGAGTTTTGAGCGCTATAGGGATTTTAACGACCGCCACAAAAGCGGCGTTATTTCACCTCCCTATAGCGCTGCTATTACAAGTTTTAAAAAAGCAGGCTTGCGCGAGCGAAATGGTTGCGTTGAGCTCCATACCGCACCAAAATCAAGGGCTGCTTTAACGTGCTTGTGCACGATTTCCCCATAGACATCAATGGGGAGAGCGGGCTAAAAAAAGCCTAACACCTGCAATGACTGAGCGTAAAGCTCCGTAACGCAGTCCCATTGATGTCTATAGGGAAAGAAAAAGTTACATTTAAAAAACCTAACACACTAACATAAACCCGCCGCCACCTACATACAATTATTAACCCCTAATCTGCAACCCCCAACATTGCCGCCACCTACATAAAACTATTAATCCCTTATCTGCCGCTCCCAATGTCGCCGCCACTATACTAAAGTTATTAACCCCTAAACCTCTGGCCTCCCACATCACTACCACTAAATAAATCTATTAACCCCTAAATCTAATCCTAACGTAACCCAAAGCCCAACACCCCCTAACTTTAACATAATTAAAATACAGCTAAACTAAAGTTACAATTATTAATAACTATTTTATTTGACAGGTAAGTTTGTATTTATTTTATCTAGGTAGACTAGTTAGTAAATAGTTATTAACTATTTAATATTTAATAACTACCTAATTAAAATAAATACAAACTTACCTGTCAAATAAAACCTAAGCTGCCTTACACTAAAACCTAACATTACAAAAAAAATAAACACTAAAATTACTAAAAATAAAAATAACTAAATTACATAAAAAAACAAACACTAAATTACAAAAAATAAGAAACAAATTATCAAAAATAAAAAAGAATTACCCAAATCTAATAGCCCTATCAAAATAAAAAAGCCCCCCCCCCCCCAAATAAAAAAACCCCTAGCCTACAATAAACTACCAATGGCCCTTAAAAGGGCCTTTTGTGGGGCATTGCCCCAAAGAAATCAGCTCTTTTACCTGTAAGAAAAACACAAATACCCCCCCACAGTAAAACCCACCACCCCCACAACCAACCCCCCAAATAAAATAACTATCTAAAAAAAAACTAAGCTCCCCATTGCCCTGAAAAGGGCATTTGTATGGGCATTGCCCTTAAAATGGCATTTAGCTCTTTTACATGCCCAGACCCTAAACTAAAAATAAACCCCCCAAAAAAACTTAAAAAAACCTAACACTAACCCCCGACGATCCACTTACAGTTCTTGAAGTCCCGCTTGAAGGATCCATCCAGCCGGCGAAGTCCTCCTCCAGGCGGCAAGAAGACTTCATCCAGACGGCATCTTCTATCTTCATTCATCTGGCGCGGAGCGGGTCCATCCTGAATACATCCGGCACAGAGCATCCTCTTCATACGGTCTCCGCCGTAAACTGGAACTTCAATGCAAGTGACGCCATCCAAGATGGCGTCCCTTGCATTCCTATTGGTGGAAAGATTTCAATCAGCCAATAGGATTAGAGCTGCTAAAATCCTATTGGCTGTTAAAATCAGCCAATAGGATTGAGCTCTCATCCTATTGGCTGTTCCAATCAGCCAATAGGATGAGTGCTGCTCAAATCCTATTGGCTGATTGGAACAGCCAATAGGATTTTAGCAGCTCTAATCCTATTGGTTGATTGAAATCTTTCAGCCAATAGGAATGCAAGGGACACCATCTTGGATAAAGTCACTTCCATTGAAGTTCCAGTTTACGGCGGAGACCGTATGAAGAGAATGCTCCACGCCGGATGTCTTCAGGATGGACCCGCTCCGCGCCGGATGGATGAAGATAGAAGATACCGTCTGGATGAAGACTTCTTGCCGCATGGATGAGGACTTCGTCGGCTGGATGGATCCTTCCAGCGGAACTTCAATGCCCATACAAATGCCCTTTTCAGGGCAATGGGGAGCTTAGGTTATTTTAGATTAATGCCCCACAAAATACTTTTTTAAGGGCCATTGGTAGTGTATTGTAGGCTAGGGTTTTTTTTTTATTTGGGGGGGGCTTTTATATTTTATAGGGCTATTAGATTAGGTGTAATTCTTTTTATTTTTGATAATTTGTTTCTTATTTTTCGTAATTTAGTGGGGGGGGGGTTGTAATTTAGTTATTTTATTTTTTTTATAATTAGATACTTTTTGTAATTTTTAGAGTAGTGTTAGGATTTTTTTTAATGTGTAGTTTAGTTTAATTTAATTTGTATTTAGTTTAATTGTAGTTTAATAATTATCTTAGTTTAATTGTTAGTTTAAAATTAATTTATTTAATTTGACAGGTAAGTTTTAATTTAAGATAGGGAAATTGTAATTTTAATATAAAGTTAGGGGGGCGTAAGGTTTAGGGGTTAATAGTTTATTTTAGTATATTTCGTTGTGGGGGGCTTGCGGTTTAGGGGTTAATAGGTTTATTATAGCGGCGGTGTGGGTGGGTGGATGGCAGATTAAAGGTTATTAATATTTAAATAGTGTTTGCAATGCGGGAGGGCAGCATTTTAGGGGTTAATAGGTTTATTATAGTGGCGACGATGTCGGGGAGCGGCAGATTAGGGGTTAATAACTTTATTATAGTGTTTGTGATGCGGGAGGGCCTTGGTTTAGGGGTTAATATGTAGTTTATGGGTGTTAGTGTACTTTTTAACACTTTAGTTATGAGTTTTATGTTACAGCTTTGTAACATAAAACTCATAACTACTGACTTTAGATGGCGGTACAGACCTTGTGGTTATAGAGTGTACCGCTCATTTTTTGCCCTCCCAGGCAAACTCGTAATACCGGCGCTATGGGAGACCATTGAAAAAGGACTTTTTTAAAAGTGCGGTACTGACGTTGCGTGACTGGCTAAAAGGTGTGCGGTATCTAACCATGCCGCAACTTAGTCCGGTCATAAAAGACTGCCTCTCACTATGGCATACCTTACGACACTTTCCACTCATTGCCCCACACCCCTCTCCAATTCACAGCATCAGAGGTCTCCTAGGTTGCTTGCCAGACTCTAACCGTAATCAGTGGACTAAATTAAACATAATGAAAGTGAGCGATTTATACACAGGTTCAGCATGGCCCTCCCACAAGGAGACACAATCTCCCCCTAAAACTTAACTTCGAAACAATTTGCTTTAGATCTCTCCTGCACAGTTGGGGATTCTTGCATATTGGGCCGCGGTCACTGACATCCTGGGAGTCTAGATCGTGTACAGGACAACAAAGAATCAAACCGCTTTCCATGCACTATCAATATTTACTAGATACCCCTACCCTACCTAAAACGCACAATATATTAGCCTGGGAAAGAGCTCTACAGATAGCAGTAGAAGCTAAAACCTGGACAAAAGCCATAACGGACACTAAACAAGTAATACATTGTGTGACAGTTTTTGAGCTATACTATAAGTTACTGACAAGATGGCATTGGGTCCCAAAGAGACTGAGTAGGATATCACCCACTACCACAGCAAAATGCTGATGAGACTGTGGCCACATAGGTGATGACGTACACATATGGTGGGGGTGCCCGAATATTAAAAAGTTGTGGAACAAGGTCATAAACTTATGTAGGCAGTTGGAACTTCCAATAGGTGTAGGTCCTGAAACTTACCTCCTGCACATTAATATTCCCAAGCTCCCTAAAGCCCAAAAATATCTATATATTTATATTCTAATGGCGACCAAATTAATAGCCAGAAATTGGAAACAGCAATCCACTCCCTCCCTCCAAAAAGTGGCCGAACTACTATCATATATAAAAACAATGGAAGAAGCCGTATTCCTCAATAAGGGAATGCTAGGCCTCCATTCAGAGATTTGGGCTCCATGGGACAATCTTACACGCCTTTCCCCACCCTAACTGGAACGAGAGAAAACACACCCACCCAGGTCCTATCCCCCTCTTCCCTACCCTCCCTCTTTCTTTTCTGCTCTTTCTCCCCCTTCTCTGGAAACAAGATAGGGTTACATTTGTTACATTTGTGTACCTTTAGAATTGTTATGCTGTTATTAACACATTTGACCCAAGAAGCCCATTACCGGTCATTAGATGATATTTGGCTGATTGGCCTTACTGGTTTTATTTTCTTTCCGTTAAGTTATTTTTACATTTGTTAAATGTAATGATTGAAGTGACCCTTAAACGATTTCTTATTCTTGGAACTGTTATACAAAAGGAGATCGTTTGATCCCAGGATGGACTCATTATAAAAGAAGGTGTGCACTACACCTATACCGACAAGACTTGTAATAGCAGCGCTAGGGAAAATGAAGCGTTATGGGCCATAACAATGCTATTTGACTCATAACGCAAAACTCATAATCTAGCTGATTGATAGGGACAGGAGCTGCAGTCTCATTTCCCCATATTGCAGGCAGACAGGTTCACAAGTAGAGAATGTGTCGATCTGGAATCGCCACTGCAATGCTGCTGCACTCAGCAAAAATTAACATTCCACAAGACCTCTCTTGTGCAATCCTGTCCCCTATTCTCAGGCAACCAATTGCATAAGAGAAGGGCAAGTCAAACACCGTCAAAAAGCTAGTGGCAAGTGATTTATTATCTCATCACCTATGATGTGATGGAAATGCAAAGAAAGCAGTTCTTAAAATTTATGGTTGTAGTCTCACTCATGCACCTGCACTGCAAAGTAGGGATAGACCAATATCGTTTTTTCAGGCCGATACCGATTATGGACTGCTTTTCAGGCCATTAACCGATAACAGGGGCCGATATTCTGTACATATAAAGTTGTGAAAAATCAACACAATTTCTACATAAATCTGGTATAAACTGAACATGCTTATTACAATTTGAAACATTAAAAGTAAACAACTGGGAAAAATAAAGTGCTTGAAAATGAACTTATTAAATTGCTTCCCAAAACAAAGAAAAATGGCATAAATCCCTATTAAACTGCACACTGATATAACATTAAATTTAAGTCACTACTGCAAAGCTAAACACTACACGATTTCTTCGGTACTCCCAGTTAAGTAGAAAAACATTATAGTGCAGAAAGCATAACACGTTCTCCTGTTAAACGGCTTCTGTTTTTTTCATATATTGCTGCACTTCACTAAAAACACGCTCACTTGGTACACTTTACAGATAAGGGTTAACCGTAAAGTAAAAATAACATAATTTATGTAAGAACTTACCTGATAAATTAATTTCTTTCATAGTGGCAAGAGTCCATGAGCTAGTGACGTATGGGATATACATTCCTACCAGGGGGGGCAAAGTTTCCCAAACCTCAAAATGCCTATAAATACACCTCCCACCTCACTCATTCCTTAGTTAACATGTAGCCAAGAAGTGAGGTGTAAAAGAAGGAGTAAAAAGCATACAAAAAGAGGAACTGGAAAAAATAAAATGCTTTATATATACAAAAATCATAACCACAAAAAAAAGGGCGGGTCTCATGGACTCTTGCCACTATGAAAGAAATGAATTTATCAGGTAAGTTCTTATACAAATTATGTTTTCTTTCATGTAAGTGGCTAGAGTCCATGAGCTAGTGATGAATGGAATTTAATACCCAAGATGTGGAAATCTAGAGAGAGGGAGGGATAAAATAACAGCTAAATCAACTGAGAAATTAAATCCCAAAAAATTGTTTTCTTAAAAATTTCAAAAAACTCAAATCAAAGGCACTAGAATCAAACTGAGACAACTGCCTGAAGAACCTTTCTACCAAATGCTGCTTCCGAAGAAGCAAACACATCAAAATGGTAACATTTAGTAAAAGTATGCAAAGGAGACCAAGTTGCTGCTTTGCAAATTTGATCAACTGAAGCTTCATTCTTAAGCCCAAGAAGTGGCAACTGATCTAGTAGAATGAGCTGTAATTCTCTGAGGCGGAGACTGCCCCGCCTCTAAATAAGCTTTGTGAATCAAAAGTTTCAACCAAGATGCCAAAGAAATGGCAGAGGCTTTCTGACCTTTCCAGGAGCCAGAAAAAATAACAAATAGACTAGAAGTCTTTCTCAAATCGTAATAACCTCAACATAATATTTCAAAGCTCTTACCACATCCAAAGAATGTAAAGACCTTTCAAGAGTATTCTTAGGATTAGGATACAAGGAAGGAGATCAAGGCTTCCGGTGGGGGCGGAGCTGTTAGACACGCTGTATAGCTCGTGGTGCTCTGGAGATCAGGAGCGAGGACATCTCCCCCAGCATTTGCTAGCCCGTTATACCCAGATCGTCTGGGATTTGCAGCGGGACTTCAGGCTGTGTCTAAGCCTGTGCCGTGGAAGCCCCAAGTTGGCGGACAAGCCCAGCGGTGGATACCGCATTAGCCACGGAGGAAACACACGGGCAGGAGAGGAGTGGCGCGCCTGTTAAAGGCGGAAAACAAGCTGATCCCTGCTAAATTTCTGGGCCTTCTGAGTGGAGTAACCGCTTGTAGGTCGGGGCGGTTTGTCCGCGGAGTGATCTGTGGGCAGCGCTCCTTCCTCGCGGTAGAGAGTTACATCTGGTCGTTCAGAGGCCTGAGGAGACGCCGGCTCTTTCCTGCTGTGGTTTCCAAGGTGGATTCGTTAAGCCTCAATGCTCCCTGGTAAGACTTGCCAGTTCCCTCTTGTATATTCCCCTGATATTCCGGAGTAAAAGAGTGTGGAGGAGGAAAACATCAAAGTGCTCAGGCTCACTGATTATCTCTTTGTGATTTATCAGTTGCAAGTTGGCGAGGAGCCGTGTCTCATAAATATCCTCCTGTTTGTCTTTTATTCTACCTTTGTCTGACTGAAATAAGTATGCTGAGCTATGGCAAGGGTGATTATTTCATACTACACTGCAATGGCTAAGGGCAGAAGTATGCTGGTCTTGTGTTTGTATAAAAGTCAATTCTCTCAGAGAGTTATAAGGAGGAATATTTCTCTCTGGTCATTCGCTGTGGCTATCTATATATTTTCACCTTGCGCAGTTCTGAGACCCTTCTAATATATACCAATACAGGATTAGCTGGTGGAACTTTGCAAGCTGGTGATCCACTTTTTTTTTACTATCACCAACTCAGCTGTTGGAACTCTCTCCTAATTTTGAAGACTCTGATTCCATGTCTGACCATTATTTGATTTTGGGAGAAAAGAAAGAGGGAAGAAAGAGAAAGGGGAAAAGAGAGATACAAGTGGTGTATATGTGCTTGTTAACCTACTGCTAGCAATTCTATGCTCTATGATTTATTATTTTTTTGTCTCTATGACAAATAGCATCAAAGCTCTTTATTGCTAATATATGGTGGTCAGTCTATTGAGATTGAGTGGTATATGCTCTGTTTAAACCTTTCTCTCTATTTGTCTACTCTCTGTAACAGATATTTGTGTATGCTAAAGGCCTTAATCTCACTATTCACTATTTACCTGTCCTTATCACTTAAAAAAACAAAAAACAAAAAAAACACACACACACAGAAGATCTCCCCCTGACTTTTCTTACTCACCTAGGTGACTAATTGTTACCACTGTACGGATATTACACTTTTTAGTTTTTTGTAATTGTTGTATTTTGTTGTTTGCTTTTTCACACGTTTATTAATCACTGTGTACATGGAAAGATTTATTACACAGGCGAAACAAAGTTCTCCCATAATGCCGCCTAAAATCAAGGATAGAAAGGTTAAGAGTGTAGACACTACACTAGATCCCTCTTTAGATGGGGGTACACCCCACATTGACACATGTAATTTAGTATCACAACTAACTGACATATTTACCCCTCAATTTGATATTATCAAAAAAGAGCTTAGTACCATTTCAACAGATATTGTATCTCTTTCAAATGAGGTCAAGCAATTTGCATCAAGAATAAATGAGGCAGAAAACAGGATCTCAGACTTGGAGGATCGAGCTAATGTCCAAGATAAATTAGTGCATAATCAGGAGGTTAAAATTTCTAGCTTACAATCCCATCTGGAGGATCTTGAAGATCGTTCCAGACGGAATAATATTAGAATTATCGGATTGCCAGAATCTCCTGAGTACGAGGATCTTATGAAGGTTACTTTCTTGCTACTCCCTAAAGCGCTAGGTTTCCCTGCTCAACAACTCCCCCTAGTAGTAGAAAGAGCGCATAGGGTTGGCCCAAGGAAATCTAGTATAACTTCCACTAATAGGAGCAGAATGTGCATTTTCAAGTTGCTTAGATACCAAGACAAGGTAGAATTTTTTAAATTATATAGGAAGTCAGAGGAATTTATTTTTGAGAAAAACAAACTATTAGTGTTTCAAGATTTTTCGGTAGAAACTTCCTCTAAGAGTAAGCAAATGA
This sequence comes from Bombina bombina, assembly GCF_027579735.1. NCBI lineage: Eukaryota > Metazoa > Chordata > Amphibia > Anura > Bombinatoridae > Bombina > Bombina bombina. Next base: position 1,573,063,034 of record NC_069499.1, read on the forward strand.
TTCCCTCCCTACTGTGCTAGGATCACCAGTAAAGGCTTGAAAGCACGGGTAATATGCCCTGCAAAGATCATAGTAGAAGAGAACGGTACTAGACATGTGCTTAATAATCCCCAAGAGGCTCAGGAATTTATTGGTGGCCTGTAGCCCAGTGGTGAAGCTATCTTTGATTTAAATATAAATTTAAAATGTATTTGACTAAATTGTTGCTAGTCATTACGGACTATAATATCTTTTTTTTTTTATACATGTATCTTTGGTATATTTTCTGTTGATTTTTTAAAAAGAAAAACTGATAGCTTGAAACTGGTTGAAATATATTTTTTGTCTAAATTGTGGCAAGGTTTGGTATATGCATTGAGAATGGGAAGCATTATTTCTCTTTTTGTGCTTAGTGTTTTTAAAATATTTTTTCCTCCTCCTCCCCCCTTCACCGGTTGCGTCTCCTACTCAGAGTCGCTAAATAAGTGTTGTATCGGATGGATATATGTTTCTCTTAGAAAGAGGTATCTTATTAGATGACGACTAAGATTAATATACTCTCCTGGAATGTGGGGGGCGTAACATCTCCTAGAAAACGCAAATTAATTATTAAGTATCTTGCTAAATTTAACCCCGATGTAGTAATGCTGCAAGAAACACATCTTAAAGAATCAGAATTAGTGAAACTGAAATGTAAATGGTGGGTGAATGTGTTGCTGCTCCGGCAGTTAAAAGGAGATCAGGAGTTGCGATCTTGTTGCATAAAAACGTATAAGATTATAACATTGTTAAAATGGAGGCTGACCCAGAGGGAAGATTTATGATTCTACATATCCAGATTAATGGCTGTAACTATGTTTGTAATTTATATGGCCCCAATTAATTTTCTCCGGTATTTTGGGATGCTATCAAGAGCAAGTTATTTCCCTTTTCAGCAGCTAACTTAATATTAGGGGGAGATTTCAACATGTCGTTGTGCCCAGTATTGGACAGGTTGTCCTTAAAAAATTTACGAGAAAACTATAAAATTGCAAAATATTTTAAAAAATTCTGTCATGAATTAAATTTAATAGATATATGGAGACTTAAAAATCCCGATCAACGCAGTTTTTCTTGTGAGTCAAAAACACATGACGTTATCTAGAATTGATCTGTTCTTGATTTCAAAACCATTAGCACTGTATAGATCAGAAGCAAATATTCATGACATTGTGATTTCGGATCACGCACTAATCTCATTTACACTTTCTGCTATTGCTCGCCCTAAGATTTAAAATACTTCATTCTTTTTTCCCCGGTTCCTGTCTGATAGTCCCAGATTTATTAATTGGTTAAAACAGAAATGGAAGGATTATACTACTTTTAATACAAGTCAATTTAATAAACCCGAGGTTTTCTGGGAGGCAGCTAAAGCTGTGTTGAGGGGGGAAATTAAAGCCTATCTGTGTAGTTGGAAGAAGAAAGCCCTGGTGCAGGAATCACAATTAGCGGCTCAAGTTAGGAATGCACTTAGGAGGTTTTATACCAATGAATCTACGGATAATTGGGATAGATACTGCAAGCTTAAAAGGGAAAGATATATTTCTTTTAAAACAAAGATCCCAAGAAGAACTGAAAATTAATTATCAATTTAGGGGATACCATGGGAACTCAGCTAAATTTTTGGCGAGATTAGTAAAGATTAGGAAAAGTAAGAATCTTATTTCTGCTATTAAAGTCGATAATAGAAAATACACCAATGCAGAGGATATTGGTAAAGTGTTCTTTAAGGTCTTTCAACACCTTTACTCAGAATCAAATGTTAACTCGGATAATGCAACAAATTTCTGGGCCAGTGTTAAACTGCCAAGTATTTCTGAGGAAGATTTGTTAGGTCTAAATAGACCTATTTCGGAGGAAGAAGTTTTAGAGGCTATTCAATTAGCCAGTATTAATAAATCTCCAGGACTAGATTATATTCCGGTAGAATTTTATAAAATTTTTAATGAAGAAATTAAAGTACCATTAGTTAATCTATTTAATTTCTATTTTTCTTCTAGTAATACAATATCAAGCTACTTCTCGGCGGCTCGTATATCATTGATTTTGAAGAAAGGTAAGGACCCGGAGGATCGGGGTCTTATAGACCAATATCAGTGCTTAACGCAGACTATAAATTATTGACGGCTATTGTGTCTTCCAGATGGCAAAACTGCTGGATAAAGTTATTCATCTAGATCAAACGGGGTTTATGAAAGATAGGAATTCCCTTAAGAATATCCGTAAAGCCACTTCTTTTTTGGATTATGCTTGGAACTTAGATTTAAACAGTGATGAATTTAAAAAGGTTAGTGAAGCAGCTATTCTTACTGTAGGTGCAGAAAAAGCCTTTGATGCAGTGAATTGAAATTACTTATTTACAGCATTAGAGCGATTCGGATTCAAGAATCAGTTTCTCGAATTTATTAGAAATTTATATAAAAACCCTATTTCATATCTCTGCATCAATGGCTGCCTCACTCCATATATATCACTTAAAAGAGGGACTAGGCAAGCATGCCCTCTTTCCCAGTTGCTTTTTAATTTAGCATTAGAGCCGTTTGCTATCTTGCTGAGGGATGGTTTAACCGGGATCCGGCTGGGTTCTACCAGGTTAAAAATTCTTCTTTATGGGGATGATCTATTGATTTTTCTTGATAATGCACAATACTCTATTCCGTTAGTCCTGCAATTATTCAATTCCTTTTCTTCCTTTTCAGGGTATAAAATTAACTTTGACAAGAGTGAACTTCTTTGGCTGCATAGAAATGGCTCTAAGTGGGTAGATCACCCCTTTAAAGTGGTGGAGTCCTTTCGGTATCTAGGTATCATCTTACATAGAAACCCTGCAAAGTGGTATAAACTAAATTTTCCGCCTGTTTTGCTGAAAATTAAAAATTATTTAGAAAATTGGTCTTCCCTCTTAATTTCTTTGTCAGCAAGAGTTAATTTAATAAAAACAATTATTTTTCCAAGGATTTTATATCTCTTACAAAACCTCCCTCTATTGTTGTCTAATAGAGATATCCATGATTTACAGTCCTGGCAATCTAAATTTATTTGGGGCAATAAAAAGCCACGGATTGGTTTGAATAGACTGATGCAAAAACAGTCCTCGGCATGTTTGGCTTTACCAGATCTTAGATTATACAACTGGGCTTGTTTAGCCAAGTTAGCATTTGATTGGATTACTGACCTAAATAAGATTGTCTCGTTAGAGTTAGAATAATTTTTGATTTCCCCTTTCTCATTGAAAGTAATCTTACATTGCCCCCTGAAAAATTTACCCTCTAACATAAGCAAATTGATTTCTTTTAAAAATGTTATCTTAGCCTGGCATAAAATTTGCTGGGTTTTGAAAATTTCCCAGTTATTCTCTGAGTTTCTTCCGATAATAGGTAACTCAGAATTTATGCCCGGCATTAATCAGAGGACTTTTAGACATTGGGCAGATGTAGGTTTGTTCTATGTTCATCAGATATTTGACTCTAACCAAATGCTTACGTCGGAATTGCTGTTCCAAAAGTTTAATATATCTAGCTCAAACCTTTATGCCTATTTTCAGTTACGGCATTATGTGTTTTCCCAGAAATGGGACATCACAGCACTTCTGGACTGGATGGATATTAAGAATATAATCCGTAAATTCTTGTTGGGACGCTCTTCAATATCATTGATCTATGACATTCTATTGACTAAACAGGGGGAATTACTTGTAGATAAATTATTCAATTCTTGGAAAAGGTATTTTCCTCCTCTAGAGGAGAATAGGATAGAGCGAAGTTTCTTGGAGTTAGAAAAGTTACAGATTTCTGTATCATGGAGAGAATCGCACTTAAAATTAATTAACAACTACTATCTGTCTCCTGATAAAATGTCTAGATTTTATCCTACTCAAGTCTTTAGATGTCCTCGTTGCTCCTTTAACAAGGCTGATACCCTCCATATGTTTTGGACTTGCCCCAAAATTCAACAATTTTGGCAAAAGATTAGGTATTGGTATAGCAAGCATTACAAAGATTTGAGCCTTTTTTCAGCTGAAGAGATATTTTTCCTAACCAAATCAGATTTTCGTCCTAAGCAGGTGATAAAAGCATTAAATACAATTATTCTGATTGCAAGACAGCTAATAGTCAAGAGCTGGAAAGATCATGTAGCTCCAAGTTTTACACGTTTCCTTAAAGAAATTCAATCCCAGATTTTATTTGAGTCCTTCCATACAAATTTTTTAGTGGAAAGTAGAGTAGGAGTCTTCCTTCTGGATTGGCTTCCGCTAATTAGGTCCTATCCTCTTTCTATTCAAAGACGTATCTGTTTCCACCAGCATGGGTAACTGGTTTCCGCGAGATAACTCCCTGAGATATGAATTTTGGGGTAACTAGAATACCCCGCCGTAACATATGTTGATGGGGTGAAGGCGTTTCCGGTGGCAGGAGGAGGATGATATTCCCAACTTTTTTTCTTTTTTTTTTTTCTTTTCTTTTATTATAAATAGGAGGGTTCTTTTTTCTCCCCTTCTCGAAAACTCCCAACAGTATGATTATTTTTTTTTTAAAATGAGAATTATTATTGACTTTTAACTCTTTAAACAAAAGTCAGTTATTGACATATGATAAATGAGATGTCATGGTATAATTTTTTCGGTATTATTTTTATTTTAATTTTTTATTGTCCTGCGTGATGCAAGTGAAAATTGTGATTTGCACTGTTGGCAATAAAATAAATTTATAAAAAAAAAAAAAAAGGATACAAGGAAGGAACAGAAATTTCCCTATTAATGTTGTTAGAATTCACAACATTAGGCAAAAATGTAAAAGAAGTCTGCAAAAACAGCTTTTTCTTGATGGAAAATCAGAAAAGGAGACTCGCAAGAGAGAGCAGACAATTCAGAAACTCTTCTAGCAGAATAGATAGCCAAAAGGAACAACATTGCAAAGAATGCATAGGCTCAAAAGGAGGAGCCTGTAAAATCTTCAAAACCAAATTGAGACTCCAAGGAGGAGAAATAGATTTAATAACAGGTCTGATATGAATCAAAGCCTGAACAAAACATTGAATATCAGGAAGTTTAGCAATCTTTCTATGAAATAAGACAGAAAGAGCAGAAATGTGTCCTTTCAAAGTATTTGCAGACAAAACCTTATTCAAACCATCCTGAAGAAACTGTAAAATCTGAGGAATTCTGAAAGAATGTCAAGAATAATTATGAGTGGAACACCATGAAATATAGGTTTTCCAACCCCTATGATAAATCTTACTTGAAATAGACTTACGAGCCTGTATCATAGGGTTAATTACTGAGTCAGAGAAACATCTATGGCGAAGAACTAAGCGTTCAATTTCCATGCCTTCAAATTTAGAGCTTTAAGATCCTGATGGAAAACTGGGCCTTGAGACAGAAGGTCGGGTCTTATAGGAAGTGACCATTTGGACAAAGTCCACATACCAGAACCTGAAAGGTCATGCTGGTGCTATCAGAAACACATAAGATTGTTCCATTATGATCTTTGAGCTCACTCCCAGAGGTGGAAAAAATGTAAGCAGGTTGGTAAAACCCATGGAACTGCTAGAGCATTCATCATTTCCGCCTGAGGATACCTGGACCTGGAGAGGTATCTGGGAAGTTTCTTGTTTAGAGGAGAGGCCATCAGATCTATGTCTGGAGGACCCCACATTTGATAGAACACATCTGTATGGAGATACTACTCCCCGGATGTAGAATCTGACAGCTGAGATAATCCGCTACCAAATTGTCTACACCTGGTATAATGAATCTCAGTGATTAGACAAGAATTGGATTCCGCCCAAGAAAGTATTAGCGATGCTTCTTTTATTGATCGGGGACTGCGAGTCCCCCCTTGATAATTGACATATGCCACTGTTGTGACATTGTCTGTTTGAAACCGAATATATGATTCTCTCTTAATAGAGGCCAAGCCTGAAGAGCTCTGAAAATAGCACGGAGTTCTAAGATATAGATTGGTAACCTCGCCTCTCGAGGATTCAAAACTCCTTGTGTGCTGTCAGAGACCCCCAAACAGCTCCCCAATCTGAGAGATGTGCATCTGTTATGATCACAGTCCAGGTAGGACAAACAAAGGAGGCCCCTTAAACAATAAGGTGATGATATAACCACTAAGTCAGAGAGAGTGGAGAGTAAGTATAAGTATATTAAATATATTATATTTAAGTAAGGTGCCCCATGCAAAACTGTAGAGGTCTCATATGAAAACAAGCAAAAAGGATTGTGTCCAATACTGCAATCATGAGACATAAAACTTCCATGCACATAGCCACTGAAGCAAATGATAAGAGACTGAAGGTTTAGACAAGCTGAAACCAATCTCAAACATCTCTTTTCTGTTAGGGATAGAGTCATGGACACTGAATCTATCTGGAAATCTATTGAGCTACTACCAAGATATCGTCCAAATAAGGAAACACCGCAATACCCTGCAGATAGAATTACAGATAGAAGGGCACCTAAAACTATTCAGAATAGTCTTGGTGCTTTTGCAAGGCAAAACGGAAGAGCAACAAATTGGTAATGCTTGTTTAAAAAAAGAGAATCTCAGAAATCGATAGCGATCTGGATGAATCGGATTGTGAAGGTAAGCGTCCGGTAAGTCTATTGTGGACATGAAGTAACCTTGCTGAACAAAAGGCAGAATAGCCCTTATAGTCACCATCTTGAAAGTTGGGACTCTTACAAAACCATTTAAAGTTTTCAGATCCAAAATAGGTCTGAAAGAATTTTCCTTAATAGGTACAAAACCTCCAATCCTTGTTTCTGCTGTGGAACTGAGAAAAATGACCCCTTAAAGTTCTAGACCTGAAACACATTTCAGAAAGACTTGAGCTTTTACTGGGTTTTTTGTTACATGGGTAAGAAAGAATCTTCCCAAAGGAAGTCTTATTTTGAATCCTATTCGACACCCCTAAGAAATTATATTTTGAATCCACTGATTTTGGACAGAGTCTGTCCAAACTCTTTGAAATAGCTTTAGTCTGCCCCCTACCAGAAGAACTGGCTTGAGGGCTGCACCTTCATATAGGTTTAGGGGCAGGATTTGGTTTCTTATAAGGCTTGGATTAATTTCAATTCGAAGATGGTCTCCAATTAGAGCCAGAGGCCTTAGGGGAAGGAGTGGTTTTCTGTTCTCTATACTGACGAAAGGAACGAAAACGATTGGGAGCTTTACATTTACCCCTAGATTTCTTGTCTTGGGGCAGAAAAACTCCCTTACCCCCCCCCCCCGAAATTGAACTTCCTAACATCAAATATTGCATCACAAATAAAATGATTTACAAGTTGAAGTAAAACAATGTTAGATAATTCAGAATCTGAAGACAACTGCTGTGCTAAACTTTCCAAGGAAAAAAGTAGAAGCAGCAGCAACATCATCCATAGCTATAACAGGTCTAAGAATATAGCCAGAATATAAATATGCCCTTCTTGGATAAGATTCAAGCTTCCTATCTAAAGGATCCTTGGCTACAGGTAAAGGATACAATTTCTTAAACCTAGAAGAAGGGTTAAAAGAGGTACCAGGCTTAGACCATTCTTTAGCAATCACATTAGAGATAGCGTCAGGAATAGGAAATACTTCAGGAGTAATAACAGTAGTCTTAAATACAGAATTTAGACAATTACTAGCTTTATCATCAGGAGATTTAGACTCCTCAATACCCAAAGTAAACAAAACTTCCTTTAAGAGAGAATGAATATATTCTAACTTAAATAAAAAAGATCTGTCTATATCAGTCTCTGACACAGCATCCTCTGAATCAGAGGAGACCCCATCAGTAGAGGATACGTCAGTATGCTGAAGGTCAGAATTTAATTCACTAAGTTTAGGAAAATGCTGCAAAAACCTTTTACATGTATTTAAAGGCAACATAGCAGTCATTGCCTTCTCTATAACTGTAGCAATAAAATCTCACATTTCTGCAGTAATACTATGTACATTTAAACTGAGATGGAATAACAGTGTGTATATTTGTACTCATAGATATATTTAACAATTTGTTAAACAAGAGCCACATAATAGAGCTGAATAACTTAGATCAGCTTAATTACAAAATGCATAGTTAGCTTTGTTAAATACCTGTTTATGCAGCTCAAATCCTATGGTAACATCAGAGGCAGGTTCAGTTTGAGACATAATTGCAAAAAAAACAAAATTAGAAAAAAACAAAAATAAATTTTATATATATATATATATATATATATATATATATCAGACTTGGGGCGGAGCTTATAACGGCAATTGTGGCAGGAAAATTGTGGTAGGAAAATTTAAATTGCTGGCGCAAAAAAATTACACACAATGATGACACGTCACCCTATGACAAAAAAGGAAATTTATGCTTACCTGATAAATTTGTTTCTTCTTAGACACGATGAGTCCATGGATTTCATCCTTACTTATGGGATATTCACCTCCTGGTCAGCAGAAGGAGGCAAACAGCACCACAGCAGAGCTGCTATATATAGCTCCTCCCTTCCCTCCCACTCCAGTCATTCGACCGAAGTTAGGAAGAGAAAGGAAAAGCCAAGGTGCAGAGGTGTCTGAAGTTTACAAAAGTAATAACCTGTCTCAAAGAACAGGGCGGGCCGTGGACTCATCGTGTCTAAGAAGAAACAAATTTATCAGGTAAGCATAAATTTCCTTTTCTTCTTAAAGACACGATGAGTCCACGGATTTCATCCTTACTTGTGGGATACAATACCAAAGCTAGAGTACACGGATGATAAGGGAGGGACAAGACAGGAAACCTAAATGGAAGGCAACTCTGCTTGAAGAACATTTCTCCCAAAAGCAGCCTCAGCCGAGGCAAAGGTATCAAATTTGTAAAATTTAGAAAAAGTGTGAAGAGAGGACCAAGTTGCAGCCTTGCAAATCTGTTCTACAGAAGCTCCATTTCTGAATGCCCATGAGGAAGCAACAGCCCTAGTGGAATGAGCCGTAACTCTTTCAGGAGGCTGCTGTCCAGCAGTCTCATATGCAAAACAGATGATACTCTTCAGCCAAAAAGAAAGAGAGGCAGCCATAGCTTTCTGACCCTAACGTTTTTCAGAGAAAATGACAAACAAAGAAGACTGGCGAAAATCCTCAGTCGCTTGTTAAGAAAAATTTCAAAGCACGGACCACGTCCAGAAGATACAGAGTCATTCCTTCTGAGAAGAAGCATTAGGACTCAAAGAAGAAAAAACAATCTCCTGATTAATGTTCCGATCAGAAACAACCTTAGGAAAAAATCCTAAAGTAGAACCTAAAACTACCTTATCTGAATGGAAAATAAGGTAAAACTCATACTGCAATGCCAAGAGCTCCGACACTCCACAAACAGAGAAAATAGCAACAAGAAATAAAACTTTCCAAGATAAAAATCTGATATCGAAGAAATGCATAGGCTCAAATGGAGCCCCGATAAGAAGTTTAAGAAATAAATTCAGACTCCAAGGAGGAGTAACTGGTTAGAACACAGGCCTGATCCTGACCAAGGCCTGACAAAATAATTGTACATCCGGAACCTCCACCAGACGTTTGTGTAACACAACAGATAATGTTGAGATATGACCTTTTAGGGAAACTCGACGATAAACCTTTCTCCAAATCTTCTTTATAGAAAATACAAAACTCTAGAAATCCTAACTCTACTCCATGAGTAGCCCTTGGATTCACACCAAAGAGATATGTACGCCATATCTATTGAAAAAATCTCTTGTTACAACGGAAATCTCCACAGTGGCAGAGATGACATATCCATCAGATCCGCACAACAAATCCCGCGAGACTAAGCAGGAACCAAGAGAATCACTGATGTCCTCTCCTGCTAGATCCGAGCAATGACTCGAAGAAGAAGCGCCAACGTAGGAATTTGGTATGTGAGACTGAAGGTCCAAGGAACCACCACAGCATCTATCAGTTCCGCCTGGGAGTCCCTAGACCTCGACCCGAAGTTTGGGTGCTTGACAATCCATCAAGATGCCAAGAGATCAAATTCCGGCTGAGCCCACCTGAAAATCAGGCTGGAAAACACTTCCGGATGGAGATCCCACTTCTCCGATTGAAAAGACTGCCTGATCAGAAAATCCGCCTCCCAATTGTCCACCCCTGGGATGAGAATTGTCAAACGACAAAAAGAATGGGCCTCTGCCCACTGAATTATCTTGGTTACCTCTGCCATCGCTAAGGAACTCCTTGTTCCTCCCTGATGAGTGATGTAAGCCACCGAAGTTATGTTGTCCAACTGGAACCTGATAAGCTGAACTGAGGCTAACTGAGGCCAGACCGGAAAAGCATTAAAGATCGCTCTCAGCACCAGGATGTCTATAGGAAGAACAGATTCTGACTGAGTCCACACTCCCTAAGCCTATTAGGGAACCCTAGAAGGCTGGCATCTGTAGACATAGTCACCCAAGATGATCTGCAAAAGCAGGGTCCCTAGAAAAGATGACCCAGAGACAACCATCATTGAAGAGAATCCCTTGTCTCCTCCAAAAGTATTTGAAGAAACAAATCCGCATAATCTCAGTTCCATTACCCGAGCATATTTAACTGACGAAGTCAAATATGGAACCGAGCAAACAGGATAATATTCATTGCCGCTACCATCAGCCCGATTACCTCCATGTCTAAGCCACTGACGGCCGAGGAGTGGACTTAAAATCTAGACAAAAATCAAAAATCTTTGATTTCCTGACGTCTGTCAGAAAAAGCTTCATAGATAGGGAATCTATTATGGTTCCCAAAAAAGTTACTCTTGTATTCGGGACTAAGGAACTCTTATCCCAATTTTATCTTCCCACCGTGAAATCGCAGGAAGTAAAACAACATTTCCATGTGGAATCTTGCTAGAGGAAAAGAAGCGTCCGGACTAGGATGTTGTCCAGATAAGGTGCCACTGCAATTCCTTGAAAACGAAGCACCGCCCACAGAGATACCAGAACCTTTATAAAATTTCTGAAAACTGTTGCAAGACCGAAAGGAAAAATCACAAAATGGAAATGATTGACCAGAAAGACAAACCCTAGGAACTTTGGATGATCCCAATGGATGGGAACAAGTAAGTACACGTCCGTTCATCCACAGTTGATATAACTTAACCCTCTAGGGTCAAAGGAAAAATGGAACAAAAAGTTTCCATCTTGAAAGACGGTATCCTGAGAAGTTTGCTTAAACTTCTGATATCTAAAATTCTGCAATACTTAGAGATCCAGAACCTCTCAACCCAAGGCTGAACGAAGAATGAAAGACTGCCCCTACAAAATCCGGTCCCGGATCAGGGCATGCCCGTCATGCTGTTCCTAATGCAACAGCAGGCTTAATGGATTGTATCTCCATGTAGGCTTAGTCTGTAGGCTTAGTCTGTTCTTGTTGGAAACAGTAAAAGAAAGAACTTCCCTTGAAATTCCAAAAAGGAACGAAAATTGCTCTGTAGTTCCTTCTGTTATTGTCTGTTTGTTTCTCTTATCCTGCGGGGAAAAAAAGACCCCTACCATCCGAAATATCGGAGATAATCTCCGACAGGACAGGTCCTAAAAAAAACCCAAGGTCTTCCCCTTGAAAGGATAGCTAGCAGGGTAGACCGAGAGTACACATCCGCAGACCAAGGATTTAAAAAGAAGGCTCTGCGAGCTGGAAAAGAAAAAATCGAAAATCGTGGCTCCCAAATTGATAACCTGAAGGGAGACATCCATATAAAAGGAATTAACTAGCTTTTTAAAAGCCAGTATCATATCCTGGATTTCATCCAAAGAAGATCCCGTCCTCTAAACAAAATGCCACCGCACTAGAGACGGTAGCAATTTACCCAGCTGGCTGCCTGTAAGCCCTGTTGTACATACACCGCAAGAGAAAGTAATTCATCAGGTAAGCATAAATTCTGTTTTCTCTTGCAAGGTGTATCCAGTCCACAGCTTCATCCTTTACTTGTGGGATACCAATACCAAAAATTTAGGACACGGATGAAGGGAGGGAACAAGGCAGGTACCTTAAACAGAAGGCACCACTACTTGCAAAACCTTTCTCCCAAAAATAGCCTCCGAAGAAGCAAAAGTATTGAATTTGTAAAATTTGGCAAAAGTATGCAGTGAAGACCAAGTCGCTGCCTTACAAATATGTTCAACAGAAGCCTCATTTTTGAAAGCCCATGTGGAAGCCACTGCTCTGGTAGAATGAGCAGTAATTCTTTCAGGAGGCTGCTGGCCAGCAGTCTCATAGGCCAAACGGATGATGCTTTTCAGCCAAAAGGAAAGAGAGGTAGCAGTCGCTTTCTGACCTCTCCTCTTACAAGAATAGATAACAAACAAGGAAGATGTTTGTCTGAAATCCTTAGTTGCTTGTAAATAGAACTTTAAAGCACAAACTACATCAAGATTGTGTAATAGACGTTCCTTCCTCGAAGATGGATTAGGACACAGAGAAGGAACAACTATTTCCTGGTTAATATTCTTGTTAGAAACATCTTTAGGAAGAAAACCAGGCTTGGTACGCAAAACTACCTTATCTGCGTGGAACACCAGGTAAGGTGAATCACACTGTAAGGCAGATAATTCTGAAACTCTTCGAGCAGAAGAGATAGCTACTAAAATCAAAACTTTCCAAGATAACAACTTAATATCTATGGAATGTAAAGGTTCAAACGGAACCCCTTGAAGAACTGAAATAACTAGATTTAGACTCCATGGCGGAGCCACAGGTTTATAGACAGGCTTGATTCTGACTAAAGCCTGAGCAAACGCTTGAACGTCTGGTACCTCTGCCAGACGCTTGTGTAAAAGGATAGACAGAGCGGATATTTGTCCTTTTAAGGAACTAGCTGACAAACCTTTCTCCAATCCTTCTTGGAGAAAGGACAATATCCTGGGAATCCTAATCTTACTCCATGAGTAACCCTTGGATTCACACCAACAAAGATATTTCCGCCATATCTTATGGTAGATTTTCCTGGTGACAGGCTTTCTAGCCTGAATCAGAGTATCTATAACTGACTCAGAGAACCCACGCTTTGATAGAATTAAGTGTTCAATCTCCAAGCAGTCAGACGTAGAGAAACTAGATTTGGATGCTTGAACGGACCCTGTATTAGAAGATCCTGCCTCATTGTCAGTGTCCATGGTGGGACAGATGACATGTCCACTAGGTCTGCATACCAAGTCCTGCGTGGCCACGCAGGCGCTATCAGAATCACCAAAGCCTTCTCCTGCTTGATTCTGGCGACCAGACGCGGGAGGAGAGGAAACGGTGGAAAAACATAAGCCAGACTGAAGGACCAAGGCGCTGCTAGAGCATCTATCAATACCGCCTTGGGGTCCCGGGACCTGGACCCGTAGAGAGGAAGTTTGGCGTTCCGATGGGACGCCATCAGATCCAATTCTGGAGTGCCCCATAGCTGAGTCAGCTGGGCAAATACCTCCGGGTGGAGTTCCCACTCCCCCGGGTGAAAAGTATGACGACTTAGAAAATCCGCCTCCCAGTTGTCTACTCCTGGGATGTGAATTGCTGAGAGATGGCAGAAGTGATCCTCCGCCCACCTGATTATTTTGGTTACTTGCGTCATCGCTAGGGGACTCCTTGTTCCCCCTTGATGGTTCATGTAAGCTACAGTCGTGATGTTGTCCGACTGAAATCTGATGAATTTGGCCGCAGCTAGCTGAGGCCATGCCTGAAGAGCGTTGAATATCGCCCTCAGTTGCAGAATATTTATCGGGAGAAGCGTTTCTTCCCGAGACCATAAGCCCTGAGCTTTCAGGGAGTCCCAGACCGCACCCCAGCCTAACAGACTGGCGTCGGTCGTTACAATGACCCACTCTGGCCTGCGGAAACATATTCCCTGAGACAGGTGGTCCTGAGACAACCACCAGAGAAGAGAATCTCTGGTCTCCTGGTCCAACTGAATTTGAGGTGACAAATCTGCATAATCCCCATTCCACTGTTTGAGCATGCATAGTAGTCTGAGGTGTATCCGAGCAAAAGGGACTATGTCCATTGCCGCTACCATTAATCCGATTGCCTCCATGCACTGAGCTACAGATGGCCGAGGAATGGAATGAAGAACTCGGCAAGTAGTTAAAAGTTTCAACTTTCTGACCTCCGTCAGAAATATTTTCATTTCTACTGAATCTATTAGTGTTCCTAGGAAGGGAACCCTTGTGAGTGGGGACAGAGAACTCTTTTTGACGTTCAAACCCGTGAGACCTCAGAAAGGCCAATACAATCTCCGTGTGAGCCTTGGCTCTGAGAAAGGACGGCGCCTGAATTAAGATGTCGTCCAAATAAGGCACCACTGCTATGCCCCCGCGGTCTTAGAACCGCCAGAAGGGACCCTAGCACCTTTGTGAAAATTCTGGGAGCAGTGGCTAAACCGAATGGAAGAGCCACGAACTGGTAATGCTTGTCTAGGAAAGCGAACCTGAGGAACTGATGATGATCTTTGTGGATAGGGATATGCAGGTACGCATCCTTTAGATCCACGGTAGTCATATATTGACCTTCCTGGATAATAGGTAAAATTGTCCGAATGGTCTCCATCTTGAATGATGGGACTCTGAGGAATCTGTTTAGAATTTTTAGATCCAGGATTGGTCTGAAAGTTCCTTCTTTTTTGGGAACCACAAACAGGTTTGAGTAAAAACCCAGACCTTGTTCTGCAATTGGAACTGGGTATATCACTCCCATCGTATGTAGATCTTCTACACAGCGTAAGAACGCCTCTTTCTTTGTCTGGTCTGTAGACAGATGAGAAATGTGGAACCTTCCCCTTGGAGGGGAGTCCTTGAATTCTAGAAGATATCCCTGGGATACAATCTCTAATGCCCAGGGATCGTGAACATCTCTTGCCCAGGCCTGAGCGAAGAGAGAGAGTCTGGCCCCTACTAGATCCGGTCCCGGATCGGGGGCTACCCCTTCATGCTGTCTTGGTAGCAGCTGCAGGCTTTTTGGCCTGTTTACCCTTGTTCCAGCCCTGGTAAGGCTTCCAGGTTGCCTTGGGCTGTGAAGTGTTACCCTCTTGCTTTGCAGCTGTAGAGGCTGAAGCCGGACCGCTCCTGAAGTTACGAAAGAAACAAAAATTAGCTTTGTTTCTATCCTTAAAGGGCTTGTCCTGAGGGAGAGCATGGCCCTTTCCCCCGGTGATTTCTGAAATAATCTCTTTCAATTCTGGCCTGAAAAGGGTCTTTCCCTTGAAAGGGATATTTAATAATTTGGATTTTGACGACACATCGGCCGACCATGACTTGAGCCAAAGCGCTTTGCGCGCCATAATGGCGAAACCTGAATTTTTTGCCGCTAACTTAGCTAATTGCAAGGCGGCGTCTGTGATAAAAGAATTAGCCAGCTTTAGAGCCTTAATTGTATCCATAATTTCGTCATATGAGATCTCCGTCTGGAGCGACTCCTCCAGCGCCTCAAACCAGAAAGCCGCTGTAGTAGTTACAGGAATAATGCAGGCAATAGGTTGGAGAAGGAACCCTTGTTGAACAAAAATTTTCTTAAGTAAACCTTCTAATTTTTTATCCATAGGATCTTTAAAAGCACAACTGTCTTTAATTGGTATGGTTGTGCGCTTAGCAAGTGAAGAAACAGCCCCCTCTACCTTAGGGACCGTCTGCCACGAGTCCCGCCTGGGGTCAGTTATGGGGGGGAACAAAAGGGACACCTGGTCTATCCCACTCCCTAGTAACAATATCCGCAACCCTTTTAGGGATCAAAAACGCATCAGTGTATACAGGGACCTCTAAGTACTTGTCCATTTTACACAATTTCTCTGGGACCACCATAGGATCACAATCATCTAGAGTGGCTAATACCTCCCTGAGCAATACGCGGAGGTGTTCCAGTTTAAATTTAAACGCTAATGAATCTGACTCTGGCTGATGAGAAACCTTTCCTGAGTCGGAAATTTCTCCCTCAGACATCAAATCCCTCACCCCCACTTCGGAGTGTTGTGAGGGTACATCAGATAAGGCTACCAAAGCTTCAGACTGCTCATAATCTGTTCTTAAAACAGAGCTATCGCGCTCTGCAGGAAAAACTGGCAGTTTGGATAGAAAGGCCGCAAGGGAATTATCCATGACTGTCGCTAGTTGTTGCAATGTAATAGGGGCAGACGCACTAGAGGTACTAGGCATCGCTTGAGCGGGCGTAACTGGTTGTGACACATGGGGAGAGGTAGGCGAACTATCCTCATTACCTTCAGTCTGAGAATCATCTAGGGCCACACTTTTAAGTGCAACAATATGATCTTTAAAGTGTATAGACATATTAGTGCAATTGGGACACATTCTGAGAGGGGGTTCCACCATGGCTTCTAAACACATTGAACAAGGATTTTCCTTAGTGTCAGACATGTTTAACAGACTAGTATCATACACAAGCAGGCTTGGAAAACACTTTAATCAAATAAAAAACACAATTTGAAAAAAACATTACTGTGCTTTTAAGAAATAAAAAGAGCACACAATTTTACAAAACAGTGAAAAATGCACCAATCCTTGTACCTAAGGCTTTAATATGATTGCACAGCACGTTTCAGAATGATTAACCCCTTAATGCCCAAACCGGAGCAGCCTAAAGCCAACAACCGGTTAACTAACTACAGCACCTTGCCACAGCTTACTGCTGTGGCCCTACCTGCCCTTGGGGATTAGTTTTGGGGAAATAAAGCTTCTTCTAGGCCCTGAATCAGCAGCTGGACCCTCCATGTGAAGCAGCATGAAACAGCCTTTCAATTCTAACTGCGCATCTGAGGTGCGAAATTAGGCCCCTCCCACTCCACTCCGGAGTTGTGAGGCCTACAAAAATCACTTCTAAGTGACTAAATTTATGCCATGTGGATAATAACCCCAGTAAAACACTGCAAAGTGCTTAAAAAGGTGTCTCCAATGAGTATTTCTTAAATAAATAATCGATTGCCCTGCATTAGTGTCAACCAGCCTATTTAGCCCTGTCATGTAAGCATTCAATTCTATACTAAGTCTCAGAACATAGCTTACCCTCCCCACATGGGGATCTTGTCAGTCTTCTAGCATTATCTCAGTCTTGTCTAGAAATAAATGACTGAACATACCTCATTGCAGTCAAGCCTGCAAACTGTTCCCCCCAACTGAAGTTTTCTGGTACTCCTCAGTCCTGTGTGGGAACAGCAGTGGATTTTAGTTACAACATGCTAAAATCATTTTCCTCTCAGCAGAATTCTTCATCACTTTTCTGCTAGAGAGTAAATAGTACAAACCGGTACCATTTAAAAATAACAAACTCTTGATTGAAGATATAAAACTACAAATCTAACACCACATTCACTTTACCCTCATGTAGAGAGACCGTAGTGCTTAGAGCCGGCAAAGAGAATGACTGGGGGGTGGAGCTAGAGGGGGAGCTATATGGACAGCTCTGCTGTGTGCTCTCTTTGCCACTTCCTGTAGGGAATGAGAATATCCCACAAGTAAAGGATGAAGCCGTGGACTGGATACACCTTGCAAGAGAAAATATGTTACCGTGTCTTTAAGTGTTAAAACGACACGTTTTTTCATGCCTCAAAAACGAATTATCACATAAACCGTTGTAATCCTTCTTTAAATGTTAAAAGGTCATATATATTTCTGCACATAGAGGAAAAAAAGTTAACAGTACTCTAATGTACATATAAACTCTTGTAATCTATTATCAAACATGTGACACATAAAAGATGTTACTGTGCCTTTAAATGTTAAAACATCAACTTTATTTCTGCACGAAGAAAAAAGGTTAACGGTACTCTAAAGTACCCATAAGCAGATGTAATCCTTTAATAAACATTCAACACATAAGAGATGTCACTGTATCTTTAAATGTTAAAATGCCACCTTTATTTCTGCATGTAGAGGGAGTTTAACATACTCAAATGGACACATAAACAGATGTAATCACTGATGCCACAGTTTAAAAAATAAAATGTGTTACTGTGTCTACAAAATAATTTTCATTTTACAGACCCCAAAAATCCAGATACAGCATAGTAGTGCTGTCCGGGTCTCACGCAGCTCAATAACCACTTCCGTACTAGAAGGAAATACATGTGGTCAAAAATAGAATAGAAGCATAGTGCGCATGCCAAATTTGCGCCACTTGAAGCTCCGCCCATCGTGGGCGTTATCAAGGCGAAATCCCCATTATTATAGACATGGATCTAATGCCGAATAAACTAAATAGGCTGAACGCCACATTGGCGACACAAGGCGAAATTCCGGTTGCCATATATAAAAAAACGGACCTTTTGCCGACAGTTAAATAAACATACTTAAAGTCTGCAGCCAAAGTGGGACTGTCCCTTGCTAGCCAGAAACTTAGCCCATCTTTAAGCATTCACCTCATACTAAGCGTTCTTTGAACAGACCCAGAGAAACAAGCTTATAATGAAAAGTCCTAATCTCTCCTCAGCCCCAGTGCCTGCTAATAAGGTGCTGTCTAAATTGTCCTCCTCTACAAAAAGGAGTGTCTATGTCCCATAATTTTAAAGTGCTCCACTTGTTCTGGTCTTACCTTTCCCAGACCCAGAATAAAAAGTCAGCACTTACCTTCTAATTCTGCCCGACAGCAGGGCAGCTCAGCAGGTTTAGGAGGTCCTCTCCCTCCCATAGCCCTTTGGAATAAGATAAGCATGAGTTAACTGTGCTTAGGCTATCCAGACTAGGGCAGCATAAATGTATAGGAGGCGCAGTGAGAATTATGTCCCATCAGTTCCTATTGCTTTAAAGCCACCAATAGCAATACTACAGAGACTGCTATGGACTACGGCTACACCCTAGAACAAAGCAGCACACTCTGGCACTACTTTAAAAATAATAAACTATTGATTGAAGAATCTAATCTAACACCTCACTTTACCTCTTCCTATCACTAACGTAGGCAAAGAGAATGACTGGGTGGGAGAGAAGGGAGGAGCTATATATAGCAGCTCTACTGTGGTGCTCTTTGCCGCCTCCTCCTGCTGACCAGGAGGTGAATGTCCCACAAGTAAGGATGAAATCCGTGGACTCGTCGTGTCTTTAAGAAGAAATAGCATCATCACATGCGCGACATGCAAAGCTGAAAAGGATTTCTAATACACCTATCACTCTAAAAAGCAGGTAAGAATTTTGATTATATATGTAAAAAAACAAAATGAACCAAAATAAAGCCTAATGGATATTTCTATTATAGCTGCAAAAAATGTGATTATCAACATTCCATGAGGCTAACATAATACTTAGCATCCTAATTTATAAATAAATCACTAGCTCCAAAAAAAAAACATGTATGTTTTACAGACTCTACCAACCTTGACAAATATTTAGCCACAAATAAAGTCGTTAAAAAAAAGAGCACTGAATTACTGACTCAAGGCATGTACACAAACAATATATAACAACTTTAATTAAAAAGTGCCCAATCCATAGCTGAAAGTGTCTTATATAATAAAAGTATATACTTACTGTGTAAGACACCCATCCACATATAGCAAACAACCAAACCAGTACTGAAACATATCAGCAGAGGTAATGGTAGAGCAGTATAATGTCGATCTGTAAAGGGAGGCAGCAGATGAATCTCTGCGACCGATTTACAGAGAGCCTTAGAATAGATTTCCCATAGGTGAAAACATTGTATCATCAGGCAAAACTCCCTTCACATCCCTCAGACAAACTCTGTACTTTGAGAGGAACTGGGATTCAATATGCTTAGTAACGCCTATCACAGAAGAAAAATCAAACACAACTTGCTTCACCGCCTCCATGAGAGGCAAAGTTTGTAAAACTAAGGTATGAGTGAGGTGGGAGGTGTATTTATATGCATTTTGAGGTTTAGGAAACTTTGCCCCCTCCTGATAGGAATGTATATCCCATACGTCACTAGCTCATGGACTCTTGCCACTCACATGAAAGAAATTATATATATATATATATATATATATATATATATATATATATATATATATATATATATATGTAAAACAAGTATATGCAGACTTCACAGAGCTATACCAGGTATAAGTAAGATGTATAAAAAGAGAAATATTCTCGAGTTTCAGTATATTATTCAGAATTGATATATAAAATAGTCTCTCTAATACTATAATTCTGTCGATAATGGTCAAAAAAAGCACACAATGATATATGCAATAAAAGAAACACAGAATAGAATTGTGTTAAAAGTACTACAAATCTAGGACAGTAGCGATAGTTAACCACAATATAATATGTGCTATACACAGATATACTGCCACTTGACAGAGAAAGAAAGGACATGCTGGAATATCAGTGCTAGATTTAATGATTTGCTTTAATTTTTAATAAGCTCATATATTTACTGGATTGCAAATACCTTCCCTGGTACTGAGGAGTGTACTATAAGTTTCTTTATTATGTCACTTATGGGCAGTTTTATACATGTGTAACAGCGCCACCTAAAGGTCAGAGCATTGCAATCCACTGCTAGAGAATATTGATACTAGTCTCCTATACTGCACAGCTTGCTACTCAAGGTTTGTTGTTGTGGACATTAAATTGATGTGCCTGAATTATCATTTTTATAAATGTTTTTTTCTATGCCCATGAAAGGGGAAAATAAAATATTTAAATTAAAAAAATCATCAAATATAGCAGCTTTAGTGAAATGTTTTGCAAATGTGTAAACTTTATCAGAATGCAACAAATAATGTTCTATTTGTGACAGCAATTAGCAAGCAGATCGATTTTATGTATTGCTGACCCCTATGAGCAAATCAAAACAGAATTTATGCTTACCTGATAAATTACTTTCTCTTGTGGTGTATCCAGTCCACGGGTTCATCCTTTACTTGTGGGATATTCTCCTTCCTAACAGGAAGTGGCAAAGAGAGCACACAGCAGAGTTGTCCATATAGCTCCCCCTCTAGTTCCACCGCCTAGTCATTCGACCGAAGGTTAGGAAGAAAAAGGAGAAACCATAGGGTGCAGTGGTGACTGTAGTTTAAAAATAAAAACCACCTGTCTTAAAATGACAGGGCGGGCCGTGGACAGGATACACCACAAGAGAAAGTAATTTATCAGGTAAGCATAAATTCTGTTTTCACTTGTAAGGTGTATCCAGTCCACGGGTTCATCCTTTACTTGTGGGATACCAATACCAAAGCTTTAGGACACGGATGAAGGGAGGGAACAAGACAGGTACCTTAAACGGAAGGCACCACTACTTGTAAAACCTTTCTCCCAAAAATAGCCTCCGAAGAAGCAAAAGTATCGAATTTGTAAAATTTGGAAAAAGTATGCAGCGAAGACCAAGTCGCTGCCTTACAAATCTGTTCAACAGAAGCCTCATTTTTAAAAGCCCATGTGGAAGCCACTGCTCTGGTAGAATGAGCAGTAATTGTTTCAGGAGGCTGCTGGCCAGCAGTCTCATAGGCCAGACGGATGATGCTTTTCAGCCAAAAGGAAAGAGAGGTAGCAGTCGCCTTCTGACCTCTCCTCTAACCAGAATAGATAACAAACAATGAAATTGTTTGTCTGAAATCCTTAGTTGCTTGTAAATAGAACTTTAAAGCACGAACCACATCAAGATTGTGTAACAGACGTTCCTTCTTCGAAGAAGGATTAGGACACAGAGAAGGAACAACAATTTCCTGGTTAATATTCTTATTAGACACAACCTTAGGAAGAAAACCAGGTTTGGTACGCAAAACTACCTTATCTGCATGGAACACCAAGTAAGGTGAGTCACACTGTAAAGCAGATAACTCTGAAACTCTTCGCGCAGAAGAGATAGCTACCAAAAACAAAACTTTCCAAGATAAAAGCTTAATATCTATGGAATGTTAAGGTTCAAACGGAACCCCTTGCAGAACTGAAAGAACTAAATTCAGACTCCATGGCGAAGCCACAGGTCTATAAACAGGCTTGATTCTGACTAAAGCCTGAGTAAACGCTTGAACGTCTGGTACCTCCGCCAGACGTTTGTGTAAAAGAATAGACAAAGCAGAGATTTGTCCTTTTAAGGAACTAGCTGACAATCCTTTCTCCAATCCATCTTGGAGAAAAGACAATATCCTGGGAATCCTAATCTTACTCCATGCGTAGCCCTTGGATTCGCACCAACAAAGATATTTTCGCCAAATCTTATGGTAGATTTTCCTGGTGACAGGCTTTCTAGCCTGAATCAGGGTATCGATAACCGACTCAGAGAAACCACGCTTAGATAGAATTAGGCGTTCAATCTCCAAGCAGTCAGACGCAGAGAAATTAGCTTTGGATGTTTGAAAGGACCTTGAAGTAGAAGGTCCTGCCTCATTGGCAGAGTCCATGGTGGAACGGATGACATGTCCACTAGGTCTGCATAGCAGGTCCTGCGTGACCACGCAGGCGCTATTAGAATCACTGACGCCCTCTCCTGCTTGATTCTGGCAACCAGACGAGGAAGGAGAGGAAACGGTGGAAACACATAGGCCAGATTGAAGGACCAAGGCGCTGCTAGAGCATCTATCAACACCGCCTGGGGATCCCGGGACCTGGACCCATAAAGAGGAAGTTTGGCATTCTGACGGGACGCCATCAGATCCAATTCTGGAGTGCCCCATAGCTGAGTCAGCTGGGCAAATACCTCCGGGTGGAGTTCCCACTCCCCCGGATGAAAAGTCTGACGACTTAGAAAATCCGCCTCCCAGTTGTCTACTCCTGGGATGTGAATTGCTGAGAGGTGGCAAGAGTGATCCTCCGCCCACATGATTATTTTGGTTATTTCCATCATTGCTAGGGGACTCCTTGTTCCCCCTTGATGGTTGATGTAAGCTACAGTCGTGATGTTGTCTGACTGAAATCTGATGAATTTGGCCGCAGCTAGCTGAGGCCATGCCTGTGCCTGAACAGTGTTGAATATCGCCCTCAGTTCCAGAATGTTTATCGGGAGAAGAGCTTCTTCCCGAGACCATAAGCCCTGAGCTTTCAGGGAGTCCCAGACTGCACCCCAGCCCAACAGACTGGCGTCGGTCGTTACGATGATCCACTCTGGTCTGCGGAAACACATTCCCTGAGACAGGTGATCCTGAGACAACCACCAGAGAAGAGAATCTCTGGTCCCCTGGTCCAACTGTATTTGAGGAGACAAATCTGCATAATCCCCATTCCACTGATTGAGCATGCATAGTTGCAGTGGTCTGAGGTGTATCCGTGCAAAAGGGACTATGTCCATTGCTGCTACCATTAGTCCGATTGTCTCCATGCACTGAGCTACAGACGGCCGAGGAATGGAATGAAGAGCTCGGCAAGTAGTTAAGAGTTTTAACTTTCTGACCTCCGTCAGAAATATTTTCATTTCTACCGAGTCTAATAGGGTTCCTAGGAATGGAACTCTTGTGAGGGGGGAGAGAGAACTCTTTTTGATGTTCACCTTCCACCCGTGAGACCTCAGAAAGGCCAATACAATTTCCGTGTGACACTTGGCTCTTTGGAAAGTCGACGCCTGAATTAAGATGTCGTCTAGGTAAGGCGCCACTGCTATGCCCCGCGGTCTTAGAACCGCCAGGAGGGACCCTAGCACCTTTGTGAAAATTCTGGGAGCAGTGGCCAACCCGAAAGGAAGAGCCACAAACTGATAATGCTTGTCCAGAAAGGCGAACCTGAGAAACTGGTGATGATCTTTGTGGATAGGAATGTGCAAATACGCATCCTTTAGATCCACGGTAGTCATATATTGACCCTCCTGGATCATTGGTAAGATTGTCCGAATGGTCTCCATCTTGAATGATGGGGCTCTGAGGAATTTGTTTAGAATTTTGAGATCCAGGATTGGTCTGAAAGTTCCTTCTTTTTTGGGAACCACAAACAGGTTTGAGTAAAAACCCAGCCCTTGTTCCACAATTGGAACTGGGTGGATCACTCCCATTGTATGTAGGTCTTCTACACAGCGTAAGAACGCCTCTTTCTTTGTCTGGTCTGTAGACAGACGAGAAATGTGGAACCTTCCCCTTGGAGGGGAGTCCTTGAATTCTAGAAGATATCCCTGGGATACAATCTCTAATGCCCAGGGATCGTGTACATCACTTGCCCAGGCCTGAGCGAAGAGAGAGAGTCTGCCCCCTACTAGATCCGGTCCCGGATCTGGGGCAACCCCATCATGCTGTCTTGGAGGAAGCTGCAGGCTTCTTGGCCTGTTTACCCTTGTTCCAGCCCTGGTAAGGTTTCCAGGCTGCCCTGGGTTGTGAAGTATTACCCTCTTGCTTTGCAGCAGGGGAGGATGAAGCGAGACCGCTCCTGAAATTCCGAAAGGAACGAAAATTATTTTGCTTGTTCTTCGTCTTGAAGGACTTGTCCTGGGGGAGAGCATGGCCTTTTCCCCCAGTGATTTCTGAAATAATCTCTTTCAATTCAGGCCCAAAGAGGGTCTTTCCTTTGAAAGGGATGTTCAATAGTTTGGATTTTGACGACACATTGGCCGACCAGGACTTTAGCCAAAACGCCCTGCGCGCTAAAATGGCGAAACCTGAATTTTTTGCCGCTAACTTAGCTAGTTGGAAAGCGGCATCTGTGATAAAAGAATTAGCCAGCTTAAGAGCCTTAATTCTGTCCATAATATCCTCATATGAGGTCTCCGTCTGGAGCTCATCTTCCAGCGCCTCGAACCAGAAAGCAGCTGCAGTAGTTACAGGAACAATGCACGCTATAGGTTGGAGAAGAAAACCTTGATGAACAAAAATTTTCTTAAGTAAACCCTCTAATCTTTTATCCATAGGGTCTTTAAAAGCACAACTGTCCTCAATTGGTATGGTTGTGCGTTTAGCAAGTGAAGAAACAGCCCCCTCCACCTTAGGGACCGTCTGCCACGAGTTCCGCGTGGTGTCAAATATGGGGAACATTTTCTTAAAAACAGGAGGGGGAACAAACGGAATACCTGGTCTATCCCACTCCCTAGTTACTATATCCGCAATCCTCTTAGGGACCGGGAACACATCAGTGTATACAGGAACTTCTAGGTACTTGTCCATTTTACACAATTTCTCTGGAACCACCAAAGGGTCGCAGTCATCCAGAGTAACTAATACCTCCCTGAGCAATAAACAGAGGTGTTCTAATTTAAATTTAAAAGCCAACGTATCTGAGTCTGTCTGAGGAGCAACCTTTCCCGAATCTGAAATTTCTCCCTCAGACAGCACATCCCTCGCCCCCATTTCAGAGCGTTGTGAGTGTATATCGGATACGGCTACTTAAGCGTCAGAATGCTCATAATCTGTTCTTAAAACAGAGCTATCACGCTTTGCAGGTAACACGGGCAGTTTAGATAAAAACACTGAGAGGGTATTATCCATAACTGCCGCCAAGCCTTGTAAGGTAAAAGAGGTACTAGGCGTCGCATGAGCGGGCGTAACTGGTTGTGATACTTGGGGAGAGGTTAACGGGCTAACCTCATTACCTTCTGTCTGAGGAATCATCTTGGGCCACATTTTTAAGTGCAACAATATGTTCTTTAAAGTGTATAGACATATCAGTACAAGTGGGACACATTTTGAGAGGGGGTTCCACCATGGCTTCTAAACACATTGAACAAGGATTTTCCTTAGTGTCAGACATGTTTCACAGACTAGTAGTAAGACAAACAGGCTTAGAAATCACTTTAATCAAATAAAAACACTCTTTGCAAAAAACGTTACTGTGCCTTTAAGAGATAAAAAAGGCACACAATTGTCCAAAACAGTGAAAAATGCAGCAAACTTTTCGAAATTTTCACAGTATGAACCTAAAGCATTGGTAAGATTGCACAACTAGCAAGAAAAACGATTAACCCCTTAATGCCCAAACCGGATCAATAGCAAGCTAACAACCGGTTAAAACTACTTCAGCACCTTGCCACAGCTCTGCTGTGGCCCTACCTGCCCTTAGGAACCAGACTTGTGGGGAAAAAAACTTCTTATAGGCCCTCAAACTGCAGCAGGACCCTCCATGTGAAACAGCCTGAAGATCTAGTCAATCTAACTGCGCATCTGAGGCGCGAAATTAGGCCCCTCCCACCTTACTCCGGTGCTGTGAGGCCTAAAGAAACACTCCTAAGTGTTATAATAATAGCCATGTGGGTAACAACCCCTGAAAGAAACCCAAAGGAACCTTCAAAGTGTCTCAAAAAACGATATTTATCAGTAAAAACCGTTTGCCATAAACAGCATAAATTAGCCCTGTTATGTAAGCTTGCAATTCCATACTTAGTCTCTGAATAAAGCTTACCCTTCCCTCATGGGGATCTTATCAGTCCTTTTCTAGCATTATCACGGTCTTGTCTAGAAATAAATGACTGAACATACCTTATTGCAGCCTAACCTGCAAACCGTTCCCCCCAACTGAAGTTTTCTTGTACTCCGCAGTGGATTTTAGTTACAACATGCTAAAATCATCTTCCTCCCTGCAGAAATCTTCATCTCTTTTCTGCTAGAGAGTAAATAGTACACACCGGTACCATTTAAAATAACAAACTTTTGCTTGTAGAACAAAAACTACAAATCTAACACCACATTCACTTTACCCTTCCGAGAGGGACCCTATTGCTTAGAGCCGGCAAAGAGAATGACTGGGGGGTGGAGCTAGAGGGGGAGCTATATGGACAGCTCGCTCTGCTGTGTGCTCTCTTTGCCACTTCCTGTTAGGAAGGAGAATATCCCACAAGTAAAGGATGAACCCGTGGACTGGATACACCTTACAAGAGAAAAGTAATTTAGCTCTGTGTACTTCAGGGAAACTATGTAGTTTTAAGTGCCACTTAAAGATCACATTTTCCATTTCACAAATCATATATGTTTGTTTATGCAAGTCCATCTACAGGCCTGTAATTGGGGGTATGGTAGTTGGTAACTGAGCTCCCAGGAACACCTGGGCTTGGACTCTTTTTATCAGTGCTATTTATTATTAGATGTTATGTCCAGCTTATATGTGCTATAGATGATTTGTGTGATGATTTGTGTCACTTAAAACTACATAGTTTCCCTGAAGTACACATAGCTAAATTTCTTTTGATTTGCTCCATATCGGTAAGTTTCTGTCCGGTACCCATAATTCAGAAATTCCAAATATCGGCCACTCCGATATATCGGACTATCCCTACTACAAAGCCTCATGGGAATGCATCTTAAATGGATATAAAAGAGTCTGTTTAATTGCTCTAATAAAAAAGCACTGAGTAGTGGGTTATACTTCATAGAAATCATTGCAATATGTATTAATCATCATTTTAAAAAGGATTTTAATTGTATCTTATTTTATTTTTTTAACTTAATTTGTGCAGTGTCCATTACTTCCTGTTACAGGGGACTGGGTTCTCTACAGGAAGGCAAGGTAGCATTTTTTTCCCTTTGAAGTGTTGCTAGGAGACAACTAATCTAGCTGCAGTCAGTCTATTGGCGATGCTCAATAGAGGACTTTTGCTGGAAAAAATAATGTGACAATATAACCTAAGTTATGAAATGTCTGCTTCCTTATCTAGCTGTAGGCAGGGGCTATATTGAGAATTTCTAAGAGCTCATTTAGCAATAAAACAAGTAAGTTTAATGCTGTTTTTAACACAGTTTCTTTTCATGTTTACTTTGATTTAACATATTTTTACAAAAGCAACACTGTTTAATCCCTTAAGGACCAACGACATACAGGGTACGTCCTACAAAAGAAAGGTCCTTAACGACCAAGGACGTATCCTGTACGTCGTTGGTGTTAGAAAGCGATGGAAGCGATCCTGATCGCTTCCAGCTTCTTTCATGTTATTGCAGTGATGCCTCCATATTGAGGCATCCTGCAATAACATTTTCTAGCAGTCCGATGCAGAGAGAGCCACTCTGTGGCCCTCTCTGCATCGGCCATCGATGGCCGTGATCATTGGTGGGTGGGAGCTGATGCAGGGAGGCGGGTGGGCGGCCATCGGTGAAGGAGGAAGGCGAGATCACGTGCGAGGGCGGGATCGCGTGGACGGGGGCGGGTGGGAACCCTACACTATGGCACAATAAAGGTTACTAACAAGGTGGGAGAGAAGACTGGGGAGGGTGGGAATTTTCAGTTAAGGGATCTGGGAGAGGGTGGGGGGTTGGATGTTGAGGGGGGGCAGCTACACTAGAGAAAATATAGAGTAATTTGTTAATAAAATATTTAAAAAAAACAAAAAAACATTTTATTTCAAACTGGGTACTGGCAGACAGCTGCCAGTACCCAAGATAGCGCACAATAAGGTAGAGGGGGAGGGTTAGAGAGCTGTTGGGGGGGATCAGGGAGGTTGGGGGCTAAGGGGGGATCCTACACAGCAGAATAATGTTTTTTTTTGTTTTGTTTTTTTTAAAAACCTTTTATTTAAGTACTTAAGATGGCGGGGACAATTGTTGGGGTGGGGGAGGGAAGAGAGCTGTTTGGGAGGGATCAGGGGTGTGATGTGTCAGGTGGGAAGCCGATATCTACACTAAAGCTAAAATTAACCCTTCAAGCTCCCTACAAGCTAACTAATTAACCCCTTCACTGCTAGACATAATACACGTCTGATGCGCAGCTGCATTTAGCGGCCTTCTAATTACTAAAAAGCAACGCCAAAGCCATATATATATATGCTATTTCTGAACAAAAGGGATCCCAGAGAAGCATTTACAACCATTTGTGCCATAATTGCACATGCTGTTTGTAATTAATATCAGTGAAAAACCTAAAATTTGTAAAAAAAAGTTTGTTTTTTTTATTTGATCACATTTGGCGGTGAAATGGTGGCATGAAATATACCAAAATGGGCCTAGATCAATACTTTGGGTTGTCTACTACACTACACTAAAGCTAAAATTAACCCTACAAGCTTCCTACATGCTCCCTAATTAACCCCTTCACTGCTGGGCATAATACACGTGTGGTGCGCAGTGGCATTTAGCGGCCTTCTAATTACCAAAAAGCAACGCCAAAGCCATATAAGTCTGCTATTTCTGAACAAAGGGGATCTCAGAGAAGCATTTACAACCAGTTCAGTGAGAAAGCTAAAGTTTGTGGAAAAAAAATTGTGAAAAAGTGAACGATTTTTTTTATTTGATCGCATTTTGCGATGAAATGGTGGCATGAAATATACCAAAATGGGCCTAGATCAATACTTTGGGTTGTATTCTAAAAATATATATATATATATATATACATGCCAAGGGATATTCAGGGATTCCTGAAAGATATCAGTGTTCCAATGTAACTAGCGCTAATTTTGAAAAAAAAAATTGGTTTGGAAATAGCAAAGTGCTACTTGTATTTATGGCCCTATAAAACTTGCAAAAAAAGCAAAGAACATGTTAACATTGGGTATTTCTAAACTCAGGACAAAATTTAGAAACTATTTAGCACGGGTGTTTTTTGGTGGTTGTAGATGTGTAACAGATTTTGGGTGTCAAAGTTCGAAAAAGTGTGGGGTTTATTCAGTTTTTTCCTCATATTTGATAAAAAAAATTATAGTAAATTATAAGATATGATGAAAATAATGGTATCTTTAGAAAGTCCATTTAATGGCGAGAAAAACGGTATATAATATGTGTGGGTACAGTAAATGAGTAAGAGGAAAATTGCAGCTAAACACAAACATCGCAGAAATGTAAAAAACATAATTTATGCTTACTTGATAAATTTATTTCTCTTGTAGTGTATCCAGTCCACGGATCATCCATTACTTGTGGGATATTCTCCTTCCCAACAGGAAGTTGCAAGAGGATCACCCACAGCAGAGCTGCTATATAGCTCCTCCCCTCACTGCCATATCCAGTCATTCGACCGAAACAAGCCGAGAAAGGAGAAACCATAGGGTGCAGTGGTGACTGTAGTTTAATTAAAATTTAGACCTGCCTTAAAAGGACAGGGCGGGCCGTGGACTGGATACACTACAAGAGAAATAAATTTATCAGGTAAGCATAAATTATGTTTTCTCTTGTTAAGTGTATCCAGTCCACGGATCATCCATTACTTGTGGGATACCAATACCAAAGCTAAAGTACACGGATGATGGGAGGGACAAGGCAGGAACTTAAACGGAAGGAACCACTGCCTGTAGAACCTTTCTCCCAAAAACAGCCTCCGAAGAAGCAAAAGTATCAAATTTGTAAAATTTGGAAAAGGTATGAAGTGAAGACCAAGTCGCAGCCTTGCAAATCTGTTCAACAGAAGCCTCATTTTTAAAGGCCCAGGTGGAAGCCACAGCTCTAGTGGAATGAGCTGTAATCCTTTCAGGGGGCTGCTGTCCAGAAGTCTCATAGGCTAAACGGATTATACTCCGAAGCCAAAAAGAAAGAGAGGTTGCCGAGGCCTTTTGACCTCTCCTCTGTCCAGAGTAAACAACAAACAGGTTAGATGTTTGACGAAAATCTTTAGTAGCTTGTAAGTAAAACTTCAAGGCACGGACTACGTCTAGATTATGCAAAAGACGTTCCTTCTTTGAAGAAGGATTAGGACATAATGATGGAACAACAATCTCTTGATTGATATTCTTGTTAGAAACCATCTTGGGTAAAAACTCAGGTTTTGTACGCAGAACTACTTTATCTGAATGGAAAATCAGATAAGGAGAATCACATTGTAAGGCAGATAACTCAGAGACTCTCCGAGCCGAGGAAATAGCCATCTCAGGAACCGATGATGATTCTTGTGAATCGGAATGTGAAGGTAGGCATCCTTTAAGTTCACTGTGGTCATGTACTGACCCTCTTGGATCATGGGTAAGATGGTTCGAATAGTTTCCATCTTGAATGATGGAACTCTGAGGAATTTGTTTAAGATCTTTAGATCCAAAATTGGTCTGAAGGTTCCCTCTTTTTTGGGAACCACAAACAGATTTGAATAAAAACCCTGTCCTTGTTCCGTCCGCGGAACTGGATGGATCACTCCCATTACTAGGAGGTCTTGCACGCAGCGTAGGAATGCCTCTTTCTTTATCTGGTTTGCAGATAATCTTGAAAGGTGAAACCTCCCTTGTGGAGGAGAAGCTTTGAAGTCCAGAAGATATCCCTGAGATATGATCTCCATGCCCAGGGATCCTGAACATCTCTTGCCCACGCCTGGGCGAAGAGAGAAAGTCTGCCCCCTACTAGATCCGTTGCCGGATAGGGGGCCGTTCCTTCATGCTGTCTTGGAGGCAGCAGCAGGCTTTCTGGCCTGCTTGCCCTTGTTCCAGGACTGGTTAGATTTCCAGGCCTGCTTGGACTGAGCAAAAGTTCCCTCTTGTTTTGAAGCAGAGGAAGTTGATGCTGAACCTGCCTTGAAATTTCGAAAGGCACGAAAATTAGACTGTTTGGCCCTTGATTTGGCCCTGTCCTAAGGAAGGGTATGACCCTTACCTCCAGTAATGTCAGCAATAATTTCTTTCAAACCAGGCCCGAATAAGGTCTGCCCCTTGAAAGGAATGTTGAGTAATTTAGACTTTGAAGTCACGTCAGCTGACCAGGATTTAAGCCATAGCGCCCTACGCGCCTGGATGGCGAATCCGGAATTCTTAGCCGTTAGTTTAGTCAAATGAACAATGGCATCAGAAACAAATGAGTTAGCTAGCTTAAGTGTTCTAAGCTTGTCAATGATTTCAGTCAATGGAGCTGTATGGATGGCCTCTTCCAGGGCCTCAAACCAGAATGCCGCCGCAGCAGTGACAGGCGCAATGCATGCAAGGGGCTGTAAAATAAAACCTTGTTGAATAAACATTTTCTTAAGGTAACCCTCTAATTTTTTATCCATTGGATCTGAAAAAGCGCAACTGTCCTCAACCGGGATAGTGGTACGCTTTGCTAAAATAGAAACTGCTCCCTCCACCTTAGGGACCGTCTGCCATAAGTCCCGTGTAGTGGCGTCTATGGGAAACATTTTTCTAAATATAGGAGGGGGGGGGAAACGGCACACCGGGTCTATCCCACTCCTTACTAATAATTTCTGTAAACCTTTTAGGTATTGGAAAAACATCAGTACACTCTGGCACTGCATAGTATTTATCCAGTCTACACAATTTCTCTGGCACTGCAATTGTGTCACAGTCATTCAGAGCAGCTAACACCTCCCAAAGCAATACACGGAGGTTCTCAAGCTTAAATTTAAAATTAGAAATCTCAGAATCAGGTTTCCCCGAGTCAGAGATGTCACCCACAGACTGAAGCTCTCCGTCCTCAGGTTCTGCATATTGTGACGCAGTATCAGACATGGCTCTTACAGCATCTACGCGCTCTGTATCTCGTCTTACCCCAGAACTATCGCGCTTGCCTCTTAATTCAGGCAATCTGGCTAATACCGCTGACAGGGTATTATCCATGATCGCAGCCATGTCCTGCAAAGTAATCGCTATGGGCGTCCCTGATGTACTTGGCGCCATATTAGCGTGCGTCCCTTGAGCGGGAGGCTAGTCGGCATAACTTCCCCCCCGACAGAACCCTCTGGTGACAATTCTTTTATAGATAAAGACTGATCTTTACTGTTTAAGGTGAAATCAATACATTTAGTACACATTCTCCTATGGGGCTCCACCATGGCTTTTAAACATAATGAACAAGTAGTTTCCTCTGTGTCAGACATGTTTGTACAGACTAGCAATGAGACTAGCAAGCTTGGAAAACACTTTAAAACAAGTTAACAAGCAATATAAAAAACGTTACTGTGCCTTTAAGAAAAACAAATTTTGTCAAAATTTGAAATAACAGTGAAAAAAGGCAGTTACACTAACGAAATTTTTACAGTGTATGTAACAAGTTAGCAGAGCATTGCACCCACTTGCAAATGGATGATTAACCCCTTAATACCAAAAACGGAATAATAAATGAAAAAAACGCTTTTAAAACTAGTCACAACAACTGCCACAGGTCTACTGTGGTTGTTACCCTCCTCAAACACGACTTTTGAAGCCTTTTGAGCCCTTCAGAGATGTCCTGTATCATGCAGAGGGAAGCTGAGTGTCTCTGTCTGTAATTTTAGCAGTGCAGAAAAACGCTAAAATAGGCCCCTTCCACTCATATTACAACAGTGGAAAGCCTCAGGAAACTGTTTCTAGGCAAAAATCAAGCCAGCCATGTGGAAAAAAACTAGGCCCCAATAAGTTTTATCACCAAGCATATATAAAAACGATTAAACATGCCAGCAAACGTTTTATATGAGTATGTATCTCTGGTAATAAGCCTGATACCAGTTGCTATTAAATCACTGTATTTAGGCTTAACTTACATTAATCCGGTATCAGCAGCATTTTTCTAGCAAATTCCATCCCTAGAAATATGTTAACTGCACATACCTTATTGCAGGATAACCTGCACGCCATTCCCCCTCTGAAGTTACCTCACTCCTCAGAATATGTGAGAACAGCAGTGGATCTTAGTTACTTCTGCTAAGATCATAGAAACCGCAGGCAGATTCTTCTTCTAATGCTGCCTGAGATAAAATAGTACACTCCGGTACCATTTAAAAATAATAAACTTTTGATTGAAGTTGAAAAACTAACTATAATACACCACTCTCCTCTTACTACCTCCATCTTTGTTGAGAGTTGCAAGAGAATGACTGGATATGGCAGTGAGGGGAGGAGCTATATAGCAGCTCTGCTGTGGGTGATCCTCTTGCAACTTCCTGTTGGGAAGGAGAATATCCCACAAGTAATGGATGATCCGTGGACTGGATACACTTAACAAGAGAAATAGCCTTGGTCCCAAACGGACAGAAAATGGAAAAGTGCTGTGGTCCTTAAGGGGTTAATATCCCTTTTACAAATGCTTCCCTAAATGCTGTTAATATATTTGAGCCTCATGCAGTATATCAGTTGTTCTCCGCTAGCTGCACAAAACAAACCCTTCTAACCGTTTATTTGCCCACAGATTAAACGCAAGGTAAAATAACACATTCTCATTCCACAAATTCCTTAAAAGAGATAAAGCTAAATAAAACCTTTCCACTTGCCTGGGATATGAGTAGATGAAAACAAAAACACAACAGCTTGTGCTGCAGTTCTCAGAATTTTGGTTTTGGAACATTCTCATTTTACTTTTAAAAGTTGTGTAACATCACTAGTTTTCTTTATAACCCTGCAAATACATATAGACTCCATTACAGAGTATTAAAGAGATGGTAAATCCTAGTGTTTTTAAAATGCTAGGATTTCCCAGTGCTATAAATGAATGGGACTTTCAGTTATTAAAGGGACAGTCTAGTCCCAAATAAACTTTCTTGATTCAGATAGAGAATGTAATTTTAAACAATTTTCCAATTTACTTGTATCACCAATTTTGCTTTGTTCTCTTGGTATTCTTAGTTGAAAGCTAAAACAAGGAGGTTCATATGCTAATTTCTAAGCCCTTGAAGGCCGCCTCTTCTCTCAGGGCCTTTTGACAGTTTTTTACCACTAGAGCGTGTTAGTTCATGTGTGTCATATAGATAACACTGTGCTCACGCACGTAGAGTTTGGGTGAGCCAGCTCTGATTGGCTAAAATGCATGTCTGTCAAAAGAACTGAAATAAAGGGGCAGTTTGCAGATATGAGGTAAAAAGTGTATTTATATAACTGTGTTGGTTATGCAAAATTATGGAATGGGTAATAAAGGGATTATCTATCTTTTTAAACAACAAAAATCCTGGTGTAGACTTCTTTTAAGTATATAAAAAAAAACCTTTATATATTTGACTGCAGTTTTTTTCCGAGATGAGAGCCTCTATGAGCAATATGCAATTTTTTCAATGAGGTGGTGTTTCCATTCTGTTTAGCATTTATTTACAGCTAAGAAAATCAGAAGCGGTAGAAGCATTTTTTGTATGAGAATATTTTTATTTTTACAAATGCTGAGATAAAAGCAGATTTTGGCAGCTAAATTATAATTTTTAATATGACTTTATTTTTGTCTATTTTTTTTTGCTATACATACCCCCCAAATGTCCCGATTTTCGCGGGACAGTCCCGATTTTAGGGGTCTGTCCCCCTGTCCCGGGTTGCATCTGTCCCAATTTGCCCCAGGCATTTAAAAAAAATAAAAAAAAAATTTAAATTTTTTTTTTAAATTCTGCTGGGCCCATACTCAGAAGCAGCTGGCTTTGCTCTCACAGGGTTAGATACCTGTTAGATTGCCTGTGGAAAAGGAATGGTGTGTGGGTTAAGCAGGAGTAAGAAGGCTGTATACACTCTGACCTCAGGTAATGGTGACCTCTCTAACCTACCTCTGGTAATGATGATATCTAACCCCTGGTGATAATACTAGCATGCCTTCAGTTTTATACAATGAGCAGTGCTAATACCAGGGTAACGAACAGTGGCAGCCGCAGACTGCCAGCTAATGTGCTTGCCAACCCCAGGACCCCATACAATGAATTACAGATACCCATATATGATGTAGTGTGTGTGTCTATCTGTATCCATAACTGTGTGTGTGTGTATCTGTATGTATAAATGTAAGCTATGTAGTGTGTGTGTCTGCATGTGTATGCTATGTAGTGTGTGTATGTGTATCTGCATGTATAAGTGTATGCTATGTAGTGTCTGTGTATCTGCATGTATAAGTGTATGCTATGAAGTGTGTGTGTATCTGCATGTATAAGTGTATGCTATGTAGTGTCTGTGTATCTGCATGTATACGTGTATGCTATGTAGTGTGTGTGTATCTGCATGTATAAGTGTATGCTATGTAGTGTGTGTGTATCTGCATGTGTAAGTGTATGCTATGTAGTGTGTGTGTATCTGCATGTGTAAGTGTATGCTATGTAGTGTGTGTGTATCTGCATGTATAAGTGTATGCTATGTAGTGTGTGTGTATCTGCATGTATAAGTGTATGCTATGTAGTGTGTGTGTATCTGTATGTATAAGTGTATGCTATGTAGTGTGTATGTATCTGCATGTGTAAGTGTATGCTATGTAGTGTGTGTGTATCTGCATGTGTAAGTGTATGCTATGTAGTGTGTGTGTATCTGCATGTATAAGTGTATGCTATGTAGTGTGTGTGTATCTGCATGTGTAAGTGTATGCTATGTAGTGTTTGTGTATCTGCATGTATAAGTGTATGCTACGTAGTGTGTGTGTATCTGCATGTATAAGTGTAAGCTATGTAGTGTGTGTGTGTGTGTGTATCTGCATGTGTAAGTGTATGCTATGTAGTGTGTGTGTATCTGCATGTATAAGTGTATGCTACGTAGTGTGTGTGTATCTGCATGTATAAGTGTAAGCTATGTAGTGTGTGTGTGTATCTGCATGTGTAAGTGTATGCTATGTAGTGTGTGTGTATCTGCATGTATAAGTGTATGCTACGTAGTGTGTGTGTATCTGCATATATAAGTGTAAGCTATGTAGTGTGTGTGTGTGTGTGTGTATCTGCATGTATAAGTGTAAGCTATGTAGTGTGTGTGTGTGTGTGTGTGTATCTGCATGTATAAGTGTATGCTATGTAGTGTGCGTGTATCTGCATGTATAAGTGTATGCTATGTAGTGTGTGTGTGTGTGTATCTGCATGTATAAGTGTATGCTATGTAGTGTGTGTGTATCTGCATGTATAAGTGTATGCTATGTAGTGTGTGTGTCTGCATGTATAAGTGTAAGCTATGTAGTGTGTGTGTGTGTGTATCTGCATGTATAAGTGTAAGCTATGTAGTGTGTGTGTATCTGCATGTATAAGTGTATGCTATGTAGTGTGTGTGTATCTGCATGTATAAGTGTATGTTATGTAGTGTGTGTGTGTGTGTGTATCTTCGTGTGTAAGTGTATGCTATGTAGTGTGTGTATCTTCATGTGTAAGTGTATGCTATGTAGTGTGTGTGTATCTGCATGTATAAGTGTAAGCTATGTAGTGTGTGTGTGTGTGTATATCTGCATGTATAAGTGTATGTTATGCAGTGTGTGTGTGTATCTGCATGTATAAGTGTATGCTATGTAGTGTGTGTGTATCTGCATGTATAAGTGTATGCTATGTAGTGTGTGTGTGTGTATCTGCATGTGTAAGTGTATGCTATGTAGCGTGTTACTGTTCATTTTTGCTGACTTTAAAGGCCAGAATCTAGAATATCAATGGGGAATGCAGAGAGCAGTTTTAAAGAATTTATTATTAAAATGTCCAATTAAGATAAAAATATTTAGCAATGTCTTTGCAAAGGATAATTAAATACATAGCTCACATAGCCATACCAGTGGTTTGAGCTTGTGTTTGATTTGCTGCCTATGTATTAAAATATATGACTTTATTTAGAATTTTATTTATATTACTTTGGTCTTATGATTTTTTAAGCCCCGCCCACCACATTTAAATTTGTTGCCGCGGGGGTGGGGGGTGCGGTCCCTCTTTTCAATTTTGAAATGTTGGGAGGTATGATACCATGTATCAGTGAATGGTAAAAGTGCACTTTCCATAAATGAAGGCTGTCAAACAATTAGTGCCAAGACTACAGTTTCATTTTCAACAACATAAAAACAAGTCATGTTGAGCCCACCCATATCAAAGAAAAATTATTATTGTCACAGTTATTATTAATATTACAGGGAGTGCAGAATTATTAGGCAAGTTGTATTTTTGAGGATTAATTTTATTATTGAACAACAACCATGTTCTCAATGAACCCAAAAAACTCATTAATATCAAAGCTGAATAGTTTTGGAAGTAGTTTTTAGTTTGTTTTTAGTTATAGCTATTTTAGGGGGTTATCTGTGTGTGCAGGGGACTATCACTGTGCATAATTATTAGGCAACTTAACAAAAAACAAATATATACCCATTTCAATTATTTATTTTTACCAGTGAAACCAATATAACATCTCAACATTCACAAATATACATTTCTGACATTCAAAAACAAAACAAAAACAAATCAGTGACCAATATAGCCACCTTTCTTTGCAAGGACACTCAAAAGCCTGCCATCCATGGATTCTGTCAGTGTTTTGATCTGTTCACCATCAACATTGCGTGCAGCAGCAACCACAGCCTCCCAGACACTGTTCAGAGAGGTGTACTGTTTTCCCTCCTTGTAAATCTCACATTTGATGATGGACCACAGGTTCTCAATGGGGTTCAGATCAGGTGAACAAGGAGGCCATGTCATTAGATTTTCTTCTTTTATACCCTTTCTTGCCAGCCACGCTGTGGAGTACTTGGACGCGTGTGATGGAGCATTGTCCTGCATGAAAATCATGTTTTTCTTGAAGGATGCAGACTTCTTCCTGTACCACTGCTTGAAGAAGGTGTCTTCCAGAAACTGGCAGTAGGACTGGGAGTTGAGCTTGACTCCATCCTCAACCCGAAAAGGCCCCACAAGTTCATCTTTGATGATACCAGCCCAAACCAGTACTCCACCTCCACCTTGCTGGCGTCTGAGTCGGACTGGAGCTCTCTGCCCTTTACCAATCCAGCCACGGGCCCATCCATCTGGCCCATCAAGACTCACTCTCATTTCATCAGTCCATAAAACCTTAGAAAAATCAGTCTTGAGATATTTCTTGGCCCAGTCTTGACGTTTCAGCTTGTGTGTCTTGTTCAGTGGTGGTCGTCTTTCAGCCTTTCTTACCTTGGCCATGTCTCTGAGTATTGCACACCTTGTGCTTTTGGGCACTCCAGTGATGTTGCAGCTCTGAAATATGGCCAAACTGGTGGCAAGTGGCATCTTGGCAGCTGCACGCTTGACTTTTCTCAGTTCATGGGCAGTTATTTTGCGCCTTGGTTTTTCCACACGCTTCTTGCGACCCTGTTGACTATTTTGAATGAAACGCTTGATTGGTCGATGATCACGCTTCAGAAGCTTTGCAATTTTAAGAGTGCTGCATCCCTCTGCAAGATATCTCACTATTTTTGACTTTTCTGAGCCTGTCAAGTCCTTCTTTTGACCCATTTTGCCAAAGGAAAGGAAGTTGCCTAATAATTATGCACACCTGATATAGGGTGTTGATGTCATTAGACCACACCCCTTCTCATTACAGAGATGCACATCACCTAATATGCTTAATTGGTAGTAGGCTTTCGAGCCTATACAGCTTGGAGTAAGACAACATGCATAAAGAGGATGATGTGGTCAAAATACTCATTTGCCTAATAATTCTGCACTCCCTGTATTGGCAAATATTTGTAAAACACTGTCAAATTCTGTAGCACTGGGGACATTCTTAGGGACACACAATGACAGTGATTCATGGTAAAAACTAAACAAAAGCATATAGAAGAGGTTGAGGAGAACCCTCCTCCAAAGAGCTTCAAGTCTACAGGAATAACTTGAATATTAATACATCTAATCAACTGGAACTTCTCAATCAACCTAGTGGATGTTCACTAGATGTCCTGAATTCCCATACTCAATCTGTGAATATTACACAGTTGCTCCACTAGTTTTTAGCACTTTTGCATTTTCATTTCACAGCCCACACAGTATGGTACCTTCAAAGGGTTCTCCCCATTTCTCAGGAACCGGTTCCGTTCATGGATTTTCTCTGCTATTTCCTGAGCCAGGATTTGGGTGTTTTCAAATGCGGTTAACCTGTAGATATTGTAAAAAAGACAGATTATCTAAAGCTCTCTGCTCGGGTGAGATGGTCTAAAGCTCTCTGCTCGGGTGAGATGGTCTAAAGCTCTCTGCTCGGGTGAGATGGTCTAAAGCTCTCTGCTCGGGTGAGAGGATCTAAAGCTCTCTGCTCGGGTGAGAGGATCTAAAGCTCTCTGCTCAGGTGAGATGGTCTAAAGCTCTCTGCTCGGGTGAGATGGTCTAAGGCTCTCTGCTCGGGTGAGATGGTCTAAGGCTCTCTGCTCGGGTGAGATGGTCTAAGGCTCTCTGCTCGGGTGAGATGGTCTAAGGCTCTCTGCTCGGGTGAGATGGTCTAAGGCTCTCTGCTCGGGTGAGATGGTCTAAGGCTCTCTGCTCGGGTGAGATGGTCTAAGGCTCTCTGCTCGGGTGAGATGGTCTAAGGCTCTCTGCTCGGGTGAGATGGTCTAAGGCTCTCTGCTCAGGTGAGATGGTCTAAAGCTCTCTGCTCAGGTGAGAGGATCTAAAGCTCTCTGCTCAGGTGAGATGGTCTAAAGCTCTCTGCTCAGGTGAGAGGATCTAAAGCTCTCTGCTCAGGTGAGAGGATCTAAAGCTCTCTGCTCGGGTGAGATGATCTAAAGCTATGTGCTCGGGTTAGATGGTCTAAAGTTCTCTGCTCAGGTGAGATGATCTAAAGCTCTGTGCTCAGGTGAGATGATCTAAAGCTCTGTGCTCAAGTGAGATTGTCTAAAGCTCTCTGCTCAGGTGAGATGGTCTAAAGCTCTGTGCTCAGGTGAGATTATCTAAAGCTCTCTGCTCAGGCGAGATGGTCTAAAGCTCTCAGCTCAGGCGAGATGGTCTAAAGCTCTCAGCTCAGGTGAGAGGATCTAAAGCTCTCAGCTCAGGTGAGAGGATCTAAAGCTCTCAGCTCAGGTGAGAGGATCTAAAGCTCTCAGCTCAGGTGAGAGGATCTAAAGCTCTCAGCTCAGGTGAGAGGATCTAAAGCTCTCAGCTCAGGTGAGAGGATCTAAAGCTCTCAGCTCAGGTGAGAGGATCTAAAGCTCTCTGCTCAGGTCAGATGATCTAAAGCTCTCTGCTCAGGTCAGATGATCTAAAGCTCTCTGCTCAGGTCAGATGATCTAAAGCTCTCTGCTCAGGTCAGATGATCTAAAGCTCTCTGCTCAGGTGAGATGATCTAAAGCTCTCTGCTCAGGTGAGATGATCTAACGCTCTCTGCTCGGGTGAGATGGTCTAAAGCTCTCTGCTCGGGTGAGATGGTCTAAAGCTCTCTGCTCAGGTCAGATGATCTAAAGCTCTCTGCTCAGGTGAGATGATCTAAAGCTCTCTGCTCAGGTGAGATGGTCTAACGCTCTCTGCTCAGGTGAGATGGTCTAAAGCTCTCTGCTCGGGTGAGATGGTCTAAAGCTCTCTGCTCAGGTGAGATGATCTAAAGCTCTCTGCTCAGATGAGATGGTCTAATGCTCTCTGCTCAGGTGAGATGGTCTAAAGCTCTCTGCTCAGGTGAGATGGTCTAAAGCTCTCTGCTCAGGTGAGATGGTCTAAAGCTCTCTGCTCAGGTGAGATGATTTAAGAAGTCTAGTTAGTATGGTGAAGTCCCTCAAAGAATGTTGAAAATGCAAATTTTGGATTAAGAGATGTTTATCTCACTATACAGGGCTCTGGATGTGAAGGAGAGACTTCTGTATTACAATATGAGGTCTAACAAAAAATATCCTAAAGATTTTGTGTGATTTCTCTCCATGCCGGAGAGTATTTGATCACAGATAGCCCAAAGGCAGAACATAGTGTGATCTGCGATGTCATTGCAGAAAATGCTGCCTGTCTGCAGAAAGATTGGGTCCTACAGATGCAGAGCATAGAGCAGAAAGCGTTCCTCTGTACGCTATGAAATTCCTTTACAACTAACTACAAGTCAGTTCCTCCTCACCTATGCGTGCCTCGCAGCGCATATCTGATTATAGTGGCTTCACTGCTTGCCTTTTAACCCCCATCCTATGGCTAACAAAGATCGCTGCAATGTATTTATGTGCAATACACTGCAGCTATTTTGGAAGCCATGGGGTTAACATCTGCATTTGTTTATTAGCTGTGGAGGAGGGCTGCTCAGCGCAGTGGTACTACTGAGTCTTTGCAGTGCGGGAGGGAATGTCAGAGTGGCTACTTCCTGCGGAGGGTTAATTTATATCAGTTTAGTACAACAGCCCTCACTTCAAAGAAACCGTGTTGCGGTGAGGCTCTTATCAAATAGTTATGCTGAGTTTATATGAGATGTTGATGTTACTGTGTGGAGAGGTTTTTTTTGCCGTTATAGCAGTCTGATTTGAGAGGCGCTACAAATATTTAAAATTAGCATTTTGAAAATGTGATGTTGCTTGTACTTTTTAGTGACTAGTGAAGTTAACACATGTCCTTTTGCTTTGGAACATTTAAAAAATGGAGAGAAATCATTGTTTAGAGATGTTTGTGATACCCCAATAACTGTGAACTTAACAAGATACCAGTGTTCACATTTGTTGCTCAAGTCGCAAGTGTTTCTGTACCTGACATTTACCATATAACAAACTTTTGTTTGTTTATTTAGGAGCTTCTTATGGAACACACTGTTTTTATAATAGTACACAAATTATTAGGAACATAATTTACTGTATTACTTTATATTACCCTAGCAGATGAAACTAGGTTATAATTGTTTTCCCTTTATTTGTAAAAAAACAAACAAAAAACATGGCGATTTTTAGTAATACAATGATGAAATCTGCCATGTCCCTGCATTAATTACCAATACATAAATATATTTATTTATTTAACCTTGCCTCCTAGCCTTTGCAAAGCTCTTACTCCTGAATTTAAGAAGTTAAAGGGACATGAAACCCAAATTTTTTCTTTCATGATTTAGAAATAAGATGCAATTTTAAACAACTTTCTAATTTACTTCTATAATCTAATTTGCTTCATTCGCTTTATATCCTTTGCTGAAAAGCATATCTAGATAGGCTCAGTAGCTGCTGATTGGTGGCTGCACATAGATGCCTCGTGTGATTGGCTGACCCATATGCATTGCTATTTCTTCAACAAAGGATATCTAAAGAATGAAGCAAATTAGATAATAGTGAATTATTATTATTATACTTTATTTATTAAGCGCCAACATATTCCGCAGCGCTGTCCATGGATAAAATTCATTTAAATAAAACAATACAAGACTTCTAAGAAACAGGAAAAAATGTACAAACACTTACAGGAGG
Source organism: Bombina bombina (assembly GCF_027579735.1). Taxonomy (NCBI): domain Eukaryota; kingdom Metazoa; phylum Chordata; class Amphibia; order Anura; family Bombinatoridae; genus Bombina; species Bombina bombina. Next base: position 1,573,105,694 of record NC_069499.1, read on the forward strand.
GATTGAGGGCCCTATTCCCGTGGGAATTTACAATCTAGAAGGTTAGGAGGTTGAGAAACAGGAGGTGAGGACTGCAAGTTGGGTGGTAGGCTTCTCTGAACAGAAAAGTCTTCAGGAAACATTTAAAGGAAGAAAGATTAGGGCAAAGCCTGACAGCACGAGGGAGAGTGTTCTAGAGGGTAGGTGCTGCATGACAGAAGTCCTGCAGTCTAGCATGAGAGGAGGTGATAGTTGCGGATGCAAGGAGCATGTCATTGTTGGATCTTAGTGGACGGGCTGGAGTATACTTGTGTATTAGAGAGGAAAGGTAGAGGGGAGCGGCGTTGGTGAGAGTTTTGTATGTAAGGGTGAGAATTTTGAATTTGATTCTGCTGTGAATGGGGAGACAATGAAGGGACTCACAGAGAGGTGCAGCAGATACAGATCGACGGGAAAGGAGGATCAGCCTGGCAGAGGCATTTAGGATGGATTGAAGGGGGGAGAGGCAGGAAAGAGGAAGGCCAGCGAGTAGGTTATTGCATTTGTCAAGTCGGGAGATAACAAAGGAGTGGATTATTTGCTTTGTGGTGTCAGCGCTCAGAAAAGGGCGAATTTTGGAAATATTGCGTAGATGATTGCGGCAGGATGTAGAAAGCGATTGGATATGGGGGATGAAGGATAGGTTTGAGTCAAGTGTGACTTGGGGCGATGGGGAAATGGTGATGCCGTCAACAGGGATAGAGAAGTCAGAAGTCGGCGTAGAGCTTGAGGGTGGGATAAGAAGGAGCTCAGTCTTGGACATGTTAATCTTTAGGTGGTGAGAGGCCATCCAGGAAGAAATACCAGATAAGCAGTTGCTGACATGAGAGAGGACAGAGGGAGATAGAGCAGGGGTGGAGAGGTAGATCTGGGTGTCATCAGCATAGAGGTGATATTTGAAGCCATAACTGTTGATAAGTTTACCCAGCGAAGAAGTATAGATAGAGAAGAGTAGAGGACCCAGAACAGATCCTTGAGGTACTCCAACAGACAGAGGCATAGGAGAGGAGGAGTCACCGGAAAATGACACAGAAAAAGACATGTGAGAAAGATAGGAGTGAATCCAGGAAAGAGCAGTGACACAGAGGCCAAAAGAGCTAAGGGTCTGTAGGAGGAGGGGGTTGTCAACTGTGTCGAAGGCAGCTGAGAGGTCAAGTAAGATGAGTATAGAGTAGTGGCCAATATTTTTAGCAGAGAGAAGATCGTTTGTGACCTTGGTAAGGGCAGTCTCAGTTGAGTGTTTTGGGCGGAATCCGGATTGCAGTGGGTCAAGCAAGGAATTGGTGGACAGGAAGTGGGTTAGGCGATTGTAAACTAGTTTTTCAAGGAGTTTTGATGTTAGTGGAAGCAGTGATATGGGGCGGTAGCTTTCAGGAGAATTAGGGTCGAGGGAGGGTTTTTTGAGTATGGGAGTGACTTTTGCGTGTTTGAAAGAAGATGGGAATGAGCCGGTAGAGAGAGATAGGATGAAGATGTGGGTAAGAGCAGGAGTGAGGGTGGAAGATAGGGAGGGTATTAGATGGGAAGGGATAGGGTTGAGTGGGCAGGTAGTGAGGCGTGAGGAATTGGAATGTTGTTTAAAATTGTATTATCTGAATCATGAAAGAAATATTTTGGGTTTAGTGTTCCTTTAATGTGAGCAATGCACCTTTTTATTACATTTAGCCTTCTAATTATGTAATGAGACCAAAAGCAAAGAAAAAAAAAATATTTGAGACATTTTCAAAACATAACACAATTTTATTTTTCTCTGCAGTTAATTTGCAATGCAATATATTACAAAACTTTTAAAAATTACTTTACTCTCCAGTTAATCAACACATTGCTATTTAGATGGTGCTTTAGCGTAACTGCCTAATTTAAAATCAAATTTCATTTCAAAATGACCTGCAGAAAAATATTAATTAAAAAATTCTCATCGCAAAAAGTGAAAAAAAAGTTCTGCCTCTGGGACAGATAGTAACAAGCAATGGAAAACAGCGCATCATATAGCTTCTTTCACGTATACTTTGCCTACATGGATTTCTTTAGCTTATGTGTATTATTTTCACACACCAATACAAGATGCAACAAACGAAGACCAAGTCGCTGCCTTACAAATCTGTTCAACAGAAGCCTCATTTTTAAAAGCCCATGTGGAAGCCACTGCTCTGGTAGTCGCCTTCTGACCTCTCCTCTTACCAGAATAGATAAACAATGAAGTTGTTTGTCTGAAATCCTTAGTTGCTTGTAAATAGAACTCTAAAGCACGAACCACATCCAGATTGTGTAACAGACGTTCCTTCTTCGAAGAAGGATTAGGACACAGAGAAGGAACAACAATTTCCTGGTTAATATTCTTATTAGACACAACCTTAGGAAGAAAACCAGGTTTGGTACGCAAAACTACCTTATCTGCATGGAACACCAAGTAAGGTGAGTCACACTGTAAAGCAGATAACTCTGAAACTCTTTGCGCAGAAGCGATAGCTACCAAAAACAAAACTTTCCAAGATAGAAGCTTAATATCTATGGAATGTAAAGGTTCAAACGGAACCCCTTGCAGAACTGAAAGAACTAAATTCAGACTCCATGGCGGAGCCACAGGTCTATAAACAGGCTTGATTCTGACTAAAGCCTGAGTAAACGCTTGAACGTCTGGTACCTCCGCCAGACGTTTGTGTAAAAGAATAGACAAAGCAGATATCTGTCCTTTTAAGGAACTAGCTGACAATCCTTTCTCCAATCCATCTTGGAAAAAAAAAGACAATATCCTGGGAATCCTAATCTTACTCCATGAGTAGCCCTTGGATTCGCACCTACAAAGATATTTTCGCAAAATCTTATGGTAGATTTTCCTGGTGACAGGCTTTCTAGCCTGAATCAGGGTATCGATAACCGACTCAGAGAAACCACGCTTAGATAGAATTAGGCGTTCAATCTCCAAGCAGTCAGACGCAGAGAAATTAGATTTGGATGTTTGATGTCTCATTGGCAGAGTCCATGGTGGAACGGATGACATGTCCACTAGGTCTGCATACCAGGTCCTGCGTGGCCACGCAGGCACTATTAGAATCACTGACGCCCTCTCCTGCTTGATTCTGGCAACCAAACGAGGAAGGAGAGGAAACGGTGGAAACACATAGGCCAGATTGAAGGACCAAGGCGCTGCTAGAGCATCTATCAACACCGCCTGGGGATCCCGGGACCTGGACCCGTAAAGAGGAAATTTGGTGTTCTGACGGGACGCCATCAGATCCAATTCTGGAGTGCCCCATAGCTGAGTCAGCTGTGCAAATAGCTCCGGGTGGAGTTCCCACTCCCCCGGATGAAAAGTCTGACGACTTAGAAAATCCGCCTCCCAGTTGTCTACTCCTGGGATGTGAATTGCTGAGAGGTGGCAAGAGTGATCCTCCGCCCACCTGATTATTTTGGTTACTTCCATCATTGCTAGGGGACTCCTTGTTCCCCCTTGATGGTTGATGTAAGCTACAGTCGTGATGTTGTCCGACTGAAATCTGATGAATTTGGCTGCAGCTAGCTGAGGCCATGCCTGAAGAGCGTTGAATATCGCCCTCAGTTCCAGAATGTTTATCGGGAGAAGAGCTTCTTCCCGAGACCATAAGCCCTGAGCTTTCAGGGAGTCCCAGACTACACCCCAACCCAACAGACTGACGTCGGTCGTTACGATGATCCACTCTGGTCTGCGGAAACACATTCCCTGAGACAAGTGATCCTGAGACAACCACCAGAGAAGAAAATCTCTGGTCCCCTGGTCCAACTGTATTTGAGGTGACAAATCTGCATAATCCCCATTCCACTGTTTGAGCATGCATAGTTGCAGTGGTCTGAGGTGTATCCGTGCAAAAGGGACTATGTCCATTGCCGCTACCATTAGTCCGATTGTCTCCATGCACTGAGCTACAGACGGCCGAGGAATGGAATGAAGAGCTCGGCAAGTAGTTAAGAGTTTTAACTTTCTGACCTCCGTCAGAAATATTTTCATTTCTACCGAGTCTAATAGGGTTCCTAGGAATGGAACTCTTGTGAGGGGGGAGAGAGAACTCTTTTTGATGTTCACCTTCCACCCGTGAGACCTCAGAAAGGCCAATACAATTTCCGTGTGAGACTTGGCTCTTTGGAAAGTCGACGCCTGAATTAAGATGTCGTCTAGGTAAGGTGCCACTGCTATGCCCCGCGGTCTTAGAACCGCCAGGAGGGACCCTAGCACCTTTGTGAAAATTCTGGGAGCAGTGGCCAACCCGAAAGGAAGAGCCACAAACTGATAATGCTTGTCCAGAAAGGCAAACCTGAGAAACTGGTGATGATCTTTGTGGATAGGAATGTGCAGATACGCATCCTTTAGATCCACGGTAGTCATATATTGACCCTCCTGGATCATTGGTAAGATTGTCCAAATGGTCTCCATCTTGAATGATGGGGCTCTGAGGAATTTGTTTAGAATTTTGAGATCCAGGATTGGTCTGAAAGTTCCTTCTTTTTTGGGAACCACAAACAGGTTTGAGTAAAAACCCAGCCCTTGTTCCACAATTGGAACTGGGTGGATCACTCCCATTGTATGTAGGTCTTCTACACAGCGTAAGAACGCCTCTTTCTTTGACTGGTCTGTAGACAGATGAGAAATGTGGAACCTTCCCCTTGGAGGGGAGTCCTTGAATTCTAGAAGATATCCATGGGATACAATCTCTAATGCCCAGGGATCGTGTACATCTCTTGCCCAGGCCTGAGCGAAGAGAGAGAGTCTGCCCCCTACTAGATCCGGTCCCGGATCTGGGGCTACCCCATCATGCTGTCTTGGAGGCAGCTGCAGGCTTCTTGGCCTGTTTACCCTTGTTCCAGCCCTGGTAAGGTTTCCAGGCTGCCCTGGGTTGTGAAGTATTACCCTCTTGCTTTGCAGCAGGGGAGGTTGAAGCAAGACCGCTCCTGAAATTCCGAAAGGAGCGAAAATTATTTTGTTTGTTCTTTGTCTTGAAGGACTTGTCCTGGGGGAGAGCATGGCCTTTTCCCCCAGTGATTTCTGAAATAATCTCTTTCAATTCAGGCCCAAACAGGGTCTTTCCTTTGAAAGGGATGTTCAATAGTTTGGATTTTGACGACACATCGGCCGACCAGGACTTTAGCCAAAACGCCCTGTGCGCTAAAATGGCGAAACCTGAATTTTTTGCCGCTAACTTCGCTAGTTGGAAAGCGGCGTCTGTGATAAAAGAATTAGCCAGCTTAAGAGCCTTAATTCTATCCATAATGTCCTCATATGAGGTCTCCGTCTGGAGCGCATCTTCCAGCGCCTCGAACCAGAAAGCAGCTGCAGTAGTTACAGGAACAATGCACGCTATAGGTTGGAGAAGAAAACCTTGATGAACAAAAATTTTCTTAAGTAAACCCTCTAATTTTTTATCCATAGGGTCTTTAAAAGCACAACTGTCCTCAATTGGTATGGTTGTGCGTTTAGCATGTGAAGAAACAGCCCCCTCCACCTTAGGGACCGTCTGCCACGAGGGACTCGTGGTGTCAGATATGGGGAACATTTTCTTAAAAACAGGAGGGGGAACAAACGGAATACCTGGTCTATCCCACTCCCTAGTTACTATATCCGCAATCCTCTTAGGGACCGGGAACACATCAGTGTAAACAGGAACTTCTAGGTACTTGTCCATTTTACACAATTTCTCTGGAACCACCAAAGGGTCGCAGTCATCCAGAGTAACTAATACCTCCCTGAGCAATAAGCGGAGGTGTTCTAGTTTAAATTTAAAAGCCAACGTATCTGAGTCTGCCTGAGAATAGCACACACAAAGAGGAACTCCAGCACTCCAGTAATAGAAAAAGGCAATTTATTAAGCAACGTTTCGGGGTCACAGCCCCTTCCTCATGCTATATCTTTATTAAACAACACACCACCATTTAAATACCCTCCTCCAGGCGCCAAAATACACCTGCATTGGGGAAATGTCTCCCTCTAGTGGTCATTTATGGTTATTATACCAGATGTATATACTATTTCCTTAGTGATATATACTGCTAATTTAAAAACAATATACTATGTATACTACTGTAGAAGAATATACGACAATATCAAAAATACATAAATGTATGAAAAATCCTTTCTACAAATGTATAAAAAAAAAATTTAAACAAATGTATAAAAAATATATGAAGATGCAGATTTTTATATTTTTTGTATGTTTTACTCTAACACAATTGACATTAGTTCACTTTCTCAAAGCACATTTTCCCAAAATCATGTAGCTATTTGGATAGTCATAGGGGGGAAGTCTAAAAAGGCAGACTTTTATTAGATTAAAATCTTGTTATGCAATATTCAAACATAGGATAAACTACTAAAAGAGATATGTTCCTTAGAGGAAGTACATAATGCTTTAGAAAAAACAAGACAAGTCATAGTCTCTGTTGAGACCCCTAGGTTGTAGTGTAGCTAGTTGGTGTATCCACCACATTTCCCTTTGTTGGAGGAGACGTTCCCTATCCATTCCATTTCTATTAGGGCCTACATGGTCTATTATCTGCCACCTCATCTGGCTGACACTATGTCCTTTCTCTAAGAAATGACTTGAGACTGGGGCCTCTTTGTTCTTACACCTAATGTTTGACCTGTGCTGACTCATACGGTCACGGGCCTTACGAGTAGTCTCACCGATATACACCAAAGAACATGGGCATTTTATGAGGTAAATTACATGAGTTGTCTCACAGGTATAAAAACCTTTAATATTGTATTTCCTACCACTTTGAGGGTGGTGGAAATTTTCTCCTTTAATGATCGAATGGCAACTCATGCAATTGTAACAGGGGAAAGTACCTACTCTCTTTTTCCCAGTGAGTGTCTGTTGTATTTTACCCACGGTCCCCAAATCTGTTTTAACAAGCTGGTCCCTTAGGCTCTTAACCCTTTTATAGGCCATGAGTGGTGGTTTTTTAAAGTATGTGACTCCCTTATTGCATTCCTCCAAAATATGCCAATTCTGGCGTATTAGTTTAGCTATTTTGTTACTGAGTGGATTATATTGGCTTACAAAAACCATTCTATCCATATTCTTGTCTGTGTTCCTAATCTTAGTTCTATCCAATTCAGTAAGAGTATTATCCAATAGTTTGTCAGGGTATCCCCTATTAGTGAACTTTTCCTTCATTTCTTTAAACCTGTGGGATTTCCTGTCATTTGAGCTCACAATCCTATCTACTCTGAGTAGTTGACTCCTAGGGAGTGACTCTATCAAATTTCTGGGGTGAAAACTATTATACAGAAGGAGGTTATTTTTGTCTGTTTCTTTACAGTGTAAATCAAACTCCAGAAGTCTACCTGCTTTGATGACTTTCGTGTCTAAAAAGGCTACATGTTCCTCACTGTAGTTTACAGTAAACTCTAAACCTCTTACTTCTATATTAAGCTCTTTAACGAACTGTAAGAGGGACTCCACGCTGCCCCACCATACGCCAAACACATCATCAATGTAGCGGAGCCATACTGCCCCATACTCTCTAAACAATGCATTTTGATATACACAATTTTCTTCAATTTCCTTCATGAAGAGATTGGCGTATGATGGGGCAACGTTGGAGCCCATAGCAGTGCCTCTTGTCTGGACATACCATTGGTCCTGAAACAAAAAGTAGTTCCAGTAAAGGATCAATCTCAAAAGATCTTCAATAAAATTTACCTGACCATGACCATATCCCCTGTCCACCATCAATGTCTTTCTTATAACAGCTATCCCTGTTTCGTGTTTTATTGAGGTGTAAAGACTTTTCACATCCATGGTGAACAGGAGATATTTGTCACTTGGAAATTCCAGGGCCCTTGTTTTTTCCAGAAAGTGGTTGGTGTCTTTTAAATAACTTGCCATCTTAATCACTTCTGGCTGAAGTATTCTATCAAGGAACTTAGAAATATTAGTGTATACCGAGTCCACACTCGAGACAATAGGTCTCCCTGGTGGTCTCTGACTGTCCTTGTGGACTTTTGGTACAGTATAGAAGATAGGGTTACGTGGATTATTGACACTTAGGAAATCCATAAGTTTGTTATCTATGATATTTCTGTCTACTGCTCTCTGCAAAATGCCTGTGATTTCCTTCTGTATAATATTTAATGGATTCTGTTTCAGTGTCTCATATGTATCCCTATCTCCTAATTGTGATAGTGCCTCCTTGATATAATATGCTCTGTCCATAATGACAGTGGCACCACCTTTGTCAGCCCCCTTGAATATGATGTCACTGTTCTTCTTTAGGTTCTCTAATTAATTTTTGTCTGTTTTTGAAAAGTTAGATAATTCAATTCTATTACCTTTGTGCCAAATTTTTGAATGGTCTTTTTTCTTATATTGATCTTTAAATTGTGCCACCCCATTTTGTATCAATTTGATAAAGGTATTAACCCCATGTTCACTTATATTAGGGTTAAACTTACTCTTTTTCCTAAGGTTAAGATTTTTAAGGGACCATTCATTGGCTGTATCTGCAACATATACCTCTTTACCACAATTCTGCTGTTGAAACCAAATTTTTAATTTAATGTTTCGAAAAAATCTATGCAAATCTTTATCCACTTCAAAAAAATTGGTATTACGATAAGGGCAAAAGGATAATCCCTTATTGAGCATTTTACTTCTTCCTCAGTTATTACATAGGAGGAGGCATTAATGACAATGTCCTTAGGTGCAGTATAGCTACTCACAGAGTCCTTTGTCAGTACTTCTTCTTCTTCTGCCCCCTCCGTTCTGATCTCCGCACTTCTCCTTTTTTGTCCGCGGTGTTTCTTGCCTGCCCTGCGGTTCCGGCGCTTTCCTCGCTGCTTGACGTATCCAAAGGGGAGGACTGTGATGACGTCTCTTGTGTACTTGACGTTCCTGACGCTTTACTCTGATGTAATCTTCGTTGGCCGTATCTGCGTCTCCCCCTGGGTCCTACTGCGCCCCGGTTTCCCTGGTTACCACGCCAACGGTACACTCTGCCTGAGCGATAGTCGTCCTCATCCCTTTGGAACTTTGTACGCTTTGTTTCTTTTATTATTTTTTGTTCCTCTGCCACTTTTGTTTTTGCGATCCTGCTCTCCATTTCGTTAAACTCCTCCACTGTCATGGTGGTAAGTAGCTCTTCTTTATGTTTTGCGATAGCTACTTTTTGCAGCTCCATTTCTTCCTGCAGGGACTCGACTGTCCAAACCATGATATCATAGGAGCATTTGTTTAGGATTGCCTCAAACTTGTCACAGTACTTTTTATTATTACTCAGTAAGGTAGGGCAGGTACTCATGCGGAGGCCTCTAGGGATCCTCTTCATGGTTTGGACAGTCGAGTCCCTGCAGGAAGAAATGGAGCTGCAAAAAGTAGCTATCGCAAAACATAAAGAAGAGCTACTTACCACCATGACAGTGGAGGAGTTTAACGAAATGGAGAGCAGGATCGCAAAAACAAAAGTGGCAGAGGAACAAAAAATAATAAAAGAAACAAAGCGTACAAAGTTCCAAAGGGATGAGGACGACTATCGCTCAGGCAGAGTGTACCGTTGGCGTGGTAACCAGGGAAACCGGGGCGCAGTAGGACCCAGGGGGAGACGCAGATACGGCCAACGAAGATTACATCAGAGTAAAGCGTCAGGAACGTCAAGTACACAAGAGACGTCATCACAGTCCTCCCCTTTGGATACGTCAAGCAGCGAGGAAAGCGCCGGAACCGCAGGGCAGGCAAGAAACACCGCGGACAAAAAAGGAGAAGTGCGGAGATCAGAACGGAGGGGGCAGAAGAAGAAGAAGTACTGACAAAGGACTCTGTGAGTAGCTATACTGCACCTAAGGACATTGTCATTAATGCCTCCTCCTATGTAATAACTGAGGAAGAAAGTAAAATGCTCAATAAGGGATTATCCTTTTGCCCTTATCGTAATACCAATTTTTTTGAAGTGGATAAAGATTTGCATAGATTTTTTCGAAACATTAAATTAAAAATTTGGTTTCAACAGCAGAATTGTGGTAAAGAGGTATATGTTGCAGATACAGCCAATGAATGGTCCCTTAAAAATCTTAACCTTAGGAAAAAGAGTAAGTTTAACCCTAATATAAGTGAACATGGGGTTAATACCTTTATCAAATTGATACAAAATGGGGTGGCACAATTTAAAGATCAATATAAGAAAAAAGACCATTCAAAAATTTGGCACAAAGGTAATAGAATTGAATTATCTAACTTTTCAAAAACAGACAAAAATTCATTAGAGAACCTAAAGAAGAACAGTGACATCAAATTCAAGGGGGCTGACAAAGGTGGTGCCAGTGTCATTATGGACAGAGCATATTATATCAAGGAGGCACTATCACAATTAGGAGATAGGGATACATATGAGACACTGAAACAGAATCCATTAAATATTATACAGAAGGAAATCACAGGCATTTTGCAGAGAGCAGTAGACAGAAATATCATAGATAACAAACTTATGGATTTCCTAAGTGTCAATAATCCACGTAACCCTATCTTCTATACTGTACCAAAAGTCCACAAGGACAGTCAGAGACCACCAGGGAGACCTATTGTCTCGAGTGTGGACTCGGTATACACTAATATTTCTAAGTTCCTTGATAGAATACTTCAGCCAGAAGTGATTAAGATGGCAAGTTATTTAAAAGACACCAACCACTTTCTGGAAAAAACAAGGGCCCTGGAATTTCCAAGTGACAAATATCTCCTGTTCACCATGGATGTGAAAAGTCTTTACACCTCAATAAAACACGAAACAGGGATAGCTGTTATAAGAAAGACATTGATGGTGGACAGGGGATATGGTCATGGTCAGGTAAATTTTATTGAAGATCTTTTGAGATTGATCCTTTACTGGAACTACTTTTTGTTTCAGGACCAATGGTATGTCCAGACAAGAGGCACTGCTATGGGCTCCAACGTTGCCCCTTCATACGCCAATCTCTTCATGAAGGAAATTGAAGAAAATTGTGTATATCAAAATGCATTGTTTAGAGAGTATGGGGCAGTATGGCTCCGCTACATTGATGATGTGTTTGGCGTATGGTGGGGCAGCGTGGAGTCCCTCTTACAGTTCGTTAAAGAGCTTAATATAGAAGTAAGAGGTTTAGAGTTTACTGTAAACTACAGTGAGGAACATGTAGCCTTTTTAGACACGAAAGTCATCAAAGCAGGTAGACTTCTGGAGTTTGATTTACACTGTAAAGAAACAGACAAAAATAACCTCCTTCTGTATAATAGTTTTCACCCCAGAAATTTGATAGAGTCACTCCCTAGGAGTCAACTACTCAGAGTAGATAGGATTGTGAGCTCAAATGACAGGAAATCCCACAGGTTTAAAGAAATGAAGGAAAAGTTCACTAATAGGGGATACCCTGACAAACTATTGGATAATACTCTTACTGAATTGGATAGAACTAAGATTAGGAACACAGACAAGAATATGGATAGAATGGTTTTTGTAAGCCAATATAATCCACTCAGTAACAAAATAGCTAAACTAATACGCCAGAATTGGCATATTTTGGAGGAATGCAATAAGGGAGTCACATACTTTAAAAAACCACCACTCATGGCCTATAAAAGGGTTAAGAGCCTAAGGGACCAGCTTGTTAAAACAGATTTGGGGACCGTGGGTAAAATACAACAGACACTCACTGGGAAAAAGAGAGTAGGTACTTTCCCCTGTTACAATTGCATGAGTTGCCATTCGATCATTAAAGGAGAAAATTTCCACCACCCTCAAAGTGGTAGGAAATACAATATTAAAGGTTTTTATACCTGTGAGACAACTCATGTAATTTACCTCATAAAATGCCCATGTTCTTTGGTGTATATCGGTGAGACTACTCGTAAGGCCCGTGACCGTATGAGTCAGCACAGGTCAAACATTAGGTGTAAGAACAAAGAGGCCCCAGTCTCAAGTCATTTCTTAGAGAAAGGACATAGTGTCAGCCAGATGAGGTGGCAGATAATAGACCATGTAGGCCCTAATAGAAATGGAATGGATAGGGAACGTCTCCTCCAACAAAGGGAAATGTGGTGGATACACCAACTAGCTACACTACAACCTAGGGGTCTCAACAGAGACTATGACTTGTCTTGTTTTTTCTAAAGCATTATGTACTTCCTCTAAGGAACATATCTCTTTTAGTAGTTTATCCTATGTTTGAATATTGCATAACAAGATTTTAATCTAATAAAAGTCTGCCTTTTTAGACTTCCCCCCTATGACTATCCAAATAGCTACATGATTTTGGGAAAATGTGCTTTGAGAAAGTGAACTAATGTCAATTGTGTTAGAGTAAAACATACAAAAAATATAAAAATCTGCATCTTCATATATTTTTTATACATTTGTTTAAAAAAAATTTTTATACATTTGTAGAAAGGATTTTTCATACATTTATGTATTTTTGATATTGTCGTATATTCTTCTACAGTAGTATACATAGTATATTGTTTTTAAATTAGCAGTATATATCACTAAGGAAATAGTATATACATCTGGTATAATAACCATAAATGACCACTAGAGGGAGACATTTCCCCAATGCAGGTGTATTTTGGCGCCTGGAGGAGGGTATTTAAATGGTGGTGTGTTGTTTAATAAAGATATAGCATGAGGAAGGGGCTGTGACCCCGAAACGTTGCTTAATAAATTGCCTTTTTCTATTACTGGAGTGCTGGAGTTCCTCTTTGTGTGTGCTATTTGCAGATTGTTGGGGGGCTGTGGCAGTGCCCCTGGTCTCCTGTGCACCCAGACCTCTGTGCTGTGCTCACTTTTGGACTGTGAGTCTGCCTGAGGAGCAACCTTTCCCGACTCGGAAATTTCTCCCTCAGACAGCACATCCCTCGCCCCCATTTCAGAGCGTTGTGAGTGTATATCGGATAAGGCTACTAAAGCGTCAGAATGCTCAGAATCTGTTCTTAAAACAGAGCTATCACGCTTTGCAGGTAAGACGGGCAGTTTAGATAGAAACACTGAAAGGGTATTATCCATAACTGCCGCCAAGTCTTGTAAGGTAAAAGAGTTAGACGCGCTAGAGGTACTAGGCGTCGCTTGAGCGGGCGTAACTGGTTGTGACACTTGGTGAGAGGTTAACGGGCTAACCTCATTACCTTCTGTCTGAGAATCATCTTGGGCCACATTTTTAAGTGCAACAATATGTTCTTTAAAGTGTATAGACATATCAGTACAAGTGGGACACATTCTGAGAGGGGGTTCCACCATGGCTTCTAAACACATTGAACAAGGATTTTCCTTAGTGTCAGACATGTTTCACAGACTAGTAGTAAGACAAACAGGCTTAGAAATCACTTTAATCAAGTAAAAACACACTTTGCAAAAAACGTTACTGTGCCTTTAAGAGATTAAAAAAGGCACACAATTTTCCCAAACAGTGAAAAATGCAGCAAACTTTTCGAAATTTTCACAGTATGTACCTAAAGCATTGGTAAGATTGCACAACTAGCAAGAAAAACGATTAACCCCTTAATGCCCAAACCGGATCAATAGCAAGCTAACAACCGGTTAAAACGACTTCAGCACTTTGCCACAGCTCTGCTGTGGCACTACCTGCCCTTAGGAACCAGATTTGTGGGGAAAAAAGCTTCTTATAGGCCCTCAAACTGCAGCAGGACCCTCCATGTGAAACAGCCTGAAGATCTAGTCAATCTAACTGCGCATCTGAGGCACGAAATTAGGCCCCTCCCACCTTACTCCGGTGCTGTGAGGCCTAAAGAAACACTCCCAAGTGTTATAATCATAGCCATGTGGGTAACAACCCCTGAAAGAAACCTTCAAAGTGTCTCAAAAAACGATATTTATCAGTAAAAATGCCATAAAATAGTGTCAACCAGCATAAATTAGCCCTGTTATGTAAGCTTGCAATTCCATACTTAGTCTCTGAATAAAGCTTACCCTTCCCTCATGGGGATCTTATCAGTCCTTTTCTAGCATTATCACAGTCTTGTCTAGAAATAAATGACTGAACATACCTTATTGCAGCCTAACCTGCAAACCGTTCCCCCCCAACTGAAGTTTTCTTGTACTCCTCAGTCCTTTGTGGGAACAGCAGTGGATTTTAGTTACAACATGCTAAAATCATCTTCCTCCCTGCAGAAATCTTCATCTCTTTTCTGCTAGAGAGTAAATAGTACAAACCGGTACCATTTAAAATAACAAACTTTTGCTTGTAGAACAAAAAACTACAAATCTAACACCACATTCACTTTACCCTTCCGAGAGGGACCCTATTGCTTAGAGCCGGCAAAGAGAATGACTGGGGGGTGGAGCTAGAGGGGGAGCTATATGGACGGCTCTGCTGTGTGCTTTCTTTGCCACTTCCTGTTAGGAAGGAGAATATCCCACAAGTAAAGGATGAACCCGTGGACTGGATACACCTTACAAGAGAAAGAAGCATAAGTAGATAATGTGCACATGTCTAGAGAACTACAGGATAAAATACTGTCATCAAGTGCTTTTGCTTATCTATAACATTCTTGCAAAACTTGTGCCATGTAGTGCTGCACACATGCACGCTCCCGAGCTTACCTCCCTGCTTTTTAACAAAGGATACCAAGACAATGAATAAAATTTGATAATAAAAGTAAATAGGAAAGTTGCTTAAAGGGACACTAAACCCTATTTGTTTTCCTTTATGATTCAGATAGAGCAGCAACTTTCTAATTTACTGCTATTATCATTTTTTCTTCACTCTCTTGCTATCTTTATTTAAAAAGTTGGAATGTAAAGCTTAGGAGCCGGCCCATTATTGGTTCAGCACCTGGGTAGCGCTTGCTTAGCAAGCGCTATGCCTCTATCCATGGTAATGAACCTAAAATGGGCCGGCTCCTAAGCTTTACATTCCAGCTTTTTAAATAAAGATAGCAAGAGAACGAAGAAAATTTGATAAAAGGAGTAAGATAGAAAGTTGCTGCTCTATCTGAATCATGAAAGAAAAAATGTGGGTTTACTGTCCCTTTAAAATGTTCTGCTCTATTTCAATCATAAAAACAGAATTTATGCTTACCTGATAAATTACTTTCTCCAACGGTGTGTCCGGTCCACGGCGTCATCCTTACTTGTGGGAATATCTCTTCCCCAACAGGAAATGGCAAAGAGTCCCAGCAAAGCTGGCCATATAGTCCCTCCTAGGCTCCGCCCACCCCAGTCATTCGACCGACGGACAGGAGGAAAAAAATAGGAGAAACCATAGGGTGCTGTGGTGACTGTAGTTAGAGAAAATAATTCATCAAACCTGATTAAAAAACCAGGGCGGGCCGTGGACCGGACACACCGTTGGAGAAAGTAATTTATCAGGTAAGCATAAATTCTGTTTTCTCCAACATTGGTGTGTCCGGTCCACGGCGTCATCCTTACTTGTGGGAACCAATACCAAAGCTTTAGGACACGGATGAAGGGAGGGAGCAAATCAGGTTACCTAAACGGAAGGCACCACGGCTTGCAAAACCTTTCTCCCAAACATAGCCTCCGAAGAAGCAAAAGTATCAAATTTGTAAAATTTGGCAAAAGTGTGCAGTGAAGACCAAGTCTCTGCCTTACATATCTAATCAACAGAAGCCTCGTTCTTGAAGGCCCATGTGGAAGCCACAGCCCTAGTGGAGTGAGCTGTGATTCTTTCAGGAGGCTGCCGTCCGGCAGTCTCATAAGCCAATCTGATGATGCTTTTAAGCCAAAAGGAAAGAGAGGTAGAAGTTGCTTTTTGACCTCTCCTTTTAACAGAATAGACGACAAACAGAGAAGATGTTTGTCTGAACTCTTTTGTAGCTTCTAAGTAGAATTTTAGAGCACGGACTACATCTAAATTGTGTAGCAAACGTTCCTTCTTTGAAACTGGATTCGGACACAAAGAAGGTACAACTATCTCCAGGTTAATATTTTTGTTGGAAACAACCTTTGTAAGAAAACCAGGCTTAGTACGCAAAACAACCTTATCTGAATGGAACACCAGATAGGGCGGAGAACACTGCAGAGCAGATAACTCAGAAACTCTTCTAGCAGAAGAAATAGCAACCAAAAACAAAACTTTCCAAGATAACAACTTAATATCTATGGAATGTAAAGGTTCAAACGGAACCCCTTGAAGAACTGAAAGAACTAGATTTAAACTCCAGGGAGGAGTCAAAGGTCTGTAAACAGGCTTGATCCTAACCAGAGCCTGAACAAATGCTTGAACATCTGGCACAGCTGCCAGTCGTTTGTGTAGTAAGACAGATAAGGCAGAAATCTGTCCCTTTAGAGAACTCGCAGATAATCCTTTATCCAAACCTTCTTGTAGAAAGGAAAGGATCTTAGGAATCTTTATCTTATTCCATGGGAATCCCTTGGATTCACACCAGCAGATATATCTTTTCCATATTTTATGGTAAATTTTTCTAGTTACCGATTTTCTGGCTTGAACCAGAGTATCTATCACAGAATCTGAAAATCCACGCTTTGATAGAATCAAGCGTTCAATCTCCAAGCCGTCAGCTGGAGGGAGACCAGATTTGGATGTTCGAATGGACCCTGTACAAGAAGGTCCTGTCTCAAAGGTAGCTTCCATGGTGGAGCCGATGACATATTCACCAGGTCTGCATACCAAGTCCTGCGTGGCCACGCAGGAGCTATCAAGATCACCGAGGCCCTCTCCTGCTTGATCCTGGCTACCAGCCTGGGAATGAGAGGAAACGGTGGAAACACATAAGCTAGGTTGAAGGTCCAAGGCGCTACTAGTGCATCCACTAGAGTCGCCTTGGGATCCCTGGATCTGGACCCGTAGCAAGGAACCTTGAAGTTCTGACGAGACGCCATCAGATCCATGTCTGGAATGCCCCATAATTGGGTCAACTGGGCAAATATCTCCGGGTGGAGTTCCCACTCCCCCGGATGGAAAGTCTGACGACTCAGATAATCCGCCTCCCAGTTTTCCACTCCTGGGATGTGGATCGCAGATAGGTGACAGGAGTGATCCTCCGCCCATTGTATTATTTTGGTCACTTCTTTCATCGCCAGGGAACTCCTTGTTCCCCCCTGATGATTGACATAAGCAACAGTCGTCATGTTGTCTGATTGGAATCTTATGAATCTGGCCTTTGCTAGCTGAGGCCAAGCCCTGAGAGCATTGAATATCGCTCTTAGTTCCAGAATGTTTATCGGGAGAAGAGACTCTTCCCGAGACCATAGTCCCTGAGCTTTCAGGGATTCCCAGACCGCGCCCCAGCCCACTAGACTGGCGTCGGTCGTGACGATGACCCACTCTGGTCTGCGGAAGCTCATTCCCTGGGAAAGGTGGTCCAGGGTTAGCCACCAACGGAGTGAATCTCTGGTCTTCTGATCTACTTGAATCACTGGAGACAAGTCTGTATAGTCCCCATTCCACTGTTTCAGCATGCACAGTTGTAATGGTCTTAGATGAATTTGCGCAAAAGGAACTATGTCCATTGCTGCAACCATCAACCCTACTACTTCCATGCACTGAGCTATGGAAGGACGTGGAACTGAATGAAGAACTTGACAAGCGCTTAGAAGTTTTGACTTTCTGACATCTGTCAGAAAAATCCTCATTTCTAAAGAATCTATTATTGTTCCCAAGAAGGGAACTCTTGTCGACGGAGACAGAGAACTTTTTTCTATGTTCACCTTCCATCCGTGAGATCTGAGAAAGGCCAGAACGATGTCTGTATGAGCCTTTGCCTTTGAAAGGGACGACGCTTGTATTAGAATGTCGTCCAAGTATGGTACTACTGCAATACCCCTCGGTCTTAGAACCGCTAGAAGGGACCCGAGTACCTTTGTGAAAATCCTTGGAGCAGTGGCTAACCCGAATGGGAGGGCCACAAACTGGTAATGTTTGTCCAGAAAGGCGAACCTTAGGAACTGATGATGTTCTTTGTGGATAGGAATATGTAGGTACGCATCCTTTAGATCCACGGTAGTCATAAATTGACCTTCCTGGATTGTAGGTAGAATAGTTCGAATGGTTTCCATTTTGAACGATGGTACTCTGAGAAATTTGTTTAGGATTTTTAAATCCAGAATTGGTCTGAAGGTTCCCTCTTTTTTGGGAACTACGAACAGATTTGAGTAAAATCCCATTCCTTGTTCCGCCATTGGAACTGGGTGTATCACTCCCATCTTTAACAGGTCTTCTACACAATGTAAGAATGCCTGTCTCTTTATTTGGTTTGAGGATAAGTGAGATATGTGAAACCTTCCCCTTGGGGGTAGTTCCTTGAATTCCAGAAGATAACCCTGAGAAACTATTTCTAGCGTCCAGGGATCCTGAACATCTCTTGCCCAAGCCTGAGCAAAGAGAGAGAGTCTGCCCCCCACTAGATCCGGTCCCGGATCGGGGGCTACTCCTTCATGCTGTTTTGTTAGCAGCAGCAGGTTTCTTGGCCTGCTTACCCTTGTTCCAGCCTTGCATCGGTTTCCAGGCTGGTTTGGTCTGTGAAGCATTACCCTCTTGCTTAGAGGATGCAGAATTAGAGGCCGGTCCGTTCCTGAAATTAAGAAAGGAACGAAAATTAGACTTATTCTTGGCTTTGAAAGGCCTATCTTGTGGGAGGGCGTGGCCCTTTCCCCCAGTGATGTCTGAGATAATCTCTTTCAATTCTGGCCCAAAGAGAGTTTTACCCTTGAAGGGGATATTAAGAAATTTTGTCTTGGATGATACATCCGCTGACCAAGACTTTAGCCAAAGCACTCTGCGCGCCACAATTGCCAACCCTGAATTTTTCGCCGCTAATCTAGCTAATTGCAAAGCGGCATCTAAAATAAAAGAATTAGCCAACTTAAGTGCGTGAATTCTGTCCATAACCTCCTCATATGGAGTCTCTCTACTGAGCGACTTTTCTAGTTCCTCGAACCAGAACCACGCTGCTGTAGTGACAGGAACAATGCACGAAATGGGCTGCAGAAGGTAACCTTGCTGTACAAAAATCTTTTTAAGCAAACCCTCCAATTTTTTATCCATAGGATCTTTGAAAGCACAATTATCCTCGATAGGAATAGTAGTGCGCTTGTTTAGAGTAGAAACTGCCCCCTCGACCTTAGGGACTGTCTGCCATAAGTCCTTTCTGGGGTCGACCATAGGAAATAATTTCTTAAATATAGGAGGGGGGACAAAAGGTATGCCGGGCTTCTCCCACTCCTTATTCACTATGTCCGCCACCCGCTTGGGTATAGGAAAAGCGTTGGGGTGCACCGGAACCTCTAGGAACTTGTCCATCTTGCATAATTTTTCTGAAATGACCAGGTTGTCACAATCATCCAGAGTAGATAACACCTCCTTAAGCAGTGCGCGGAGATGCTCTAATTTAAATTTAAATGTCACAACATCAGGTTCAGCCTGTTGAGAAATTTTTCCTGAATCTGAAATTTCCCCATCTGACAAAACCTCCCTCATGGCCCCTTCAGATTGGTGTGAGGGTATGACAGAGCAATTATCATCAGCGCCCTCTTGCTCTTCAGTGTTTAAAACAGAGCAATCGCGCTTTCTCTGATATGCAGGCATTTTGGATAAAATATTTGCTATGGAGTTATCCATTACTGCCGTCAATTGTTGCATAGTAATAAGCATTGGCGCGCAAAAAGTACTAGGGGCCTCCTGCGTGGGCAAAACTGGTATAGACACAGAAGGAGATGATGTAGAACCATGTCTACTCCCTTCATCTGATGAATCATCTTGGGCAACTTCATTATCTGTGGCAGTACTGTCCTTACTTTGTTTGGACGCTATGGCACAATTATCACACAATTTTGAAGGGGGAGACACATTGACTTTCATACATATAGAACATAGCTTATCTGAAGGTACAGACATGTTAAACAGGCTTAAACTTGTCAATAAAGCACAAAAAACGTTTTAAAACAAAACCGTTACTGTCTCTTTAAATTTTAAACAGAGCACACTTTATTACTGAATATGTGAAAAAATATGAAGGAATTGTTTAAAATTTACCAAATTTTCACCACAGTGTCTTAAAGCATTCAAAGTATTGCACACCAATTGTCAGAGCTTTAACCCTTAAAATAACGAAACCGGAGCCGGTTACAGTTTTAACCCCTCTACAGTCCCAGCTACAGCCTTTGCTGCGACTTTACCAAACCCAGGGGGGAATATGATACCAAATGAAGCCTTCTAGGAACTTTTCCAACTACTTTCAGATCCTCACACATGCATCTGCATGTCTTGCTCTCAAAAGTAACTGCGCAGTAATGGCGCGAAAATGAGGCTCAGCCTACAACTGGGAAGGCCCTTCCTGACTGGAAAAGGTGTCTAACACAGTGCCTGACGTTAAAAAACGTTCCCCAAGTTTATAAGTGTGAAATACCAGCATAAACATGTATAAAATGTCCAAATAAAGCAATCGATTTTGCCCATAAAAGTGTCTACCTGTTTTATAGCCCATATTAAGCCCTTTATTCTGTTTGAGACTAAGAAAATGGCTTACCGGTCCCCATGAGGGGAAATGACAGCCTTCCAGCATTACACAGTCTTGTTAGAAATATGGCTAGTCATACCTTAAGCAGAAAAGTCTGCTAACTGTTTCCCCCAACTGAAGTTACTTCATCTCAACAGTCCTATGTGGAAACAGCAAACGATTTTAGTTACTGTCTGCTAAAATCATCTTCCTCTCACAAACAGAATTCTTCATCTTTTTCTGTTTCAGAGTAAATAGTACATACCAGCACTATTTTAAAATAACAAACTCTTCATAGTAGAATAAAAAAACTACAACTAAACACCACATACTCTTAACCATCTCCGTGGAGATGATTCCTGTGCAACGGCAAAGAGAATGACTGGGGTGGGCGGAGCCTAGGAGGGACTATATGGCCAGCTTTGCTGGGACTCTTTGCCATTTCCTGTTGGGGAAGAGATATTCCCACAAGTAAGGATGACGCCGTGGACCGGACACACCAATGTTGGAGAAAGAAACATTTTGGGTTTAAAGGGACAGTCTAGTATAAATTAAACGTTCATTATTCAGATAGGACTTTTACTTTTAATCAACTTTCCAATTTACTTTATCATCATTGCTTTTTTCTCTTGGTATTTAAACCTAGGTAGGCTCATATGCTAATTTCTAAGCCGTTGAGGGCTGCCTCTTATCACATGCTTTGTAAATCTCTTTTCAACACAAAGAGACAGAAAGTACACGTGAGCCATATAGATAACACTGTGTTCAGGCAGAGGGGGTTATTTAAGATCTAGCACAACACAAAGAGACAGAAAGTACACGTGGGCCATATAGATAACACTGTGTTCAGGCACAGGGGGTTATTTAAGATCTAGCACAACACAAAGAGACAGAAAGTACACGTGGGCCATATAGATAACACTGTGTTCAGGCACAGGGGGTTATTTAAGATCTAGCACAACACAAAGAGACAGAAGGTACACGTGGGCCATATAGATAACACTGTGTTCAGACACAGGGGGTTATTTAAGATCTAGCACAACACAAAGAGACAGAAAGTACACGTGGGCCATATAGATAACACTGTGCTCAGACACAGGGGGTTATTTAAGATCTAGCACAACACAAAGAGACAGAAAGTACACGTGGGCCATATAGATAACACTGTGTTCAGGCATAGGGGGTTATTTAAGATCTAGCACAACACAAAGAGACAGAAAGTACACGTGGGCCATATAGATAACACTGTGTTCAGGCACAGGGGGTTATTTAAGATCTAGCACAACACAAAGAGACAGAAAGTACACGTGGGCCATATAGATAACACTGTGCTCAGGTACAGGGGGTTATTTAAGATCTAGCACAACACAAAGAGACAGAAAGTACACGTGAGCCATATAGATAACACTGTGTTCAGACACAGAGGGTTATTTAAGATCTAGCACAACACAAAGAGACAGAAAGTACACGTGGGCCATATAGATAACACTGTGCTCAGGTACAGGGGGTTATTTAAGATCTAGCACAACACAAGGAGACAGAAAGTACACGTGGGCCATATAGATAACACGGTGTTCAGGCACAGGGGGTTATTTAAGATCTAGCACAACACAAAGAGACAGAAAGTACACGTGGGCCATATAGATAACACTGTGTTCAGGCACAGAGGGTTATTTAAGATCTAGCACAACACAAAGAGACAGAAAGTACACGTGGGCCATATAGATAACACTGTGCTCAGGTACAGGGGGGTTATTTAAGATCTAGCACAACACAAGGAGACAGAAAGTACATATGGGCCATATAGATAACACGGTGTTCAGGCACAGGGGGTTATTTAAGATCTAGCACAACACAAAGAGACAGAAAGTACACGTGGGCCATATATAGATAACACTGTGATCAGGCACAGGGGGTTATTTAAGATCTAGCACAACACAAAGAGACAGAAAGTACACGTGGGCCATATAGATAACACTGTGTTTAGGCACAGGGTGTTATTTAAGATTTAGCACAACACAAAGACAGAAAGTACACGTGGGCCATATAGATAACACTGTGTTCAGGCACAGGGGGTTATTTAAGATCTAGCACAACACAAAGAGACAGAAAGTACACGTGGGCCATATAGATAACACTGTGTTCAGGCACAGGGGGTTATTTAAGGTCTAGCACAACACAAAGAGACAGAAAGTACACGTGGGCCATATAGATAACACTGTGTTCAGGCACAGGGGGTTATTTAAGATCTAGCACAACACAAAGAGACAGAAAGTACACGTGGGCCATATAGATAACACTGTGTTCAGGCACAGGGGGTTATTTAAGATCTAGCACAACACAAAGAGACAGAAAGTACACGTGGCCATATAGATAACACTGTTCAGGCACAGGGGGTTATTTAAGATTTAGCACAACACAAAGAGACAGAAAGTACACGTGGGCCATATAGATAACACTGTGTTCAGGCACAGGGGGTTATTTAAGATCTGGCACAACACAAAGAGACAGAAAGTACACGTGGGCCATATAGATAACACTGTGTTCAGGCACAGGGGGTTATTTAAGATCTAGCACAATACAAAGAGACAGAAAGTACACGTGGGCCATATAGATAACACTGTGTTCAGGCACAGGGGGTTATTTAAGATCTAGCACAACACAAAGAGACAGAAAGTACACGTGGGCCATATAGATAACACTGTGCTCAGGTACAGGGGGTTATTTAAGATCTAGCACAACACAAGGAGACAGAAAGTACACGTGGGTCATATAGATAACACTGTGTTCAGGCACAGGGGGTTATTTAAGATCTAGCACAACACAAGGAGACAGAAAGTACACGTGGGCCATATAAATAACACTGTGCTCAGGTACATGGGGTTATTTAAGATCTAGCACAACACAAGGAGACAGAAAGTACACGTGGGCCATATAGATAACACTGTGCTCAGGTACAGGGGGTTATTTAAGATCTAGCACAACACAAGGAGACAGAAAGTACACGTGGGCCATATAGATAACACTGTGTTCAGGCACAGGGGGTTATTTAAGATCTAGCACAACACAAGGAGACAGAAAGTACACGTGGGCCATATAGATAACACTGTTTTCAGGCACAAGGGGTTATTTAAGATCTAGCACAACACAAAGAGACAGAAAGTACACGTGGGCCATATAGATAACACTGTGTTGAGGCACAGGGGGTTATTTAAGATCTAGCACAACACAAAGAGACAGAAAGTACACGTGGGCCATATAGATAACACTGTGTTCAGGCACAGGGGGTTATTTAAGATCTAGCACAACACAAAGAGACAGAAAGTACACGTGGGCCATATAGATAACACTGTGTTCAGGCACAGGGGGTTATTTAAGATGTAGCACAACACAAAGAGACTGAAAGTACATGTGGGCTATATAGATAACACTGTGTTCAGGCACAGGGGGTTATTTAAGATGTAGCACAACACAAAGAGACAGAAAGTACACGTGGGCCATATAGATAACACTGTGTTCAGGTACAGGGGGTTATTTAAGATCTAGCACAACACAAAGAGACAGAAAGTACACGTGGGCCATATAGATAACACTGTGTTCAGGCACAGGGGGTTATTTAAGATCTATCACAACACAAAGAGACAGAAAGTACACGTGGGCCATATAGATAACACTGTGTTCAGGCACTGGGGGTTATTTAAGATCTAGCACAACACAAAGAGACAGAAAGTACACGTGGGCCATATAGATAACACTGTGTTCAGGCACAGGGGGTTATTTAAGATCTAGCACAACACAAAGAGACAGAAAGTACACGTGGGCCATATAGATAACACTGTGTTCAGGCACAGGGGGTTATTTAAGATCTAGCACAACACAAAGAGACAGAAAGTACACGTGGGCCATATAGATAACACTGTGTTCAGGCACAGGGGGTTATTTAAGATGTAGCACAACACAAAGAGACAGAAAGTACACGTGGGCCATATAGATAACACTGTGTTCAGGCACAGGGGGTTATTTAAGATCTAGCACAACACAAAGAGACAGAAAGTACACGTGGGCCATATAGATAACACTGTGTTCAGGCACAGGGGGTTATTTAAGATCTAGCACAACACAAAGAGACAGAAAGTACACGTGGGCCATATAGATAACACTGTGTTCAGGCACAGAAAGTTATTTAAGATCTAGCACAACACAATGCTAAATTTAAAACAATAGATAATAAACAGTTACAGTCATGTGATCAGGGGGCTGGAAGAAGGTTCTTAGATACAAGGTAATCACAGAGGTAAAAAGTATATTAAAGGGACACTAAACTCTCATTTCTTTCTTTGATGATTCAGATAGAGCAGCAATTTTAAGCAACTTTCTATTTTACTCCTATAATCAAATTTTCTTCATTCTCTTGCTATCTTTATTTAAAAAGCAGGAATGTAAAGCATAGGAGCCGGCCCATTTTAAATTAAGCACCAAGGATTGCGCTTGCTTATTGGTGGCTGAAATTTAGCCACCAATAAACAAGCACAACCCAGGTTCTAAACCAAAAATGGGCCGGCACCTATGCTTTATATTCCTGCTTTTTCAATAAAGATAGCAAGAGAACGAAGAAAAATTGATAAAAGGAGTAAATTAGAAAGTTGCTTAAAATTGCTGCTCTATCTGAATCATTACATTATTTGGGGGGGGGGGGGTTTTAGTATCCTTTTAATATAACTGTGTTGGTTATGCAAAACTGGGGAATGTCCCTTTAAGTCCCCTTAAAGGGATACTAACCCCTCATTTTTTTCTTTCATGATTCAGATAGAGCACGCAATTTAAAGCAACTTTCTAATTTACTCCTATTATCAATTTTTCTTTGTTCTCATGTTATCTTGATTTGAAAAAGCAGTAATAAAAGGTTAGGAGCCGGTCCATTTTTAGTTCAGCACCCCGATAGCGCTTGCTGATTGGTTTGCTACATTTAGCCACAAATCAGCAAGTTCTACCCATGTGCTGAACAAAAAATGGTCCGGCTCTAAAGCTTATAGTACTGCTTTCTCAAATCAAGATAGCATAAGAACAAAGAAAAATTGATAATAGGAGTAAATTAGAAAGGTGCTTAAAATCCAATGCTCTATCTGAATCATGAAAGAAAAAATTGGGTTTAGTATTCCTTTAAGGACTGGCTTTGAGAAAAATTACTCTGAATGAAAGTACTAGAGATTTCTTTTAACAGTTTTGCTATTTCACCAGAAATATAAACATAAAAAGAAAAACAGATTGTGTAAAATATGCGCAAACAACTTGTTTTTCTACTAATTGAGCACTTAGCCTACAGCTAGATCACAGAGCTGACATTGCACAACATAGGTTCTATTGTCACATGGTTTTTTAAGCAAACGCTGGATTTATAACATGTTTGTTAGAAAATGGTATCTATTAAAGGGATAGAAAGGTCAAAAACAAATTGTACATTGAAGAATTTTAATTTGAAATAAAAGCATTTTTGTAATATATTTTCTGTAGCAAAAATACTTCTAATAATAGGTATTACTGTTTTTCACTGGCCATTTGGGCCCATGCACCAGTATTTAAAAGGAGAATTATAGACTTTCATGATTCAGATAGGGCACTTTCAAACAACTTTCCAATTTACTTTATTCATCAAATTTGCTTTGTTTTCTTGGTATTCTAAGCTAAACCTAGGTAGGCTCATAAGCTAATTTTTAACCCATTGAAAGCCTCCTCTTATCACAGTGCATTTTAACAGTTTTTCACAGTTAGACAGTACTAGTTCATGTGTGCCGTATACTTAACATTGTGCTCACTCCTGTGAGTTTGGCTAAAATGCAAGTCTGTCAAAAGAACAGAGATAAGGGGGCAGTCTGCAGAGGCTTAGATACAAGGTAATCACAGAGGTAAAAAGTATATTAATATAACTGTGTTGGTTATGCAAAACGGGGGAAGGGATAATAAAAGGGATTATCTATCTTTTTAAACAATAAAGATTTTCAAGTAGACTGTCCCTTTAAACACCGCACCTTCTCAGAGAGTCAGCAGATGTTTATATGACACAAATGATGTCGTCAGAAGCCATACACATCACAGTCAGTGACCGGGCATGGTGTTTGAATGCTGGTGCACGAGCCCTCACAAGATATGTGTATATACATCAAGAAAACAGTAATAACATTTACTAGATAAAAGTATATCACAAAAATGCTTCTATTTGAAATTGAAATGCACATTCCCTTTTTGAACTTTCTATCCCTTTAACTATACCGAGACTGACATTAGATAGTATAAACGGATTAAAACAAAGCAGCTGTACTTGGACACAATGATTCATGATAACGTTGTTTCCATAATAAAAGTGTAGTGGTGAAAAACACTTATTGGAAGTACAATGATACAAAGGAACAACCTGCTCTAATTCATTAGACTATCGACCCTAAACTGCTGTGTGGCTTACCCCAGCAAGGGGAATAAACATAGAAGAACCATTTTAACCCATAGATCACTGCTGGTTCCAAGCAGAAACCGCCGCTGACCCAATCAGCAGGGCTGGTCACACAAGTTATATGTGAAACTAGAACTGCTGACTGGATCAGTGTCAGTTCTCAATAGAGACCAGCGGTGCACTGCAGGTCTAGCACGGTACTTCTACTGTGTGTTTAACCCATTTGCGCGGAGGGGGGAGGTTGCATTGTCAACAATCTCTTAAACACAAAAACATAATTTATGCTTACCTGATAAATTTATTTCTCTTGTAGTGTATCCAGTCCACGGATCATCCATTACTTGTGGGATATTCTCCTTCCCAACAGGAAGTTGCAAGAGGATCACCCACAGCAGAGCTGCTATATAGCTCCTCCCCTCACTGCCATATCCAGTCATTCGACCGAAACAAGCCGAGAAAGGAGAAACTATAGGGTGCAGTGGTGACTGTAGTTTAATTAAAATTTAGACCTGCCTTAAAAGGACAGGGCGGGCCGTGGACTGGATACACTACAAGAGAAATAAATTTATCAGGTAAGCATAAATTATGTTTTCTCTTGTTAAA
The DNA here is from genome assembly GCF_027579735.1 of Bombina bombina. NCBI lineage: Eukaryota > Metazoa > Chordata > Amphibia > Anura > Bombinatoridae > Bombina > Bombina bombina. The sequence continues at coordinate 1,573,133,186 of NC_069499.1, forward strand.
GGGACAGTATACACTCATTTTCATATAACTGCATGTAATAGACACTACTATAAAGAATAAGATGCACAGATACCGATATAAAAATCCAGTATAAAACTGTTTAAAAACTTACTTAGAAGCTTTCAGTTTAGCTTTGTTGAAAAGGTAGCTGGAAAGCCCACTGCAAGTGGGAAATAAGACACTTTTCCCCCCTCCCCCTTCTTTTGCATATGAAAAGACACTTTACACAAACAGGAGCAAGCTGGAGAAGGTATACATCAGTATTCACATAAAACTTTGGGGCTTGGTTAGGAGTCTGAAAATCTGAGCAATTTTATTTAAAAATAAGCAAAACTAAACATTTTTTTTAAAAAAAAACTTCATGGGCTATATAAATAGATCATCTACAAAACATTTATGCAAAGAAAAAATGAGTGTATAATGTCCCTTTAAGTGTATCCAGTCCACGGATCATCCATTACTTGTGGGATACCAATACCAAAGCTAAAGTACACGGATGATGGGAGGGACAAGGCAGGAACTTAAAGGGAAGGAACCACTGCCTGTAGAACCTTTCTCCCAAAAACAGCCTCCGAAGAAGCAAAAGTATCAAATTTGTAAAATTTTGAAAAGGTGTGAAGCGAAGACCAAGTCGCAGCCTTGCAAATCTGTTCAACAGAGGCCTTATTTTTAAAGGCCCAGGTGGAAGCCACAGCTCTAGTAGAATGAGCTGTAATCCTTTCAGGGGGCTGCTATCCAGCAGTCTCATAGGCTAAGCGTATTATTCTCCGAAGCCAAAAGGAGAGAGAGAGGTTGCCGAAGCTTTTTGACCTCTCCTCTGTCCAGAGTAAACGACAAACAGGGCAGATGTTTGACGAAAATCTTTAGTAGCCTGTAAGTAAAACTTCAAGGCACGGACTACGTCCAGATTATGCAAAAGACGTTCCTTCTTTGAAGAAGGATTAGGACACAATGATGGAACAACAATCTCTTGATTGATATTCCTGTTAGAAACCACCTTAGGTAAAAACCCAGGTTTGGTACGCAGAACTACCTTGTCTGAATGAAAGATCAGATAAGGAGAATCACATTGTAAGGCAGATAACTCAGAGACTCTTCGAGCCGAGGAAATAGCCATCAAAAACAGAACTTTCCAAGATAAAAGTTTAATATCAATGGAATGAAGGGGTTCAAACGGAACTACCTGAAGAACTTTAAGAACCAACTTTAAGCTCCACGGGGGAGCAACAGTTTTAAACACAGGCTTAATCCTAACCAAAGCCTGACAAAATGCCTGGACGTCTGGAACCTCTGCCAAAGAATAGACAGAGCAGAGATCTGTCCCTTTAAAGAACTAGCTGATAAGCCTTTGTCCAAACCCTCTTGGAGAAAGGACAATATCCTAGGAATCCTAACCTTACTCCATGAGTAACTCTTGGATTCACACCAATAAAGATATTTACGCCATATCTTATGGTAGATTTTCCTCGCGACAGGCTTTCGTGCCTGTATTAAGGTATCAATGACTGACTCGGAGAAGCCACGCCTTGATAGAATCAAGCGTTCAATCTCCATGCAGTCAGTCTCAGAGAAATTAGATTTGGATGATTGAAAGGACCTTGTATTAGAAGGTCCTGCCTCAGAGGCAGAGTCCATGGTGGAAGAGATGACATGTCCACTAGGTCTGCATACCAGGTCCTACGTGGCCACGCAGGCGCTATCAGAATCACCGATGCTCTCTCCTGTTTGATTTTGGCAATCAGTCGAGGGAGCAGAGGAAACGGTGGAAACACCTAGGCCAGGTTGAAGAACCAAGGAGCTGCTAGAGCATCTATCAGCGTTGCTCCCAGGTCCCTGGACCTGGATCCGTAACAAGGAAGCTTGGCATTCTGGCTTGACGCCATGAGATACAGTTTTGGTTTGCCCCAACGATGGACCAGTTGAGCAAACACCTCCGGATGGAGTTCCCACTCCCCCGGATGAAAAGTCTGACGACTTAGAAAATCCGCCTCCCAGTTCTCTACGCCTGGGATGTGGATCGCTGACAGGTGGCAAGAGTGAGACTCTGCCCACCGAATTATCTTTGAGACTTCTAACATCGCTAGGGAACTCCTGGTTCCCCCTTGATGGTTGATGTAAGCCACAGTCGTGATGTTGTCCGACTGAAATCTGATGAACCTCAGTGTTGCTAACTGAGGCCAAGCTAGAAGAGCATTGAATATTGCTCTTAACTCCAGAATATTTATTGGGAGGAGTTTCTCCTCCTGAGTCCACGACCCCTGAGCCTTCAGGGAGTTCCAGACTGCGCCCCAACCTAGAAGGCTGGCATCTGTTGTTACAATCGTCCAATCTGGCCTGCGAAAGGTCATACCCTTGGACAGATGGACCCGAGAAAGCCACCAGAGAAGAGAATCTCTGGTCTCTTGATCCAGATTTAGTAGAGGGGACAAATCTGAGTAATCCCAATTCCACTGATTTAGCATGCATAATTGCAGCGGTCTGAGATGCAGGCGCGCAAATGGCACTATGTCCATTGCCGCTACCATTAAGCCGATTACTTCCATGCACTGAGCCACTGACGGGCGTGGAATGGAATGAAGGACACGGCAAGCATTTAGAAGTTTTGATAACCTGGACTCCGTCAGGTAAATTTTCATCTCTACAAAATCTATAAGAGTCCCTAGGAAGGAGACTCTTGTGAGTGGGGATAGAGAACTCTTTTCCACGTTCACTTTCCACCCATGCGACCTCAGAAATGCCAGAACTATCTCTGTATGAGACTTGGCAATTTGAAAGCTTGACGCCTGTATCAGGATGTCGTCTAGATAAGGAGCCACCGCTATGCCTCGCGGTCTTAGAACCGCCAGAAGTGAGCCCAGAACCTTTGTAAAAATTCTCGGGGCTGTGGCCAACCCGAAGGGAAGAGCTACAAATTGGTAATGCCTGTCTAGAAAGGCAAACCTTAGGAACCGATGATGATCTTTTTGAATCAGTATGTGAAGGTAGGCATCCTTTAAGTCCACTGTGGTCATGTACTGACCCTCTTGGATCATGGGTAGGATGGTCCGAATAGTTTCCATTTTGAATGATGGAACTCTGAGGAATTTGTTTAAGATCTTTAGATCCAAGATTGGTCTGAAGGTACCCTCTTTCTTGGGAACCACAAACAGATTTGAATAAAATCCCTGTCCTTGTTCCGTCCGCGGAACTGGATGGACCACTCCCATTACTAGGAGATCTTGCACACAGCTTAGGAATGCGTCTTTCTTTATCTGGTTTGCTGATAACCTTGAAAGATGAAATCTCCCTTGTGGAGGAGAAGCTTTGAAGTCCAGAAGATATCCCTGAGATATGATCTCCAACGCCCAGGGATCCTGAAAATCTCTTGCCCCCGCCTGGGCGAAGAGAGAAAGTCTGCCCCCCACTAGATCCGTTTCCGGATAGGGGGCCGTTCCTTCATGCTGTCTTGGGGGCAGCAGCAGGCTTTCTGGCCTGCTTGCCCTTGTTCCAGGACTGGTTAGGTTTCCAGGCCTGTCTGGAATGAGCAACAGTTCCCTCTTGTTTTGAAGAGGAGGAAGTTGATGCTGCTCCTGCCTTGAAATTTCGAAAGGCACGAAAATTAGACTGTTTGGCCTTTGATTTGGCCCTGTCCTGAGGAAGGGTATGACCCTTGCCTCCAGTAATGTCAGCAATAATTTCCTTCAAGCCAGGCCCGAATAAGGTCTGCCCCTTGAAAGGAATGTTGAGTAATTTAGACTTTGAAGTCACGTCAGCTGACCAGGATTTAAGCCATAGTGCCCTACGCGCCTGGATGGCGAATCCGGAATTCTTAGCCGTTAGTTTAGTCAAATGAACAATGGCATCAGAAACAAATGAGTTAGCTAGCTTAAGCGTTCTAAGCTTGTCAATAATTTCATTCAATGGAGCTGTATGGATGGCCTCTTCCAGGGCCTCAAACCAGAATGCCGCCGCAGCAGTGACAGGCGCAATGCATGCAAGGGGCTGTAAAATAAAACCTTGTTGAATAAACATTTTCTTAAGGTAACCCTCCAATTTTTTATCCATTGGATCTGAAAAAGCACAACTGTCCTCAACCGGGATAGTGGTACACTTTGCTAAAGTAGAAACTGCTCCCTCCACCTTAGGGACCGTCTGACATAAGTCCTGTGTAGTTTTCTAAATATAGGAGGTGGGGAAAAGGGCAAACCGGGTCTATCCCACTCCTTGCTAATAATTTCTGTAAGCCTTTTAGGTATAGGAAAAACATCAGTACACACCGGCACCGCATAGTATCTATCCAGCCTACACAATTTCTCTGGAATTGCAACTGTGTTACAGTCATTCAGAGCAGCTAATACCTCCCCAAGCAATACACAGAGGTTCTCAAGCTTAAATTTAAAATTAGAAATCTCTGAATCAGGTTTCCCCGAGTCAGAGATGTCACCCACAGACTGAAGCTCTCCGTCCTCATGTTCTGCATACTGTGACGCAGTATCAGACATGGCTCTTACAGCATTTGCGCGCTATGTATCTCTCCTAACCCCAGAGCTATCGCGCTTGCCTCTTAATTCAGGCAATCTAGATAATACCTCTGACAGGATATTATTCATGATTGCAGCTATGTCCTGCAAGGTAATCGCTATGGGCGTCCCTGATGTAATTGGCGCCATACTAGCGTGCGTCCCCTGAGCGGGAGGCGAAGGGTCTGACACGTGGGGAGAGTTAGTCGGCATAACTTCCCCCTCGACAGAACCCTCTGGTGACAATTCTTTTATAGATAAAGACTGATCTTTACTGTTTAAGGTGAAATCAATACATTTAGTACACATTCTCCTATGGGGCTCCACCATGGCTTTCAAACATAATGAACAAGTAGGTTCCTCTGTGTCAGACATGTTTAAACAGACTAGCAATGAGACTAGCAAGCTTGGAAAACACTTTAAAACAAGTTTACAAGCAATATAAAAAACGTTACTGCGCCTTTAAGAAACACAAATTTTGTCCAAATTTGAAATAACAGTGAAAAAAGGCAGTTACACTAACAAAATTTTTACAGTGTATGTAATAAGTTAGCAGAGCATTGCACCCACTTGCAAATGGATGATTAACCCCTTAATACCAAAAACGGAATAACAAATGACAAAAACGTTTTTTAAACAGTCACAACTGCCACAGCTCTACTGTGGCTTTTTACCTCCCTCAATACGACTTTTGAAGCCTTTTGAGCCCTTCAGAGAAGTCCTGGATCATGCAGGAAGAAGCTGGATGTCTGTGTCTGTAATTTTTGCTGTGCAAAAAAGCGCTAAAATAGGCCCCTCCCACTCATATTACAACAGTGGAAAGCCTCAGGGAACTGTTTCTAGGCAAAATTCAAGCCAGCCATGTTGAAAAAACTAGGCCCCAATAAGTTTTATCACCAAACATATATAAAAAACGATTAAACATGCCAGCAAACGTTTTAAATTACACTTTTATAAGAGTATGTATCTCTATTAATAAGCCTGATAGCAGTCGCTATCACTGCATTTAAGGCTTTACTTACATTACTTCGGTATCAGCAGCATTTTCTAGCAAATTCCGTCCCTAGAAAAATATTAACTGCACATACCTTATTGCAGGAAAACCTGCACGCCATTCCCCCTCTGAAGATACCTCACTCCTCATAATATGTGAGAACAGCAAAGGATCTTAGTTACTTCTGCTAAGATCATAGAAAACACAGGCAGATTCTTCTTCTAAATACTGCCTGAGATAAACAGTACACTCCGGTACCATTTAAAAATAAACTTTTGATTGAAGAAATAAACTAAGTATAAAACACCACAGTCCTCTTACGACCTCCATCTTTGTTGAGAGTTGCACAAGAATGACTAAATATGGCAGTGAGGGGAGGAGCTATATAGCAGCTCTGCTGTGGGTGATCCTCTTGCAACTTCCTGTTGGGAAGGAGAATATCCCACAAGTAATGGATGATCCGTGGACTGGATACACTTAACAAGAGAAAATAAGGTAGTTGTTTCGCAACTAATCTACAAATCCCCCACTATGTAGTGGTGCCACACTGGTATATAGTATCACACACATCGATAACACGGGATAAGGGTGCCGCACTGATATACGGTATAATACACACAGGGTAAGGGTGTCCTACTGACATACAGTATAATACACACAGGGTAAGGGTGTCTCACTGACATACGGTATAATACACACAGGGTAAGGGTGTCTCACTGACATACGGTATAATACACACAGGGTAAGGGTGTCTCGCTGACATACGGTATAATACACACAGGGTAAGGGTGTCTCGCTGACATACGGTATAATACACACAGGGTAAGGGTGTCTCACTGACATACAGCATAATACTCACAGGGTAAGGGTGTCTCACTGACATACAGCATAATACACACAGGTTAAGGGTGTCTCACTGACATACAGTATAATACACACAGGGTAAGGGTGTCTCACTGACATACAGTATAATACACACAGGGTAAGGGTGTCTCGCTGACATACGGTATAATACACACAGGTTAAGGGTGTTTCCCTGACATACAGTATAATAGACACAGGGTAAGGGTGTCTCACTGACATACAGTATAATACACACAGGGTAAGGGTGTCTCACTGACATACAGTATAATACACACAGGGTAAGGGTGTCCCGCTGACATACGGCATAATACACACAGGGTAAGGGTGTCCTTCTGACATGCGGTATAATACACACAGGGTAAGGGTGTCTCACTGACATACAGTATAATACACAGAGGGTAAGGGTGTCTCACTGACATACAGTATAATACACAGAGGGTAAGGGTGTCTCACTGACATACGGTATAGTACACACAGGGTAAGGGTGTCTCACTGACATACGGTATAATACACACAGGGTAAGGGTGTCTCACTGACATACAGCATAATACACACAGGTTAAGGGTGTCTCACTGACATACGGTATAATACACACAGGGTAAGGGTGTCTCACTGACATACGGTATAATACACACAGGGTAAGGGTGTCTCACTGACATACGGTATAATACACACAGGGTAAGGGTGTCTCGCTGACATACGGTATAATACACACAGGGTAAGGGTGTCTCGCTGACATACGGTATAATACACACAGGGTAAGGGTGTCTCACTGACATACAGCATAATACTCACAGGGTAAGGGTGTCTCACTGACATACAGCATAATACACACAGGTTAAGGGTGTCTCACTGACATACAGTATAATACACACAGGGTAAGGGTGTCTCACTGACATACAGTATAATACACACAGGGTAAGGGTGTCTCGCTGACATACGGTATAATACACACAGGTTAAGGGTGTTTCCCTGACATACAGTATAATAGACACAGGGTAAGGGTGTCTCACTGACATACAGTATAATACACACAGGGTAAGGGTGTCTCACTGACATACAGTATAATACACACAGGGTAAGGGTGTCCCGCTGACATACGGCATAATACACACAGGGTAAGGGTGTCTCACTGACATACAGCATAATACACACAGGGTAAGGGTGTCTCACTGACATACAGTATAATACACACAGGGTAAGGGTGTCCTTCTGACATGCGGTATAATACACACAGGGTAAGGGTGTCTCACTGACATACAGTATAATACACAGAGGGTAAGGGTGTCTCACTGACATACAGTATAATACACAGAGGGTAAGGGTGTCTCACTGACATACGGTATAGTACACACAGGGTAAGGGTGTCTCACTGACATACGGTATAATACACACAGGGTAAGGGTGTCTCACTGACATACAGCATAATACACACAGGTTAAGGGTGTCTCACTGACATACGGTATAATACACACAGGGTAAGGGTGTCTCACTGACATACAGTATAATACACACAGGGTAAGGGTGTCCTTCTGACATGCGGTATAATACACACAGGGTAAGGGTGCCCTACTGACATACAGTATAATACACACAGGGTAAGGGTGTCTCACTGACATACAGTATAATACACACAGGGTAAGGGTGCCCTACTGACATACGGTATAATACACACAGGATAAGGGTGTCTCACTGACATACGGTATAATACACACAGGGTAAGGGTGTCTCACTGACATACGGTATAATACACACAGGGTAAGGGTGCCCTACTGACATACGGTATAATACACACAGGATAAGGGTGTCTCACTGACATACGGTATAATACACATAGGGTAAGGGTGTCCTGCTGACATGCGGTATAATACACACAGGGTAAGGGTGTCTCACTGACATACGGTATAATACACACAGGGTAAGGGTGTCTAACTGACATACAGTATAATACACACAGGGTAAGGGTGTCTCGCTGACATATGGTATAATACACACAGGGTAAGGGTGTCTCACTGACATACAGTATAATACACACAGGGTAAGGGTGTCTCACTGACATACAGTATAATACACACAGGGTAAGGGTGTCTCACTGACATACAGTATAATACACACAGGGTAAGGGTGTCTCACTGACATACAGTATAATACACACAGGGTAAGGGTGTCTCACTGACATACAGTATAATACACACAGGGTAAGGGTGTCTCACTGACATACGGTATAATACACACAAGGTAAGGGTGTCCCACTGACATACGGTATAATACACACAGGATAAGGGTGTCTCACTGACATACGGTATAATACACACAGGGTAAGGGTGTCTCACTGACATACAGTATAATACACACAGGGTAAGGGTGTCTCACTGACATACGGTATAATACACACAGGGTAAGGGTGTCTCACTGACATACGGTATAATACACACAAGGTAAGGGTGTCTCACTGACATACGGTATAATACACACAGGGTAAGGGTGTCTCACTGACATACAGTATAATACACACCGGGTAAGGGTGTCTCGCTGACATACGGTATAATACACACAGGGTAAGGGTGTCTCGCTGACATACGGTATAATACACACAGGGTAAGGGTGTCTCACTGACATACTGTATAATACAATCCAATGTAGGGAACCAGCAATATCTTCAAGCAATGCAAATGCAAACAGAAGCTCTCTGCTAGCTCCAAAGTACATCCAATAAACAAAGGTGTCCACAGCATAAGCTTCCAAATCTTTTCTTTATTTAGGGAAGGATTCAAAGGTACAAAAATAGCAGTAATGTTTCAGGTTATACACCCTTAGTCATACAATGTAATACTATTCACAAACTCTGTTTTGTAGCCACACAGATTACTAGATTAGCATACACCTGTAGGTGTTTAATCAATTATAATACATGTTAGGACAATTGGGATTGATTGATTCTGAACTAAGAGAATATTTAACAATTTACCCCTGTAGTCTATACATTACCCAAAATCCATAAAAATACCCCCCCCCCAGGGCGACCTATAATAGCAAGTACAGACTCAAATTCTTGATAAGATTCTCCAACCTCATGTGGAAAGTTTATGATCCTATATTAAAGATACTGGAGACGTTATCAAAAAATTGAACACTCTTAAGCTGGGCACAGATAAGTACATACTCTACACATTAGATGTTCAAAGTCTTTATACCTCTATCAAACATGAGAGCGGAATTGGGTATGTTAAATACAAATATCTACAGTATCAAACAGATATTATTCTTAGAAGAGCTATTGAGATTGGTCTTATTTTGTAACTATTTCTTGTATGGAGATACTTGGTATCTCCAAACCCAGGGTACGGCCATGGGATCGAATATTGCCCCTCATACGCCAACATATTTATGGGAAACTTTGAAGAGAAGTTCGTCTATGAACATGAATTGTTTTTACAATATGGAGCCACATGGTGGCGCTTCATAGATGATGTGTTTGGCGTATGGGGGGTAACCTGGATACCCTGTTGCAGTTTGTGACAGATCTAAATCAGGCAATAAATGGTATAAAGTTTACTTTAAACTGGCATGATGTTTCTGTAGTCTTTCTAGATATTAAGGTATTTAAGAATACTGCCAAAAACTGTTTAGAATGTGATATACATATTTAATCTACTGACAAAAATAATCTTTTACACTTCAGCAGTTTTCACCCCCCTAATCTTTTGAAATCCTTACCCAGGAGTCAGTTAATTAGGGAAGGATTGTTAATATGGAGGGTAGTACTACAGACTGCATGATATGGGTAAAAAATTCTAGACAGAGGATACCCTGGGGAATTAATAAATCAAGAAATTACTAAGGTAAATCAAATTAAAAGATCTGAGCTGCTTTCTCAGACAAAAATTCATGAAAAAGATGACCGTTTGGTGTTTGTCTCCAAGTATGGTAGCCATAGTAAGAAATTGAGTAGAATTATACAGAAACATTGGCACATACTTAGAGACTGCAACAAAGACCTACCCTGCTTTTAAGACCCTCCTATGATGGCATATAAAAGAAATCGTAATATTAAAGATATTCTTACAAAAGCTGATATAGGTAGCCAGTCCAAAATGGAAACAGGCTACATAACCAAGACAAACTTGGGTTGCTATCCCTGTTTGGGATGCTCCAATTGTAATTCTTTAATTAAAGGAGATGAGTTTGCACACCCAAGAACTGGTAAATTGTATAATATTAGATTTCTTTACTTGTAACTCAAGTTATGTGATTTATCTGATAAAGTGCCAGTGTTCCAGGATTTATTTAGGAGAGACCACAAGAAGGATATGTGATCGTATCACTGAAAATAAATCAAACGTTAGGTGCAATAATAAAGATGCGCCTGTTTCATCTCATTTCTTGGAAGCAGGGCACTCTATCAGCCAATTAAGATGGCAGATCATTGACCACATTAATCTGCCTAGAAGAGGGGGCAATATGGAATTATTATTAAAAAGAAATGAATTGTTTTGGATATCTACACTTAACTCAATGAAGCCTTTTGGAATAAATAAAGATTACGATGTATTTATGTAGTTTATTCAATTCAGTACACTGTACAAAAGGTATTTTTCTTAATGTTTTTAAACTGGTTTTTGTATATTTTCTATTTTGATACATTGAACTTGTAGTACTCAGGATTTACCAGTAGATGGGGTAGGTGAGTGGTTACCTGGCCTGAACATCCTATATAATAAAAGGCCAAGTGTGTTTGTCCGAAGCTGTCATGCGCAGTAGAGACAGCACGAGAACAAACACACCTGGCCTTTGAGTCCCTAGCTGATGATCTGCGGCAGAAGTGGTCGTGGCCGGGCATGAGTGGGGTCGTGGCCGGGCATGAGTGGGGGCGTGGCCGGGCGCGGTCGCACAATAGATGGAAGAGGGATAGAGAGGGGAGAGATATAGAGAGGGGGGAGAGAGAGGGGGAGAGAGATAGCAAAAGAGAGGGGGGGAAGAGACCGCAAAAGACAGGGTTAAGAGAGACAGCAAAGAGAGAAGGGGAGAGAGACAGCAAAAGAGAGGGGGGGGGAGAGAGCAAGAGAGAGAGAGCAAGAGAGAGAGAGAGAGAGAGAGAGAGCAAGAGAGAGAGAGAGAGAGAGAGAGAGAGAGAGAGAGAGAGAGAGAGAGAGAGAGAGAGAGAGCGAGCAAGAGAGAGAGAGAGCGAGAGAGAGAGAGAGCGAGCAAGAGAGAGAGAGAGAGAGAGAGAGAGAGAGAGAGAGAGCGTGCGAGAGCGAGACAGAGACAGAGACAGAGACAGAGACAGAGAGAGAGAGAGAGAGAGAGGAGAGGACCGCTGTAGATCAAAAGAGGGGGGGGAGAGAGAGAGAGCAAAAGAGAGGGGAGAGAGAGAGAGCAAAAGAGAGGGGAGAGAGAGAGAGCAAAAGAGAGGGGGGAGAGAGAGAGCAAAAGAGAGGGGGGAGAGAGAGAGAGCAAAAGAGAGAGAGCAAAAGAGAGGGGGGATGAGAGAGAGCAAAAGAGAGGGGGTTGGACCGCTGTACTGCAAAAAATGGCCCGTGTGAACGGGCTTTAGGACTAGTGTATTATAATTGATTAAACACCTACAGGTATATGCTAATTAAGTAACCCATGTGTAAAAAACAAAGAGATTGTGAATAGTATTACATTGTATGACTAAGGGTGTATAACCTGAAACGTTACTGCTATATTTGTACCTTTGAATCCTTCCCTAAATAAAGAAAAGATTTGGAAGCTTATGCTGTGGATACTGTATAATACACACAGGGTAAGGGTGTCTCACTGACATACAGTATAATACACACAGGGTAAGGGTGTCTCACTGACATACAGTATAATACACACAGGGTAAGGGTGTCTCGCTGACATACAGTATAATACACACAGGGTAAGGGTGTCTCACTGACATACAGTATAATACACACAGGGTAAGGGTGTCTCACTGACATGCGATAAAATACACACAGGGTAAGGGTGTCTCACTGACATACGGTATAATACACACAGGGTAAGGGTGTCTCACTGACATACTGTATAATACACACAGGGTAAGGGTGTCTCACTGACATACTGTATAATACACACAGGGTAAGGGTGTCTCACTGACATACAGTATAATACACACAGGGTAAGGGTGTCTCACTGACATACGGTATAATACACACAGGGTAAGGGTGTCTCACTGACATACTGTATAATACACAGAGGGTAAGGGTGTCTCACTGACATACGGTATAATACACACAGGGTAAGGGTGTCTCACTGACATACTGTATAATACACAAAGGGTAAGGGTGTCTCACTGACATACGGTATAATACACACAGGGTAAGGGTGTCTCACTGACATACGGTATAATACACACAGGGTAAGGGTGTCTCACTGACATACGGTATAATACACACAGGGTAAGGGTGTCTCACTGACAAACGGTATAATACACACAGGGTAAGGGTGTCTCACTGACATACGGTATAATACACACAGGGTAAGGGTGTCTCACTGACATACGGTATAATACACACAGGGTAAGGGTGTCTCACTGACATGCGATAAAATACACACAGGGTAAGGGTGTCTCACTGACATACGGTATAATACACACAGGGTAAGGGTGTCTCACTGACATACGGTATAATACACACAGGGTAAGGGTGTCTTACTGACATACTGTATAATACACAGAGGGTAAGGGTGTCTCACTGACATACGGTATAATACACACAGGGTAAGGGTGTCTCACTGACATACGGTATAATACACACAGGGTAAGGGTGTCTCACTGACATACAGTATAATACACACAGGGTAAGGGTATCTCACTGACATACGGTATAATACACACAGGGTAAGGGTGTCTTACTGACATACGGTATAATACACACAGGGTAAGGGTGTCTTACTGACATACTGTATAATACACACAGGGTAAGGGTGTCTTACTGACATACTGTATAATACACACAGGGTAAGGGTGTCTCACTGACATACGGTATAATACACACAGGGTAAGGGTGTCTCAGTGACATACGATATAATACACACAAGGTAAGGGTGTCTCACTGAGATACGGTAAAATACACACAGGGTAAGGGTGTCTCGCTGACATACAGTATAATACACACAAGGTAAGGGTGTCTCGCTGACATACAGTATAATACACACAGGTTAAGGGTGTCTCACTGACATACGGTATAATACACACAGGGTAAGGGTGTCTCACTGACATACGGTATAATACACACAGGGTAAGGGTGTCTCACTGACATACGGTATAATACACACAGGGTAAGGGTGTCTCACTGACATACGGTATAATACACACAGGGTAAGGGTGTCTCACTGACATACGGTATAATACACACAGGGTAAGGGTGTCTCACTGACATACAGTATAATACACACAGGGTAAGGGTGCTGCGCTGACATACGGTATAATACACACAGGGTAAGGGTGTCTCACTGACATACGGTATAATATACTCTGAGTAGGGGTGTCCTGCTCACATACAGGGTAAGGGTGTCTCACTGACATACGGTATAATACACACAGAGTAAGGGTGTCCCGCTGACATACGGTATAATACACACAGGGTAAGGGTGTCTCACTGACATACAGTATAATACACACAGGGTAAGGGTGTCTCACTGACATACGGTATAATACACACAGGGTAAGGGTGTCTCACTGACATACAGTATAATACACACAGGGTAAGGGTGTCCTTCTGACATGCGGTATAATACACACAGGGTAAGGGTGTCTCACTGACATACGGTATAATACACACAGGGTAAGGGTGTCTTACTGACATACGGTATAATACACACAGGGTAAGGGTGTCTTACTGACATACTGTATAATACACACAGGGTAAGGGTGTCTTACTGACATACTGTATAATACACACAGGGTAAGGGTGTCTCACTGACATACGGTATAATACACACAGGGTAAGGGTGTCTCAGTGACATACGATATAATACACACAAGGTAAGGGTGTCTCACTGAGATACGGTAAAATACACACAGGGTAAGGGTGTCTCGCTGACATACAGTATAATACACACAAGGTAAGGGTGTCTCGCTGACATACAGTATAATACACACAGGTTAAGGGTGTCTCACTGACATACGGTATAATACACACAGGGTAAGGGTGTCTCACTGACATACGGTATAATACACACAGGGTAAGGGTGTCTCACTGACATACGGTATAATACACACAGGGTAAGGGTGTCTCACTGACATACGGTATAATACACACAGGGTAAGGGTGTCTCACTGACATACGGTATAATACACACAGGGTAAGGGTGTCTCACTGACATACAGTATAATACACACAGGGTAAGGGTGCTGCGCTGACATACGGTATAATACACACAGGGTAAGGGTGTCTCACTGACATACGGTATAATATACTCTGAGTAGGGGTGTCCTGCTCACATACAGGGTAAGGGTGTCTCACTGACATACGGTATAATACACACAGAGTAAGGGTGTCCCGCTGACATACGGTATAATACACACAGGGTAAGGGTGTCTCACTGACATACAGTATAATACACACAGGGTAAGGGTGTCTCACTGACATACGGTATAATACACACAGGGTAAGGGTGTCTCACTGACATACGGTATAATATACTCTGAGTAGGGGTGTCCTGCTCACATACAGGGTAAGGGTGCCACAGTGGCATATAGTAACACAAATAAAAAGGTATGTCATCCTGGCATATAGTATTACACACACAACATGCATGTTAAGGGTGTCACACGACTCCTGTGATCACAACAACCCATGGTATTATATAGACATGTGCAACACTAAAAATGTAGTTTCGTTTTCATTAGTTAAATAAATAATTTCGTTTCAGCAATTTAGTTTAGTTTAAAAAAAAAAATCTTTTTCCGGCAAATTAGTTAAGTTAAATTGTTTTTTCGGATCCATTCTTTATTCATATTCATTATTCTATTCTAAAGTTTAGAATAGAATAATGCATATGAATAAAGAATGGATCCGAAAAAATGAAAAGATCCCCAAAAAACTATTTAACTAAACATAACTAATATGCCACTGATTGCCGAAACAAAATTATTTAAAAACCGCCGCCGACACTAAATAAAGCTATTAATCCCTAAACAGCCGTCCTCCCACATCCCCAACACTAACTAAACCTATTAACCCCTAAACCGCCGCCTCCCCACATAGCCGACACTAACTAAACCTATTAACCCCTAACCCTAATAACCCCTAAATGGCCGTTCCCCGACACTAACTAAACCTGTTAACCCCTAAACCACAGTTCTCCTGACACTAACTAAACCTATTAACCGCTAAACAGTTCCCGACATTACGGACACTTACTTTAACTCCAACACCCCCTAACTTTAACATAATTAAAATAGACATAAATTAAAGTTACAATTATTAACTAACTACCTATTAAAAAATAAATACAAACATACCTGTGAAATAAAAATAAAACCTAAGCTTAAACAGAAAAACCTAACATTACTAAAAATAAAAAACCCAACATTACTAAAAATGAAAAAAGCCTAAGATTACTGTAAAATTAAAACTACAATTACAAAAAAATAAAAAAGACTACTATTACAAAAAATAACAAACGAAATTAGCCAAAATAATAAAAATTATTCCTATTCTAATACCCCGTTTAAAAAAAAAAAAACACCCCAAAATAAAAAACCATAATCTATAATAAACTACCAAGGGCCCGGGCCTTTTATAGGGCATTGCCCTAAAGTTAACAGCTATTTTGCAAAAAAATAAACACAAACACCCCTAACATTACAAACCCCCACCCCCACAAAATAAAAATAAAGCTAATTTATCCATTGCCCTGAAAAGGGCATTTGTATGGGCATTGCCCTTAAAAGGGCAGTCAGCTCTTTATCAGCCCATTAAAAATAAAAATCACCCCAAAAAATAACAAACGAAATTATCCAAAATAATAAAAATTATTCCTATTCTTATACCCCGTTTAAACAAAAAAAAAAAAACTAATCTATAATAAAACTACCAATAGCCCTTCAAAGGGCCTTTTGTAGGGCATTGCCCTAAAGTTAACAGTTGTTTTGCTAAAAAATTACAACAAACACCCCATAGCATTACACCAAACCCACAAAATAAAAAACTTATCTACCCATTGCCCTGAAAAAGGCATTTGTATAGGCATTGCCCTTAAAAGGGCATTCAGCTCTTTTTCGGCCCATTAAAAAAAAAAGCCCTAGGGGGGCGGAGCCTGTAGCTGTCGCGGCAGGACGTGTTTGTGGAGAGCTCTTGGATTATATTGGATTCCAAAAGGTTTCTTACTAAATATTACACAGTATTCTCTACTGATTAAAAGTGTACAGACTGCAGAAACTCTAGAGAACTCTGAGGATCCATCACACGGAACCGGACCTGCCTATGTTCTTCAGCTTAACTACACGGAGGCAGGCCACGAGGCTTATACCGAGTGCTTGTTTCTTTGTGCTGTTGGGGCTGCCCGCATTATTGACCCCCCCCCGGAGTCTCTGATTCTGGGTTAACGAGCCAGATATTTAACGCTGGTCATGCTATTGCCTATTGGGACAATGGAAGAATTCCTGTCTGCCCTGCAGCAGACTCTGGCAAACTTTGAGCAAAAGTTCTGCGCCACACTAAAGGAGGCCTTTCAACCCCAGCGCACCCCTGCAACTAGTGATGAAGAGAGTGCCGACCTCATACCTATAGTGGAAGATACCGAAACCTGCCCTGACTTAAGCCGGGATCAGAGAATCTTTGATCTAGTACGCCGCCCGCATCTGGTTTCCATCGAGCCTGACACTGAAATGGAGAGTCGATCGGCTTCCCCGACACATAAGGTGTCTGACCGTTCCGATGGTGTCCGTCCTCTCAAGAGAGCCAAACAGCTGGGGAAGCCGACTTACCTGATGCGGATGCCACCAGCAACATGGAGGCTTGATTCCCAACAAGGCCTGATGCCCTTCCTGCTGGTGGACAGCTTCGTTACAGCCACACCGCAGACAAAACATGGGAAGCCATCCAGTTTACGCTCTGTATGCCACACTTTCATCTGCAGCGTCATAAAGTTGGGGGCTTTGAATACCCTGCAGCAGTCCATGTCGCCGAGTGGGTGGCCATCTCTGGGACACAGTGAGTACACCCGTACTGGTGTGGGTTAGGCCAAGGGTCCCAGACCTTACTGTGGACTAGCGAGAAACTACCTTTTACACAGCTGTAATGCCTAGCGGGACTGGACTTAACTTTCCTCTACAAGGAGCCTTACGGGACTAATGTTTAATGTTTGGTATTAATATTATCTCTACAAAAAGTTACACCCCACTCTATTTAATTGTTTATATCGGGGAGAGACTATGCTTCTACACAGCCTTAATGTTTATTGAGACCGGACTTAACTTTCTCCTGCAAGAAGCTTTACGGGACTAATGTTTGTTATTACTGCTATCCCTACAAAAAGTTGCACTCCATTCTATTTGAGGGTTTATATTTGGGTAATGATCACTTATAGCTATCTCTGTCTTATGTATTGATTTGCAAAGTTTGTTACCAGGTTTTCTGGTCCTTGCTCAAATTTCTACACATCGGTGACTATAACAGCTATTTTACTAGGGGTGTAGGATAAACTGTTACCACGTTAGCGCTATGTTATCATGCAATAGCCATAATTGGAGTGTAAGGTGGCCGGGTCGTCTGTGGCCGGGATGATGGGCTATCTTTACTCTGCTGCATTAGGCTTTAGCAAGTTGAAAACGTTTTAGCTAAAACATCAGACTGACATATATAGACATAGCTAATACTTAATTTTCACCTAACTCTAATGGTCTGAATGGGCATAGGCTTATCTGCATATCTACCCCATGTTCATTTATTTTTATAATCCCACCTGGAATTAGATAGATGTAGGAACATCTATGTTATTGTCATTACCTTCAAGGATTTAATTGAACAGGAAGTCCTACTATACCCTACAAGGTTATTCATCCTACATTTACTTAAGTATACTTCTCCTGCTGTATAACTTGCAGGTTTGAATTTCCCAATATCACAGCAGGCTAAATTGATATAGGAGCTTCCCTTACTCATACCTTGACTCCTTGTTAGGTTCA